>NW_027104406.1:399617-919345 GCF_902728285.1 Clytia hemisphaerica | reverse complement strand
GCCATTATGGATTTTCAGACCAAAATATTTTGGGATTTTACTCAGTTCATTGTACTTAACAACATATCCAAAAATGAAAAAAATCTAAGTTCCAAACTATTGAAACTGCCCCAAACTGCCCCATTCTTAAAAAAACTGGCTCTTAAATTTTTTAACCTCTTTGTGAGAAGTAGACTAACGTACTCTTGTCAGAATTGGAATCTGACCGCAGCGCAATTTGATAAGCTTGACTCAACGTACAGAAGTCTACTTAGCAAAATGATACAACATGGTTTCAGTTGAGTCGATACTGAAGAAGGAAACTTTCGTTTAAAAATTAATAACACTAAGCTGCATTCTATTTGCCATACTGAAGACGTCAGTAGTTTCATTTGAAAACAGCAAAGTAATTATGCAGGACATTTCGTTCAAATGTCTGTAGATTGTGGTATTAAACAGTTAATGTTTAATTCCGATAAATATCATCATAGAATCAGAAGAACAACTCCCTTCTTCTAGAGAAGGTGTTGTCAGATAACAATTTGACTATCGACAGATTTATAAACTTGAATATGAAATAGTGATTTTTACCTAACAATTTTTTATGATTAAAGTTTGACTAAAGTCCCATTTACTAGTTATAGTAAATAAACTTTAACTACTCGAAATGGAAACAATAAAGACTTTAGTTCTCCGAATGCGAATTGAAACAATCCCTGAAAGAATTTAGGTCAAAGTGTCTGCTCTCCTATTTAGCATACCTGAATCTCTTAATCAGTGCGTCACAAACAGCGATATTTCGATTGCACGGAAGCGCTTCAAAACACCAGCTATTTTGGAGTTTTGTCTCGTTAACCCAAACGCTTCAATCTCGTGTAGGCTTAGGGGTCAAGACTAGAACTCCCAATACGAGACATTTGCCTGACCGAAAAAAAATCATCATCATCAGTTTTGGTAATTGTCAGAATCGTTTACTCACTGGAAATACGCAACTTTCTGAAGTTTCGTTTTTTTTCGGTTGTGCTTCATTTTAAAAATAACGAAGATGAAGAGTTACCATCAATCCCGTGAGTAAAAGAAAGTATTCTGACTAGTCTACGAAATGTGCGCTCGCGCGGTGAATAGAATATCTCGCAAATTAACATATGCACTAACTAACGAAATCCTTTATTTTTTATGCTTAGGTGACGTCACCATTGATCCTGACTTGACAATGGAGAACCAAATTTGGATGCGTAATTATTACGAGCGGCCAAGAAAGTTTGTGTGACGCAAAAATTGCGCGATAAAGGAAGCCGTAGAAAAACGCCCACTGAAATTGAAACTAGGAATTTATTGAATATTTCCATAATGAAGTATCAAACTTTTTGTTTTTTGTAATTATTATAAATTCATAATTTTTAAATACTATTTTTTGAAAGCCAAAGGACTATGAAAGCAAATTTAAGCTGATTGGGTGGATATTGGGCGGACGGGCGTTTTGCACGTTCCGAGATTGGAAATTAAACAAGAGTAAAAGACGGGGGCGTCTTAGTATGTAATATTATTTTTATTTTTCGCGACTGAAAAATGAATTTTTGATTTTTGAATTTAAGGAAATATAATATAATATATTATATTTGATTGTCAATGCCAAAAGATATTTCTTTACTTTACGAATAATCTGCTGTGTTGCTTTGCCACTTACCCCCGGATTGTTTTAGTAGGCACTTCGGTCACGTGACTAAAAACACATGTATATATTGAAACCGACTGTGAACTGAACGAAATTGCAATTACATAAATTATTGTGGAAGTGAACGCTTTAGACGAATTTTTGGGAAATCAAAAATACAACTTTTGTGAGAATGTTGAGTTTTGTTTATATGGCTGTTTGTGACGCACTGTTAATTTGGATACTACTCTCCCAATTTACAATAATCCTTGTGGTTATGAGAATTTTTTTAGGAATAGCCCATTTCACCAAAAGTTTTCCACATGAAGAAGGTCTCATTGTGAGAGGCTCTGAGAATGTTACCGTAGAGTCGTTTAATATCGACATGCGCCTTGTTATTTCGACATAGCTGTAGCCTGGTCTTCGAAATAAAGAACCAAACATAAACAAATACATACATACCAAAGTTATCAATCAATCACTAAATTGTACTCTCCCTATCACGTCACAGATTGTTGAAATGTAAGAAACGTGAAGTGGGTTTTTTTTCGAAAAGAAAACTTTAACGATGTAGTCACTCACTAAAAACTAATTAGCATGCTTTCGTTCAAGGCAGATATCCAAATCAAAACAACATTTTGCATGCGAAGAATTTTAGAAGACCTTTTTACTGTGAACCGAAAATAATAAAAAGAACCCGGTTTCCTTTTGAATTTAATGTGACAATGATGAAATGCTGAATCAGCAGAAAAATAAAAAAGTAAATAAATGAAAATTGCCGTTTTTGGCAATTATTGCCGTTTTTGGAAATAAAAGTTGATTTTATTATTGAACACATGGTATTTGACACCCTCGCGATAAGTAGCTGCCCACTGTGCCTCGTTTAGTTTTGTTTTCAACTGGTTTTTGTTGGAATGCAGATAGCAAAATGGAGTCATATGTAAACAAATTTACAACGGGGTTTTGTTATCTCTTTCTGGCTGTGTTTCGGCATCGATGCAGGATCTTTTAACATATTATTTTAGAATTTTTCATGTTATTGAGCAACGAAAAATTGAAAAAATCACTTTTAAAAATTCGAAAAACCTTTTTCAGTCTGGGAAATCCTCTCAATTGCACGCTTATGTTCCGAGGCCGTAAGCGCGCAATTGCATGGTTATCAAAATGGCAGAATTTTTAAGCGTGTAATTACACGCTAATCAAAATTGTTCTGAAACGGGCGGTAAGCGTTATTATTCTGATACGCAATTCCTTCCGAAAGCTCTGTTGAATTTCAAAAGCCTAGGGCAGTTTTACTCAAAATTTATCGTAGAAGAAGATTTCGTAAAAATGGATTGCCCGTTAAACCATGCCTTCGCCCGAATTAGAGAATTCTGAACCCCTTGAAATCCCTAAGCAATTTCAACCGAGGCGTGAGCGGGCGTAAATTATAACCATGCAATTACGCGCTTACGCCCTCGGAACATAAGCGTGCAATTGAGAGGATTTCCCGGACAGTTTTTCTTGATGCAATTTTACTATTTTCAAACACCACTGACATCTTTGCCCTTAAAAGGACAACACATTTTGCTGATTCATCATTTCATCGTTGAAAAAATTGCTGTTTTCGGCAATAATTTCCGAAAAGAGCAATAATTGCAGTTTTTATCTTAAACACCCGACTGGTGATGGTGGAGTTTCAGATGTCAGGAAAAATGGTTTCCGACTCTCCGACTCTCCGACTTTTCAGTAGAAATCACGATCGGTCGGGTGACGGGAACCAAACAATTTTTTATGAACGGCCTTATTAGCCCTCTACCTCTGTCTTGCCTTGGTTAAAATACGGAGCAATTCAAAGCAAACCTAGGAACTTACTTTGCTGCAATTTGAGAAATACGTGACTTCAAAGTTTCTTCTACAATAGTGTTGTTGATTTCAAGTAAAATCATCTTGATGGAAAGCTGTATAATTTCTCTTTTACAATAGTTTTTGATGCTGTCCTGTCGCCTGCTTGCTTTTCCCAAGCTTGAATTTCAAGGGAGTGAAATAAACAAGTTTAATTTTTTGACTCGCTTTTTCAGTCCTAAAAAGAAGGGTTTTGAGAGAGTATGCACTGAATGGGCGAGACGAATATTTGCTCTAATAGATATCACTCAAAACAACTAAATCGAATGTTCATCTCCACCCTTCCAAGAAACGCCCTTTCGGCTGAAAAATCCAATTTTCTGAATTCATAAATGTTTTGCTTCCATTACCATCATACACTCAAATTCAAAAACAAATGTTTAAAAATTCTTGTGGATAAGTATAAGAATACTGAAATCCTGTGAAATCTGTGAAAATTAAGATGCCACCCAAATAAGAATTTCCCGCCAAAAGGATTGCTCCACAAAAAAGTGAAATCTGTAAACAAACAAATCGCGGCGAAAATAATTCAGAATCATGATCATCAGACATCAGAGTCAGATCATATCATTATGATCTGAACTTCCACCTTTGTGGACACATTCAGAGCCAGAGAACAGTTAACAGCTCATGTTTCTCATAGCTGGTAAGAAATCTTGGTAAGATTACATTTTATTATCATAAGAAATCAACATAAAAAAGGGTTGTTTTTTTTTATTTTTTTTCAAAATTGTACCACTCCACCTTGGTGGGCAAAAAAATTATATGTCTAATACAATTTTTTCGCAAGTACTTTCAGTAGCTGTTCTTAAGAAATATAAAAGATTTATAAAATTTTTTTGACTCGCTTTTTCAGTCCTCCACCCTTCCAAGAAACGCCCTTTCAGCTGAAAAATCCAATTTTCTGAATTCATAAATGTTTTGCTTCCATTACCATCATACACTCAAATTCAAAAACAAATGTTTAAAAATTCTTGTGGATAAGTATAAGAATACTGAAATCCTGTGAAATCTGTGAAAATTAAGATGCCACCCAAATAAGAATTTCCCGCCAAAAGGATTGCTCCACAAAAAAGTGAAATCTGTAAACAAACAAATCGCGGCGAAAATAATTCAGAATCATAGATCATCAGACATCAGAGTCAGATCATATCATGATGATCTGAACTTCCACCTTTGTGGACACATTCAGAGCCAGAGAACAGTTAACAGCTCATGTTTCTCATAGCTGGTAAGAAATCTTGGTAAGATTACCAGTTGAGTGTTTAAGATAAAAACTGCAATTATTGCTCTTTACGGAAATTATTCCCGAAAACGGCAATTTTTTCAACGATGAAATGCTGAATCAGCAGAAAAGTAAAAAAAGTAGATAAATGAAAATTGCCGTTTTCGGCAATTATTGCCGTTTTTGGAAATAAAAGTTGATTTTATTATTGAACACGTGGTATTTGACACCCTCGCGATAAGTAGGCCCACTGTGCCTCGTTTAGTTTTGTTTTCAACTGGTTTTTGTTGGAAATGCAGATAGCAAAATCGAGTCATATGTAAACAAATTTACAACGGGGGTTTTGTTATCTCTTTCTGGCTGTGTTTCGGCATCGATGCAGGATCTTTTAACATATTATTTTAGAACTTTTCATGTTATTGAGCAACGAAAAATTTAAAAAATCACTTTTAAAAACCCGAAAAACCTTTTTCTCGATGCAATTTTACAATTTTCAAACACCTCTGACATCTTTGCCCTTAAAAGGACAACACATTTTGCTGCTTCAGCATTTCATCGTTTAAAAAATTGCCGTTTTCGGCAATAATTTCCGAAAAGAGCAATAATTGCAGTTTTTATCTTAAACACCCGACTGATTACATTTTATTATCATAAGAAATCAACATAAAAAAGGGTTGTTTTTTTTTGTTTTTTTTCAAAATTGTACCACTCCACCTTGGTGGGCAAAAAAATTATATGTCTAATACAATTTTTTCGCAAGTACTTTCGGTAGCTGTTCTTAAGAAATATAAAAGATTTATAAAATTTTTTGGAACTAGCCTAGAAATTTGAATTTTTAGAATTTATAGAAATTACAGAAAAAATTAGATTGTTTGGTAAACGCTCCAAAAAAGAGGGGAAAACGGCATGAACTAGCTACCTACTATTCTTTGCTTTAAATTTATATAAAATGTTCTATCATTGTTTTGAAAAATTCTATAGTCGTTTTTATCTTATCCAAATTATCCGTAATAAAAATATCATTCATATCTATTATTTTTTCGTCCGGCCACGAAATTTTCGTTTTCATATTTCTGCATTGTACCACGTGTTCAGTTGTTTCGTTTTCTATCTCACACCCTCTGCGGAACCACCGTTGTGTTTTTGCAAAAGCGAGAATATTTATTTAGATGAGTCTGATTTTGTCCCCTCTACCTTCTGTCATCTGTAACCTTTTGTAATAGTTGTTTTGGACAACGCGGTGGCCTATTGAATAACAAATTACTCCACATACATTACTTTCCCAGCCAATAAAAACGTGATAGATTATCCCAGTGTGGAAACGATGCAAAGTCCATGCCAAATTATTATTTGATTAAAGTTGGGTGCACGCTGAAAGAAGTTCGGCTTGCAGAAAAGGCGGGCGAATATGCAAGGTTTTTTTTCACTCAACGGGTCAGGGCTGAGCCCTGCCTGGTGGGGGTTCAGGGGGCGAAACCCCTGAATGAAAGCTCTGAGATTTTGATCTTCTCATTTCTAAAAGTTGCTCAAAATTTCTAGAAAAAGAGCTTAAATTGCTGGTTCTTCGAAAAAAGTAGACTAGTGACTAGTAAACTAGTAGGTTATTACTTATAACCTTATAATAAAACTGTCAATCAAATGATTTAAACACTAATTAAATATTCAGCGTGCGTGAGAGAAAAGGAAAATAACGGACCAAAAGCTACTTCCAACGCCTTTTTTTCTTCACCTAAAATCGTAACGAGAGACATACAGATTTCTGTATGTCTGACTTGTGCAGGATTGCATTTATTTTTCTTTCTGTTTATTGCGTTTTTAGAAATGCTCATTTATTTATATGTTCCCATGTTCAATGTTACTATGAAATATCATTTAGTCAAAAAACTTGGATGGGTTCTCAAAAACCTATAAAAAGTTGTAAAATTAAACAAAGTTTTTTGAGGGAAGTAACTTCTAATCATGACCATGAGCCATATTTTAAGATCTAATGGGATTAGGGATTAATGAATTAAAAGCGCTTTATATTCTATTTACATTCTACGTCGTTATGTGACGGTCATGGGAGTACGAGGTGGATGGGTTTGAACCTGGCGTGATGAAATCCGGCGTTAGAATGGCTGTGCTCCTCTCGTCTTGAAAAGCTTTGACTTACACCAATATCTTACTTTATATCCACTCCTTACGCCAAAATGCCAAAAGTAATTACTGCTTCACGCCGAATATATGAATATATCGGCGTGCTGTTCACTAATTCCAGCCTGGAGATTATCTTGTCTCTAGGTAACTGATGTGGATGCCAGTGTCAAAAATGAACCCCCTAAAAATTACACACTCGTTATTTGCTAATCCCAACGGGCGATAGGTGGTTAGGCGGGGGGCATTCTCTAATTCTCCAAGCGACGTCTGGTCATTTTGAATGAAAACAAAAAAGTTAAAAAGGGCGCGATATCAGTAAAAGTTATCAAGACATGTTATGATAGAAAGTATGATTGATAAACTTGGTGAAGTTATCAAAACAAATTTTTTGTGAAAGAGATTTAACAGTATTTTCACTAAATACAGGCCATATATCAACAGTCCCATGTTTCGACCAATCGTCCCAAGTTAGAGCAGTTGACGGTGTAGTTAAATGGAAACATCAGTTATGCTTTAATAAGATTTTACTAGATGTTACAGAGTGTCGTCGATGAATTGAAAATGCTTACTTGTCTGCCAGTTAAGAACATTTGACAAGTTCCTGTACGTAACCGCAATCAAAACAATCGTAACAACACTCATAAAAAAATTACGTTTGTAGCAATAAGCAAAAAGTTCGTCCCAAAAAAAATGGAAAATGACAAAAAAAAAAGTTTCTAGAAAAGATTGATTGACTATATTTTTTTTACTGAGTTTTGCCTATGAGATAGATAGCAAACATAGTAACTATAATAAGCTGACTGTGCATTTAATTTGCTGTAAAAAGTTTCTGCATTGCCATTGGTAAAATTTTCTCAAACTTTCAACAATGATAGAACAAACCTGTTTATTAAAATTACCAGCGCATTTTTAATCGTTATCCTTTTTCATCTTCAATGAACCATTCAAAGTCTACTGAAGTTAAGCACATAAGATATTCTTATAATTATTGGTATTCACTGAAAAACCTTTTCCTCAATGCAATTTTACATTTCAAACACTTTTGACATCTTTGCACTTACAAGGTCAGCACAAATTAATTATACTGATTATATTATACTTAATATTTTTCAACCGTTTTCAGCAATGATTGCCAAAAAGAGCAACAATTGCTGTTCTTTAATTTAAAGCTGGAGTTTTTACAAGCTCTTATTTGATTTGGTTGGTCGTTAAGATGTAATAAAAGAATCTTATTACTTTTTCTAAAGAAAGCGTCATCTCTATCACTTCAAATGACCAATTAGTAAAGTATCTCGTAAAAACTCATCCCTCTTTCTTAAATACCCAACTGATTTAAACACTTAAACCTACCAAAACTCAAAATATTGTAAATTTTGTGTTGATGACATCATGCTTGGACCCTAAATGTCATCACCCAAAGAATAATGAACTTTTTGATGTATGATATTGCATTTTTTGTGTTTTGATGACGTTATCAACTAAAAATGCTAAAAACTCAGCCAAATTTCAAAGTCATAGTCAAGTCTCTTAAACTCTCTTGTAATATTTCCCATAAATTTATTGTTCCGATGAGGGGTCAACAACTTCCCAACTCCTTATCGAACTTGAGATATTGCATTTTGAAGTTCTTCCCAAATCCATGATGTCATTGGGTTCTTTTACCCCTAATGTTGACAACAGTCAATTCTCGAATTTTGGAATTTTTTCAATTAGTGGTTGTGCCCCAATTTTCCCAAAAAAACAAAAAACAATTATTTCTGTGGGAAAGTTGCTTTCTTAATTGTGTGAAAGACTTGCATTACAAAGACTTAAAATTGGGATAAAAGCAAATGGATGATAGATGGATAAACAAATTCTATATTTCCTCATTCATACTCCTCCTCATTTCTGTACATATATACAGATTTCTTTACGTCATTGGCAGATCTAGAGAAAAGATGCTAAACTCCCTATTTGGGGATGAGCTTGAGTTTTTACAAGATATTTCACTAACTGGTCATTTGAGATTATCTAGAAGAAAGTAAAAAAAAAGTAACAAAATTGTTTTAGTTTAGTACAGTTTAATGACCAACCAAATCAAATAACAGCTTGGAAAAACTCCAACTTGGCCCCTTAATCTGGTGCTATGCACTCTCAAAACAGTCATTCCACAATTATAAGTAAATTCTAATTTCCCTATGTGTACCAAACTACTATAAATTGTTTAATTACTGCCCAGGGGGGAGGGGTCAACATCCAGATACCAGACCCATAGCCGGGTGGTGGTTCTTTTAAAAGTCTGAAAAGTCAAGTTGGTATTGATGGGGGTGGGTCCCCCTTTTTTTAGAAAAAAAGAGTTATCCTCGGCTGGTATTGATACCAAAATAGGGGGTGGGTACCCCTTTTTTTAAATAATATGGTTCAGAAAGTTGGTATCCATATCAAAATTACAGCAAAACTTTCCTAATATTTGCCCTTATAGCTAGAAAATACCCCGAAAATATTGATATAACTTTTTTTCATTTTAAATAAAGTACATATCAGTCTGAACAGGCTTCAATTGGATTTGTTTTAGCTTTTGAGTATAATGACTGTAAATGAGTAATAAGTATAAATGACTTAGAAGTTTGTTTATTTTGGACTTTTTCAATATTTTCAAGTTTTTGATCAAGCCTGAAGCAAAAACATTTTTTCTGTGATAGCATTTGGTAATGAGTGAATCTATTCTGTTCTAGTATGTACTAATAATAGCTTCTCCTAGTTTTTGCACACCAATTATATTCAGATAATATTGATTTAGATTGATTTTGCTAGATTCATTGGGTTTGTTGGAACTACCTCCGGGTACCCCAGTGGAGGTCTTATAAATTAACTGTTGTCTGTTCGTCCGTCCGTCCGTTCGTCTGTTACCAGCTTTTCTCGAGATTGGCTCATTAGTTTTTTCTGATTTTTGGCACAAATATGGAAAATGGCAATGGCCAAAATGTGACGGAGCCCAATTTTCAAAAAAAAAAACTTCCAGCCGAAAATGTCGGAAATATGCCGGAAAAAACTGGTTTTTTGCATTTTCTCAAGATTTTATCATTAGTTATTTTTGATTTTTTGATCAAAGATTATTATAGATATTAAAAATGCTCAAAACATGACCGAGTCTGATTTTTGAGAAAAAATTTTTTCCGGCAGAAAATGCTGGAAATGGTTATTTTTCTAGATTTTCATTGGACTTCTTTCTTATAATTGGTTGTTTTTTCATTCAAAAACATTATTAATAGCAATGCCCACCATCAAGCATAATTCAATTTTCAATAAAATTGATTTTTGAAGCCGGAACTATTTAAAAATCGCCGGAACAACCTATTTTCACCGGAAATACAGTATTTCTTGAATTTCTCCAGCTGTACTTTATTTTTTTCTATGAAATTTTGCACACTGATGCAAAATGACAATACCTAAAATCTGACGGAGCCCGATTTTCAAAAAACATTTTTTTCCAGCCGAAAATGCCGGAAATATGCCGGAAAAACTGTTTTTTTGGCATTTTCTCGAGATTTTATCATTAGCTTTTTTGATTTTTTACTCAAAGATGCGTATTAACAATGCTCAAAACATGGCCGAGTTTGATTTTTGAGAAAAAAATTTTTCCGGCAGAAAATATCGGAAGTGGTCGTTTTTCTGGGTTTTCATTGGGCTTTTTCATTATAATTGGTTGTTTTTTCATTCAAAAACATTATTAATAGCAATATGGCCACCATCAAACATGTTTCAATTTTCAATAACATTTATTTTAGAAGCCGGAACTATTTAAAAATCGCCGGAATAGCCTATTTTTCGCCAGAAAGACAGTATTTCTTGAATTTCTTGAGCTGTACTTTATATTTTTTTATGAAATTTTGCACACTGATGCAAAATGACAATACTTAAAATGTGACGGAGCCTGATTTTCAAAAAAAAAAAATTCGACCGAAAATGCAGGAAATATGCCGGAAAAACAGGTTTTTTGACATTTTCTCGAATTTTCATCCTTAGTTTTTTCTAATTTTTTTGCAAAAAGATGCGTATTCGCAATGCTCAAAACATGGCCGAGTTCGATTTTTGCGAAAAAATTTTTTTCGGTTGATGCCAGAAATCGCCGTTTTTGCAGATTTTCATTGGATTTTTTCCTTATATTTCTATGTTTTTCACACAAAAACATTATTGATAACAATGCTCACCATCAAGCATGATTCAATTGTCAATAAAACAGATTTTTATGACCAGAACTTTCTATTCATTTTTCCCTACAACTCTTCCCTCTCCCCCCATCAACAATCAATGATGAATTTATTGCGTTATGCATTTTCGCTAAACGCTATATTTTCTGACTGATTTTTTTCATTTTTCTCTCGCATTGCTATCTAACTTTCATCATCAGGTAGGTCCATTCAGCATCTAGCTTGTTTTTATTATATTTTCAGTTTTCAGTCATTTTCTATTTTAGCATATGCCATTTTTTGTTGAAAGAGTGTTGAAGAAAGAGTATTTCAAAAATGAGTTTTTTGAAGTTTCTCTTAGTACCCTGTTTGTGTGGGAGGGGGTGGGTCCCCTTTAAACAGCTTTAAATTGAAAAAGTCATGTTGGTATCGATACCAAGTTAAGGGGGTGGGTCCCAATGAAGTATAAGCCTGAAGGGCTAGAAGTCAATCTCCTTGGTAGGATTTGAAGCCAATAAATCCTACCAAAGTTGCGCGGCCTTGAGCGGCTCGCCTGGTTTTTACACAAATGACAGATTGAAACTAAAATTTACCGCTAAATTTTGAAAAAAATATCAATCGTAAACAAAGGAATTGCTAGATTCAATCTGTGGTCGCTTCACTTTTTCTTGCATGAGAAAGGCTAGAGATTGAACTCTAGCCCTTCGCTATGGTGGGTCCCATGGCTCGCACCCCCCCCCCCCCGCCTGAGCGGGGGGAGCTACACCTAAAATTTGACATATAAGAGGTGGAAGCTGCTTGTTTTTCCTTCCCAACAGGCAGGGGGAGCTCTATCTTGGGGGGGGGGGACCTCTATCTTTGGGGGGGACCTGCATTAGTTTATGTAACTCCGGGGGCTAAATAACACTTCCTAAATATTTTTCTTTACTGTTGGTTTTTAATTTCTCTAAACCTTTTATCAGGCTGGGGGGACCTTGTTCTCAGGGGGGACCTAAATTTGGTGGCGGGACCTAGAACCCCCAGTCGGAGCCATGGGTTCCCCCTTTTTCTGAAAATTATGATTTTCAAGTTGGTATCGATACAAATTTTGGGGTGGTGGTGTTAACTTAGCTCAAAAGGTCAAAAGTCGGGTTTTTGGGCTATGGGTTGGTATTATAGATGTTGACCCCCCTGTACAGCCATGGATAACATAATTAAGATACCAACAGGTGGCAAAGAATGAGTAAGGAATCTAACCCAGAATCAAGTATTATATTAATTTGATTGGTAGAGAAATAATCTTGCACACGTTAATAGGTATATGTATGAGTTCTGGAGGATTTTACAAGACTTTTTGTAAAGCTGTTTGCTCTTCAATTTACCATAGAATGGTCCAATCTGGACACCCCTTTAAAGGTATTCTACGGGAATAAAAGAAGCTTATTTTAGGCAGTGTCTTCATGCTGAGTCAGATAAATTAAAGCTAATTTTTTACGCAACGATATCCTGCAAACAAGTGAAAGATCAAAAGTTGTTTCGAGATGTGACCTCGCATTCTATTCCTTTTGTAAACAAAAAATAGTAAAGTTGATTTTGAGCACATTTACAATCTAATGTTTTGATTATAAGATAGAAAACGTTCTAATTGTCATAAACATAAAAACATTCGAAAAAGTATCAGTAAAAGTTCCTTTGTTTGAGGAATGTTTTTTTATTCAATGTATTTTCATTTTTTCAAAACCTTTTTCTAATCTTGTCGCACTTGTTTTTACTACATCAGCATCATCAGACCTTTCAATCAAAACAAAACCTTTAAAAAAGGATCTACTCATTACGGAGAATCTTTTCTGTGATCATGGTTTCATCCATGATTTTGAGTCCCCCCTTAAAACAGAAATCACCTTTTAACAATTTATCCCCCCCCCCTTAAAGCCCTAAGGTCGTTTTGAGATGTCCCTTAAGATTTACTCCCCCTTAATATTCCCAGACCTACATGTGTACATGCCCTTAAAAAATTAAGGAGTGTGGAGGCTAGGCTGCTGTAGTGCTGGCTATCAGAAATCAGTGCAATGTTTGGTAACCTCTTTTGTCGCTCTTATTTAGACATAAAAAGATAGGAGTGGAATCACAATTGCTTTTAGTATCAAAGTAAAGGAATGTAAAAAGTTAGGGTGTTATATAGGTTTGCCAAAACTCATATACTCTTATTTTAGTGAGAAAAAAAGGAGCTGTAGGGAAGCTCTGAACACATCCCTAGTTTCTTATAAAACAATTTTTAAGTTTTTTAATGATGTCATGAAGGCACTGGCGGATTTAAGACAATAGAACTAGTACGTTGGAAACATTCGAAGAGTGCAACGCTCGTTAATTGACAATGAAATTACAATTACAAATCTCTTCCCCTGATAAGTTTGACATGGTCTAAAACCGCCTATGTGAAGGGGCACTCAAAAAACGCTACTTCATTTTCACCTAGTTCCTTTTCAAAATCAGATTACTGAACCCCGCCCTCCAATTTTGAAAGTTTCTATTTTACAATTATTTTAAGTTTAATTTTTTAAATCAATTAAGCTCACAAAATTGTCTTGAGCAAATTGGAAAGTCAAAAAGATGACTTCAACCACAAAAAATTTTGTTACACTTGATAATTGGTCAGTCTTTAGGATAATAGATTGCCAATTATATACACCCCTTTTCACAGAACAGACTTGGTAGGAATTTTAAGCCAGCTGGGGGTAAAAATAGACTCAATGGGGGTTAATATTCCCATTTTTTTATGGCTGGGGATTTGAATTCCATAGTTTCTGGGAAAATTCAGTGGGGATTGAAAAAATAGCACAATATTTTGCGGTTAGGGTTTGCTTATCTGATTATTTTCAGGGCGATAAGAATTAGAGTATAATTTTCCACTCTGGATGATATTTTAGCCAATTTTTCCATTGGGAAGAGGTCACAGTGGGTCTGAGAGAAGGGGGTGTTTTTATTACTTATTGTCAGTCAGCTATTTAAATGAAAAAATGTGACCAGTATAAGAAAACAATGAATGTACTCTATAAATGCTCTTTATAAATGCCTTTTTTATTGATCCTTTCTTCCTTAGTCTTTTTGAAGGACTAGGAGATAAGACTCTCACTATTTTCAATCTCTGGGTATATTTTATTTGTGGGTTGATGATATTCTTTTTCATTTAAAACAAACTTTTTTATTTTTTTCAATCTATATTGGCTGCTATGATAGATATTCCAAGTGTAAAGTGGCAAAAGTTTAACCTACCCCAGCTCTAATTGAACTAAAGGTTGTCTGGTAAAGTTTTAATGTGTTCAATTGTGAATTGATTCTGATTGATTAGGTAAACTAGATGCTCAAATTGAGCAGTTTGGGGTATTCAAAACTTGCCTGTCAACATTTTTGAAGCCAATAGAAATCGAATGATATAATATCAACTGTTTTTAAGCTATTATTAAGCATTCCATAGAAGTAAATTTTCAAAAATTACCAACCATTCAGCGTGAAACAGTCCTAGTTCCTTATATGGTGAGAGGAATTCGTAGCTTGAATCTATAGTATTTTAAATGCTGCATAATCTATGAAGAAATGAAGAAATATGCAAACGACTGTTTAGTATATGTTTGTATTTTATTTTATCAAGCACTTGGTATTTTGTTTTGTTTTTTTGTTTCATCAAATTATAAATATTCAAAAAGAAAACTAAGATTTCTATCATATTTTCTAAAAGGTACATCATCATGAAATATGTTATTAAAGTTACAATTATACTGTAGGGTGTTTTTCCCACCGGAGACAAAGTTTTAGCTAAATTACTCAGTGGGTAGGGAGTCTCACCAGGTCTGTTACACAGGAGTGATTTACATATACCATTTTTGGTGGAAAGAAAAGTAAGAAAAAGTAACTTATACATGATCGTTTTTTATCCTACAAAAATAATAAAAAGACTCGATGCCTTCTTTGATTGTAAGCAACAACCAAATGGATGGCTTACATCGATCCATTTTAGTATTTGAACTTTCAGAACTTAATTAAAGCTAATTTTCTACTGGTATTATATATTTTTTAAGGACACAATTTTTCAATAAAAATAAGATCCCTTTGAACTGAGAACTATGAGTGAATTGTGAATAAAGATAACTTAGTCAAAGTTAGTTTAACCCTATTTTATAAAGCTTTTTGGGAGTTCGTATTATCAAGCTTCAGCCAACATTTTACTTGCTCTTATAAAAAAAAGTTTAGATTTTAAATTGAAATTGAATTTGGTTCTTTACATAAAGTTTTATTTAGATTTTTAGGATTTAGTTTCGGTAATGAGATGTTTCTTCATTTAAAAATGCTTCTTTTTGGAAATATAATTTCAAAAGTTATATCACTAATCTCTAAAAACCACTTTCTAACCCACACTTCTTTTTTAATAAGAAAAAAAAATACAATTTAAGAACAAGCCTGAGTCTAAAATCTTTAAAAAGCAAATTAAGGGTAAAACCATAAAACAAGTAAAAATAGCATAAAAAGTTTTAAAAAATACCTTAAAATGTACCTTTTAGCTTAAAAATAAGGTTCAAAGTGCAATACCAAAGGTCATGCTAGTCTTAACAAAAATCTACTGGTTCTTTTAAAAAAAAGGGAGTATTTGGCCTGTAAAATTGATATGAGATTTCTCTTATAGAAAAACAAATTAAAAGATTATTAACTAATATTCATGTTGATGATAAAGTGAGTCTTTGTTTCACATTCGTCATTTTGTGTTCCTTTGAGCCAAGCTCAAATTACTGTTAGACTAATTGATATACACGTTTCTTTTATAAGAACAAACTATATAAGAACATAAGGCTTCGATGGCCAAAATGTTTTTAAGGACAAGCTAAGAACATTTTAAGGCTTTGTTGACTCAAAAACACCCGTTTTCTTAGGGAAAATGGGTAAAAATGGTCACAAAATGGTGAAAATAAGAACATTTTAGAACATTTTTAGGCTTGAAACCAAAAAAGTTAAGAACATCCGAAGGCTACTAAAATTGTTAATGTTCTTATGAAAAAATCCTGTATCTTGAATTCTTCTTTGAAATATAAGAATCATTTTATTGGATGAAAATGTTATTACAGTTACTGGTATTGGTCAAATAATATTTGAAATTTATTACTTTTTTATGAATAATCGAAACTCATCAAAGAGATACCTCTTTCAAGTGTAATAAAATGTTTTTGACTGTCTATTTTACATAACTACAAATCCCCCACTGCGTTGCTAAGGTAACCGTTTGTAAACAAAATGTAATGCTTTATTAAAGGGACTTGCATAAGTTTTATTTTGATGTAGATAAAAAGTTTCTATTTCACAAAGAAAATTGGGGGAAGATAAAAAAAAAGTTAATTTGTATCTTATATATAGATGTGATTTTTCAAATTTTGTAAGAATTTGAGTTTTGTATTTCTAAAGGATGTATCTTAAACCTTGAAAATTTAGCATTCTTATTCTACGGTTAATAGAATTTCTTAACTTTTGTACTTCTTTTTTCATTAATGTGTAGTGTGTGTTTGAACTAAACTTCGCAATGTTTCAGAATTCATTAGATTAATGATGGCTCAAAATTTATTTCTTATTCTATCATATTCTTATAGGGATTATTATTCATAAAAAGGCTGTGATTTGTCAAAAATTATATTTGATGAACCTATCATTTCTTTTTAATTTCTGTTCGGAATAGCTTTTAGCCTAGCAAGTGGTAATCGTCTCTTTATTAGCAGTTTATCGAAATATTTCACTGTCTCGAAAATTTACTTTCCCTAAGTTACATAAAAACATTTTGTTGGAATAATTTAAATTTCTGGAAGATTTTATTTTCACCTTTTACGTATTTTGCTTGGATTCGAACTTGCTCGTTGCTATGGTTTAGAGTGTTTACTGGCTACAAATGAAACTTTTGATATTATTTGGTTGAAAATTTTACATTTTAGGCAAAACTAATCGACATCTTGTTATTTTGGATGTGGTGTTATGATGTAGGTGGTGTTCTTAGTCGAAAGGGAGCATGGGTTAATCAGGACACTGCAAACGCACAACACACTGATAACGGCTTTCTTTTGACCTAAACCTTTGGATGTATTTTGCGTTTAACCTACGGGAAACCTTTATATAAGTGCAATCAGTCCTGATTACCCATGATTTATTTCGAGCATGAAATGGCCTTAATTCTAATTTGAAAAAATGGCTGTCATCGAGAAATGTGGCAGGTTTTAGTAGCTCCGTGGTTTTAAGATAAATCTTTTACTTTAGTAAGTATTGAACCACAGAAAAGGGAACCAAAATGTTAAGAGTAAATTCGTTTATCATTTTCTCGAAAACACCGTCGTTTTTTATAAGATTCTTGTCACTTTTCCGGAATCTTTCCGCTATTTTTCCCGGGATAACCGGCATGAGATTGGAAAGGGTTTGTTTCTCATTTTTCAACTACCCGAAGTCCTGGTCTTTTTCTGCTAGTAAAGTGGCAAAGGAATCTTAGTGCGGAAATGGGAAACTTATAAAAAACGAAGCTACCTTTTTAAAGAAATTGCTTATCCTCAGTAAGTTTTTAAGTGAATGTGGGAGGAGAATCATATCAATAATGTCAGTAAAATGCGTGTATAACCGAAAACATTACCGTCTGTTCCACTCGAACTCGCATCATTTTTTAAAGAAATATAAGTTTTTAAATTGAGAGAAGAATTCTAGTTTTTCATGTCAAAACGACCCGCTGACAATCAACATCCTCCTTTTTTTAGCAAGATGTTCTAAGACCTTGAGTAACCTTTTTAGCGTCTTCTCCCGCGTAAGGGGAATTCAAAAGATATACCACGCGAAATGGGTAATCTGAGACTTTTCTTTTACTTACTATTTGTATGAGTTGGTGTCTTATGTTGTGCAATAATTCAAAGAAATTTTTTCTGTACTTTTTATATACTTGTTAAAAGAATATCGTATGATCCTGGTTAGTCTAATATGCAACACGACTGATTCTAAGGGTAAGGGAAGGGATGCGATAGGGAAGGTGAAGGGCAATAGTATAATCTATTTTATACAAACTCACGTTATCCTATCAAATTAGCAATTCATGATATTCATGACGTAATGTTTTCTACCGAAATATCTCAGTAGTGGCAAAATTAAAATAGAAAAAAGTTGTATAAAATTTGCCACTACTGGCAAAAACCGGGGTCTTTTCGTAGAAAACATTACGTCATGAATATCATGAATCAGCACATATACTGCGTATTATTGTATTTATAGCACGTTTTTTTTAAGATCCATTCTGAGTCCTAGTGTGTCATTTTATTCTAGTGGATCGTTTAGAATCACTCTAAAGTTGTGTTTAATTTCATTGTTCCTTTGTTGGCAATTTGGAGTTACAGTTGACGCTCTCTAGTTCGATCTTCATGGAGAATCGGATTTTCATCGAATAAGGGAGCATATCGAATAATAGAGCATCGTTTAAGAGAGTTTCTTGTTGACGGTGACTTTCAATATTATCGAATAACGGAGCGCAGCGAATATTAGAATGTTGAATTATAGAGCGTCAACTGTATTCATTAAACGGACAGTTTTCGTTTAGTTGTAACATAAATAGGGGCACCAATCGAGGCACGTGATACAAGGTGATAATAAAATCGCGTGGTAGGCTAGGGATAGGCTATCGTGGCGTTTGCACCCTTGTGGTTTTAGGGTGGGTCAAAAAAGAAAAGGTCTTTCAGTTGCCATGCCAATAAAATTTCAATTCATTTTCTATCTGTTATAGAAAAAATATCCGACAAAACAATCATTTTGAAAATTATTTAAAACAGAATTTGTAAAAAGAGAAAACCAATGGGTGTAGCATTGTCAAGACGTAACGTTGATTTTGAACTAATTTGTAAAACTGGAGATGTCAAGGGGGCTGGGACAGACTCCAACGTATATACTGTCATCGTCGATGAGGATGAAGATAAATCGCGGAACGTTCTGTTAGATTGTAATTGGCGGAACGATTTTGAACAAGGGAATATAGACACTTTTAAAATCCGGAACGTGCCAAATTTAGGGCGTGTCAAAAGTATATTATTATGGCGTGATTCATCGGGCGTTAATGATGATTGGTTTGTGGAATATATTAAAGTAAGACAATACACAGTTGGTAAAAGTGATAACTCTACAGACCAGAATGGTAATGTGAGTGTGAATTCTACAGAACAGTTTAAAGACATTGACGGAAATCACATGAAAGAGACGAACCAAAGTACAGGATCTTTAAGACAAAAAGTTGAGTATGAATATCCGTTCCCGATAAACCGATGGATTGAACCGAATCGGACTTACACATTTACCATCTATGATTCGTTGTTACCTCAAGATGATAAAAACCCAGACCAAAGATTTAAAGAACTTGAAGAGAAAAGAGAACGTTATGGATTGAAAGGAGATTGCGGTGAAGCCCCTAAACAGGTCTGTTAATTAGACGTTCATCATTTTAATCAATTAATCATTTTTTCTAAAACACTGAGTTATCGCTTGTGAAAGTTTCCAATGAAAACTGGAAATTTAGATTACCGTAATATCTTTCTGGATACCTTCAGCGAGTTTATGTATTTGTACTTTTGAGGACGGTGACTGAAGTGATTTGGAAAACCCTCAGTTCTGACCCGCAAAATCGAAGTCGGTAAAAGAACTGGTTTACCGTTGTTCTCAGTTAGTCAGGATCTAGTCAAATTAAAACCTTGTACCGTCTCCGTCGCTGAAAAACGCAGATACATAAACTTGATATTATGTCTTTTAGTTGGGTGGGGAACTGTTCAAAAGTTATCGCGAGATTTCTTTTCGAGTTTGGAACGATTAGAAGCAGACCTTTCGATTGACCCATTTTTTTTTCATTTAGATTGATGTTCTGCCAAGAGAAGAAAGTTTCAGTAATGATTATAAGGTGAGACAAGCTATGATTATTTTGGGGACCCAAAATTTATAATTCTTGACTATTTTTTCCTTACGAAAGATATTTTCTGTTCGGAAATTTTAAACGAAGTGGAATATCGACACTAGCTCCATTTAACTGTTTTTATCTCCAACATAAAGTCATGTTCCTTACTAGCCGTTATAAAACATCAAGAGTAAGATTGAAACTCAGTCGCCTGTGCAACACGAAGGTTGATAGCCACTATACCATGCGCTTTTGAAATATAGATTCTACCGTATCTACTAGTACGTACTACTTCTACGGTGTCTTATCTGTGTAAATTTTCCTCGATATGTTAAAGGATATCATTTAATGTCTCTCCTACACAACAAAAAGAAAGAACAACTTGAGGAAAAATTCGTTCTACTTTGTCCAGCATTGAGGCGCGCCTCTTTTCTGTATCATTAAAAAAACTTATGGCCAAATCTTCATGATGCACCGACCTTGCAAATAGCCCATGAAAAATTGTGCGGGTAAGCGCACAAACCAGACGGCTGTGCACATTCCCTGTGGTGCACTTGTGTGTGAGGTCTTCTTGGTGGAATGGCGACCATATCAAGGATATAAAAATTACAAACACACAGAGGATTGGAGTATTCACGGAAGAAAGAGAGGAGAAAAGGAATTATCGACCAATCAAGGTAGTATTCGAAAATGAAGACGACAAAAACAAAGTCTTGAGAGCCATCACAACATACAAAGGCCCTCCTTCATCCTATCGAGCAACAGAAGACCTCACAATTATTGAACGATTGACAATCAAAGAATTGTGCAAAAGAGCACATGAGCTCAATGCTCAAATGAAAGATTGTTTCTGACATTTAATTTAAAGTCAGGGGAAGCCCCAGAACAAAACTTTACTGAAAGAAAATTGTAACAACAAGCGATAGGCCCACGGCGTGCCTTGAACCTCAATCCTTTAATAAATAAATAACAGTTAGCCTAACTCGTGAGGTCTGTTCACCAGTATATACTCTACATTGTGACTCTATGAATAATCTAGAATTTCGAAAAATCATCAGTTGTCGTGAAACATGTAGGTTCGAATCGGGGTAAAGTCTTGAAAAGTCTCGGTACATCATGAAGATTTTAGCCGTAAGTTAAAAAAGAATATCTACAATTATGATTTGCTAAGCCTATTGGCCAAGTCATTCAACCTTTGCTTTCTTTAGTGGGATATTGTTGGTAAAAAGATGCGTCTACTCGCGCAAAAGAAATTCTTGAAACTTCGAACATCTTCAAAATGGGAGAACTTGGATGCTCTGGTCGATGTTTACAAAGGTTCATTTGGAATACCATATGTAAGTGAAATGAAAATTTCCAAATTTTTTAACCGTTTATACAATTTTAAAAGTTTCCTCTGTCCCAGATGGATTTCTGTCTCAGCGAAGTATACAAAGAGGCTTTTTCGTCTTAAAATTCTGCACAATTCACTAAAATTTCATGAAAATAAGTGCTAATTTGCTTTGTAAAATCCATTTTCGTCACCGTTTCGTTTAGCAATATGTTTTCAAGTGTTTTTCATTTGGCTTTTGTCAATTCGTATGTTGGAAGAATATTACCATTCGAATCTTTTTATAAACTATTAATTCTCAGTTCATGTCAAGGATAAAAAATACTCCAGAAAATAGAATACTTCTGTAAATCGATCAGATTCGAAATCCCTTTCGAGTTTGAATTTAAAGTCAATTCTATTTCTAATTCTATTTAGAAATGGAGATCACGGACTAGATTCGGGACAGATATAGCTTTTATCCCCTCTGGATCTGTTAATATTTATGTTTTCTCTACCAATTCCAGGGTTATTACAATTGGAAATCGGACGAAAAGTTCGGACAGCAAAGAATGCGAGGTTGTAATGCTACAATGTTGGAATTGTGCACAGAAATCCCTAAAAAGTAAGATTTCTCTTTTACAACCCTGTCTCACAGCCCCGATGGAACTTTTTTCTCAATGGGGATAAAAATTCCCATTGAAATTCCAATGGGGATAGAAATTCTATTGTTCCAAGGTTAATAAATTCAATGGGGGTGGTTTTGAAGTGCAATTTTTAAACATTGAATATCGCATGGGATGAAATAAAAGTTAATTTCCCAATGAGGCTGCAATTCTAGAATATTTTCCTACTAGGGACGAAATTTTTGCCAAACTGGGGTCCCAGTTGGTCTGTGACACAGGGGTGTCTTTCCCTTTGTTAGTAGCGTATTTTCCATTGAATGTTTATGGTAGTTATTGCAAATTTCGTATTTTTAATTCTCCCTCATGTAGAAATCCTCAATATTTTAGCCAACCTGATTTCTAGCTTTGTTTTGTGGTTTTTTAGCCAACTTTCACATATTTGCTTCTTAGCAATGATTGTCGTAAACTGATTTACCCTAAGTCTGATGTTACCAAGGGCCAAGGGCATACTGCTTTTAATGCTGAAAATTCAGAATCAACTATGGCACGAGACGCGATAGTAACCCAGATGAGGTCAAAAATCCGCAAGACCTTCGGCTATCTAGCGAAAAGGAAACCTTCGAAGATCATCTACTTGTGTTTTAACCTGTTAACGACCACTAGCCTTTTTATTGCACAGTGAACAAATAAAAAATTTGTTTGGTGAGTACTAAGGTACTAAGGGCTTTGACTGCAGTTGAAATACTAATTTTTCCTTTGATTCAATTTTCAGTTTTCCAGTCACCGGTGAAATGGCGGACCCTCTGTTAGAAGAGACATCCTTAGAAGAAGCGCTTAAAGACCGTCGTATTTACATCATCAATCTGGACGTCTTGAATGATATTATTTGTAAAGATTGTCGCACGGTACGTAAGCCCGTTATTATCTTTCCTTGCATTAAATGTGGAAATTTTCATACAGAACTCTAAAGCACCGAAGGTCGGATAGATTTTTAAGACCTCGAAGATTTTTTTAAGGAATTTTGTCTGAACGTGTCAAGGGTTTTAATGCAGGAGGTATGGAACATGGTATGACCTTGTTTTGGGGGAATTTGAGATCCAATCACAATCTTTTCATTGTGTATGCGCAATGACAGTTTAACCAAACTGGGGGTTTCGGCGCATTGAAAGTTTACTACCATCCCAATTTGATGGGAAATTGACCCACTCCTTTAGATATTATTAGCGTGGTTGGCTAATGGAATTTCAGATGCGCAAGTATATGTGGCTATTTTATCATGGAACTTTCTTTTAGATTTGTCCAGCCATGGCATTGTTTTACGACAAACCAGACGGAACATTATTACCGATCGCCATTCAACTTTTCCAAGAACCCGCTGAGAATAACCCTGTAAGTATAAAAAGGAATAAACTTCAGCGCGTACGCTTAATAAAGCTTTTATACGCTATCGGTTAAAAGAAAAAAAATCACTTCCATTATGTAGTCTTATCAGACGACACTAACAAAAATTGAAATTGAAATTATGTGAAATTAGAAGCCTTTAATGGAACTATTCTTCCAGAAGCTTTTCAAAGGGCAAAAAATAATTTTTCGGTTTCTTTCTGGCGACATTGTATCTTAGCGGCATTCTTGTGTATTAGAAGGTGGGGTAGTTTAAGGATCATTTAATAGGTACTCGATGTCTTTATGCTTGATGCTCAGCAATTAAGAGAAGGATCAAGCCTGGTAAATGGAGCAATCCACGGAGAGAGATTGGCGCCTTCCTTTACCTTCGGGTAGATATTCGTTGAAAGAGCAGCTTTTGGGTCGCCTCCGACTGCGGTCGAAGATTATACTGGAACTCTAGAAAGATTTTTAGGGATTCTTGTAATAAAAAATCAGCATGGGCTATTAGAACACCCCTGTCTCTCATCCCCACAGTGGGAATAAAAATTTCTATTGAAATCCGAATGAGGATAGAAAATATATTGTTCCAAGGCTAAAATTCAGTGGGGATAGTTTTGGAGTGCGATTTTTGAACATTGAATTTCGAATGGGGAAGAAAATTAGAGTCAATTTCCCAGTGGGCCTGAAATCCTTTTTGCCAAACTTTCCAGTATGGCTGGGGTCCAAGCGGGTCATTGACACAGGGGTGTGTTACAGATGAGAATATATGCTAATACTTTTCTGGAGTTGACCAAAGCAAGAAACACATTCTACGTTTTGAACAGAGCTGTGAAAGTTTTGAAATTATGCAGTTATTAGGAATTAGCCAGTGAGAATTGTCCAAAGTTGCTAGTTGTAATTTAACTTCAAACAGGATGGTATCGTCTGACACTTCAGGATATATGTAATCTTTTGTTAAAACCTTATGTCAAAAATTATTCGTCATATCAATGTCAATGCTTCAGAAAACAGTCGACTTCAGCAAAAGAAAAATTTCCATGTCCTTTCATTACATAAACGAAAGCACAAACAAATGCTTTGACACTTCGAAAATGAAACTAGAAAAAATATTATACTACACCTTGCTCAACTTCCTAGTTTAAACGAATGTTTTCGATTACCTAATTTGGATGAAATTATGTGCCTTCGATCCCGGCATACCGGATCAAAGTGGCATATAGAAATGTCACTTTATATCTCGTTTCTCTTGATTTCTAATTAATTAAATCAATGTCAATATTATAATTATCTACTATAACTTACTGTATAATTATGTACAATAGAATAAAAAGGTATTCTAAAAAGATCCTCTGTAATATTTCATGAATAAATTTAAAGTTAAAAACCACAATAGAATTTCCAGAAACAATTACAAAACGATCATTACCCAGTGTGATATCGCGTTTGACCACCATGAAAATCGTCAACAGCCATTGACAACTTACGACAACAATATAAAACTCGAAAATAGAAATTTCGCATATCAAATCGATCAAGTCATTATAATCCATCTGATTCGCCGTTGTATTTTTCATGATTCTTTTTCACATTATTTTAGCGTCCGTCTTATGACTTTGAAGAACGAGCCTGAAGCTATATTTCCATTTCCTTTTTACCAGAATAAATCCTTCACTACCTACAAATGAGTGAATACATTTTCATTTCTGTTCGAGAAAATAATATAGCTGCATGTTTGATTATTATTGATTCGTATCATATCGTGATCCATAAAACCAAAAACGTCAGGTAGCTTAAAATCCATCGACTGATATGAAACGCGTCAAAACAACGACTATATAACGTTGAATGAACGTCAAAATAATGTTATTGAGATATCTCATTGATCAATGTCCAGCTGACACAGTACGTTAAAACAACCTCTGCTCTATCTAACATTCTTAAAACCCACAAAACGTCAACTGGAAGTTGAAACAACGTGGGCGTAAATTATCGCTCATTTCTTAAACCTTGGCGGTAACACATTATTCGGCTCCACATATTCATAAATTCCATTACTTATCTCCATCGGTCTCTCGTAAATATTTTTATCAGTCTGTTGTAAAGAAGTATAAGTATCGTCTACAGGTGTTTCGTATTGGGCGGGTGGTGGGCGTAACTGGTCGTAAGTATTAGGTTGATAATCTGATAGATCAGCATACTGTTGCTCTTCGGAATGCGTGTCTGGAATGGAGAAGAATAAATTTTGTATATTTAAGGAAATTTCATTGGATTGGACACTCTTTGGCAACGTTATCTTCCTTATAATACATACATATACATACATACACGAGAATTTTATTGACAGTATAAGATTTTTCATGTGAAAAAGTGTTTATAGAAAATATCATATAACCGCATATAAAGACCACTGTGTCACAAGCCTGGTATGACCCCCTACCCACTGGAATTCTTGACCTGAGAACAATAGAATTTCATCTTGATTTTGATTGAGATTTTCATCCCCACTGTGGGAAGAAGCTCCAACGGGGTTGTGAGACAGTGTATAAACAACAAGAGAAGTCAAGCAAACAATGAAAATTGTACATCGACTTACTTTTTCTTAGTGATTGTGTTTCACCGTTTCTTTCCCTCCTCTTTTTGTTTCCTATAATAAATTCAAAAGAACTTTCTCGTAAAGTCGTGATATTAACTGTACTGGGTTCGAGGTTAAATCTCTGGAAAATACAATAATGCAAAAATTGTATTTTGAATATATTTTTAAGCCAGTAATTGCGTCTATTCACGAAACGCCCATGGCATTCATTACTCACAATGGTTTTAAAATCTGTTTAGGGAGTAATCAGTGAATATTTAAGAGTTGTTAACTTCAGGGGGTCAAAAAAACTTTTAAGGCTAATTGGGGTGTTTAAAATAGCTTACTTACTCCTAATGATACACAAAACAATAGCAACAGTCGTTACAATGAACAATAGAACACTAATGATGCCAATCACAATCAATAGTGTATTCGTTTCGTTATTGTCTCCTCCGTTGCCTTTTGTATTGTTGTCTTTGTTATCGGGGTGTTTTCCATTGTCTGTGCTTGTCTTGTTGTTTGACTCTAAAGTGAAAAAGAAGTAGAAGAAAAAATGAATAAGGCTGTAGGCTGTATAATCTTGCATGTGATTAACCAGAAATTTTATCCGTGATATTCCGGATGAATTTCACTCGTTCATATTTTGAAGTTTCAAAAGTGTGACCTTTGGGAATAGATCCCGAATTTCTTGCGAAACTATTCGAGATAACTAGATCTAAAACTATTTCGAAAAATCAATTGTCTGTGAAAAATACACTGTGAGTGTCTTATCCATTTTATACTGCCCCCATCCATCTCAGGAATATATTACATTTCTCAGAAGGAACCAATCTTTAACAGGCTGATACACGTTGTTTTTATAAGAACAAACTATATAAGAACATAAGGCTTCGATGGCCAAAGAACATTTTAAGGCTTCATGGGCTCTCAAACACCCGTTTTCTTAGGAAAATGGGTAAAAATGGTCACAAAATGGTGAAAGTAAGAACATTTTTAAGAACATTTTTAGGCTTCAAAAGTTTTGGATGTTCTTATATAAAAAAACGTGTACAATAAGTCATTTTGGAATTAGAATGACAAATATGAGGTCAGACCTGTATAGACTCGTGTTACAAAATTGGAAATTTCATTTAAGTTGTTTTATTGGCATTACCACTAATCCTAATCTAAGATTAAAAGTTTCTCGAAATATTGCATGTTTAGTTTGCAATATTTTGTAGCCAAGGGAAAGAATTGTAACTCTGAAATAACCAAAGGATCATTGACAAGGAGCTTTTCCTATCGTACTTTCATTCTTACGTTTCTGAACCTTTTTGGACCTACCTAAGGTAGTCCTTTAAATTAACCCTTGTCCGTTCGTTCGTCCGTTCGTTCGTTCGTCTGTTGCCAGCTTTTCTCGGGATCGGCTCATTAGTTTTTTCTATTTTTTTGCACAATGATGCAAAATGGCAATGCCCAAAATGTGACGGAGCCCGATTTTCGAAAAAAAAAATTTTCCGGCAGAAAATGGCGGAAATATGCCGGAAAAACTGGTTTTTCGGCATTTTCTCGAGATTTCATCATTAGTTTTTTCTGATTTTTTGCTCAAAGATGCGTATTAACAATGCCCAAAACATGGTCTAGTCCGATTTTTGAGAAAAAATTTTTTCCGGCCGAAAATGCCGGAAATATGCCGGAAATCGCCGTTTTTCTGGATTTTCATTGGACTTTTCCATATAATTGGTTGTTTTTTCATTCAAAAAGATTATCAATAGCAATGCCCACCATCAAGCATGTTTCAATTTTCAATAAAATTGATTTTTGAAGCCGGAACTTTCTAAAAATCGCCGGAACAGCCGATTTTCGCCGGAAAAACGGTATTTCTTGAATTTCTTGAGCTGTACTTTATATTTTTTCATGAAATTTTGCACATTGATGCAAAATGTCAATACCTAAATTGTGACGGAGCCCGATTTTCGAAAAATATTTTTTTCCGGATTTTTTACATTTTCTCGAATTTTCATCAAAAGTTTTTTCTGATTTTTTGCAGAAAAATGCGTATTCCCAATAGTGAGGTCTGTTAGCACAAAAATACTTCAGATGGTGATTAAAGCATGAAATTTGGCACAGATGATCCTTAGAGGGTCTAAAACTTAATTTTGAACAGTAACACCAAACTTTGCCACCTGGCCACCTGCCAGATGACGTCATCAGGTGGCTTAGCAAAAATTTATTTTTTTGAAAATATTTAAAATCTGATGGTATCAGCGGAAAGAGCATGAAATGCTGATGAAAATCGAGGTATAAAACATGCCTTCAAAATCTTCCTATCAAAAGTTATGAAGGTTTAAAGTTTTGTGATGACGTCATCATAAGCCTTTCCAGGCAAAACCTAAAATCCCGTAATAACGGAACTAGTTGACCAAATTTAGTGTTTTAAACATGACTCCATGTCAAAATTTTAAGTTCCATCTGATGCTTGGGTCTAAACAACATAGGAAGGCTTAAAACATCCAAAAAAATTAGTTGGTTGTACACTGTGCTCCTGAAGGGAGAACGCTGCGTTGATTTGCCTTGTAAAGCTCAAAATCTAAGTTTTAGTATTCTGTAGGATTTAAAGCTTTTAATTCAATTTGAACATCGGAATCGGAAAAAGCAATGAATTTTGATATGAATTCATGTATAAAACATGAAATTTGGTCAATTTGTACCAAAATTACGAGGTTTTTAAGTTTTGCCTGGAAAGGCTTATGATGACGTCATCAAAAAACTTTCAACCTCCATAACTTTTGATAGGAAGATTTTCAAGGCATGTTTTATACCTCAATTTTTATCAGCATTTCATGCTCTTTCTGCTGGAACCATCAGATTTTGAATATCTTCAAAAAAATAATTTTTTGCCCAGCCACCTGATGACGTCATCTGGCAGGTGGCCAGGTGGCAAAATTTGGTGTTACTGTTTAAAATTAAGTTTTAGACCCTCTAAGGATCATATGATCCAAATTTCATGCTTTAATCACCATCTGAAGTATTCTTACGTTTTTATGTGCTACCTGACCTCACTACAATGCTTAAAACATGGCTGAGTTTTTTTGATTTTTGAGAAAATTTTTTTTTGGTTGAAAATGCCGGAAATCGCCGTTTTTGCAGATTTTCATTAGATTTTTTTTCTTGTATTTCACTCAAAAACATTATTGATAACAACATCAAGCATGATTCAATTGTCAATAAAACTGATTTTTGCGACCAGAACTTTCTATTTATTTTTCCCCTACAACCCTTCCCTCTCCCCCCATCAACAATCAATGATGAATTTATTGCGTTATGCATTTTCGCTAAACGCTATACTTTTTGACTGATTTTTTTCTCCTCGCATTGCTATCCAACTTTCATCATCAGGTAGGTCCATTCAGCATCTAGCTTGTTGACTTAAACATTACCAATGCTCTAGTAAAATATTCACTTGTTAAAGGCTGAAAAGGGCCCAAAGAAAATCAGTATTTTCTGAAATCTGAGTGTGAAATTGTTCTTAAAATTTATTCTTGTGTTTTAAGCCAAATTATCCTTACCTACAGCCAGTTGTACATCCTTACTATAATAGAACTGTCTTCCAGAGATACATTGAACTCGACAATTGTAAGTCGCTTCATCTTCTTTGGTGACATTATGTATCACAATCAAATATCGGTCTCCGTATTTCTCTGTTGCCATTCTGTCTGGTGCTTTCCGAGTCTTAATGAAAGCTGTTCCACTCTTTTTGACCACTAGAATAGTTTGTTTGCCTTTAACTTTTTTGTAACATGAGACTTTATTCAAGATATAATTCCAAGGGCGATGGATATCCCATTCTAAGGTAGCCTGTTTTCCTTCCAATATGACCAGGCTAGGTTTGGGTACTTTGACATCACAGGCTATAAAATGAAGGTGAAAAAAGATATAAAATAGTTCGAATGAACCCCAATATTATGCAAATAATGAGCTTTACTCACTAAAGTTTTTTTTAAAGATTCCTTATCGACATATTTTCCATTCCCACCCATCTTAATGGGACGAGATGGAGGTTTTACAAGCTCTTATTTGATTTGGTTGGTCGTTAACCAGTAATAAAACAATTTTGTTACTTTTTCTAAACAACGCGCCATTTTTATTACTTCAAATGACCAATTATTAAAGTATCTTATAAAAACTCCATTTTATCTGAGCAAAACGCGCATAAAGTTTACAAATCAGATAATTTGTACTCAGTACCCAGCTATCCGTTTATAGTGCTAGTTGGATTTTTCGTCTTTACTAAGTATATTACTTGGCATTAGGTTGTGGATACCGACGATGTAATCGAGAGACTCAGATGATCGAATTATCAATTTAGACTTCATTTTTCTGATCTTTGGACCTAAAAAATAGCAGTAACTCGAAGCAGCATTACTATAACCAATAGCTTACCTAAATTTCGACCAATCAAATTAACCAAAACCACACAATATGTAAACACAACTTTATAATCATGGAATTGTATCATATTTTCAAGTTTTGTCCTCCAAACACAAAAACCAATTTTAATTTATGAAATCTCTGAAAATACTTTCTTTCTGAAAAAAAACAAAAATGACATATGCCATATGATCTTCACTGCATAGATTGTAATTAAAGACAATCTTTTCTATTGGGAAATTAGAGAAGAAAAAAAAACAAATCAAGTTATTCTTTGTGACAAATTAATTATAATACGTTAATTTTGACGATATGACGTGATATGTCTGTTCGTCTTGCCAACTAGAAAAATCTTTTTATAAGAACTTCCGGAAACGGTTTGCTGGGGGCCATGGTATAACTTAAAATCCTCGAGATTTCAAACACGGATATATCTACTAAAACCCCAAAAAGTAACATACTAACTTAACCATAACATATCATTTAAAATCTAGGCTATATTTGTCTGATGCAGCGTATTTCTCAAGAGTCTAAGGTACTTTGATAATTTATTGCTTTTATCACTAAAAGCACTTGCTATTCTTAGGAGTTTTTTATCCTGTTTTCCCTGTCGTCATTCCTTTTGTCTTCAAAGCGGAATTTGTTTTGATTACGAGAATTTCGGCAAATTCACTTTCGATTTGTTGTTTTAATTATTTATTTTCGCGAAAAAATGTGTCAAAATGACGCACGAATGACTAAAAAGGTATTTCGATCCCGACACTTTTTGTTCGGTGCGCCCGAATCCTGTATGTTTTATGAGAATAAAGTATATAGTAACACGAGGCTCCAAAAAACCAAAAGATTTCTAGGAATATTTTCAGGCTTGCAGACTCTAAAACATGATGCCTAGAACGCTTTCATATTGCCTTAGAGATATTACAACAGAATTTCAGCGCTTGACCAATTAGAAACAACAATACTTTTTGCAATACTCACTTTTTTTTACTTGGAAAAGATTAAAGCACTCAATCTAGCCCTTCAAGCTTTACAGAAAACTGTAAGAGTAACTACGCTACCAGCAACATTTAAGAATTAAAAATCACTATCAACAAATAATTTTTCGTCAGTAATCTTTAACTTGTATTATCTATTTCAACATCACGACATAAGATTTTCATATCTCGACTGATCTTATCTATTTGTCATTGTACGTATTAGAAAATTTTGAAGATTATTTTGTTAGCTTCTGTCAATCATTTGATAAACTTCCGTGTATTTCTTATAAAATAAATATTTTATGATATAGAAATATGTCTATCCTTACAGCTCCCTTTATTTCCCTTATAAGAGGAAGAATTAAAAAGGTTTTGAACAAGCTGGTAACTCATATGGCACGAGAAAGTGATATATCAGTTTATTATTGGTCAGTGAATCAAGTAATTCATTTTAGTCGAACAAAAAATAGATCTAGAGTTAAAACTTGTGTTCCTTCAATAAAAAATTCGACAAGTTCTTGTTTAAACTAGATACCTTGTTTCTAGGCAACTAGATGCAATTGGATTCACCAAAAGGTAAACAAAAAAGAGCCAAGTGTCAATAAAAAATGCAAAGGATATAAGTTTTCATAAACGTTAGCATAACCTATGTCATCATCACAGGATAAAGTTGAAATGATACCGTTGGCTTTTTACTCCTCTATGACGTCACTTTGTCTTTGTGACACCATTTCTTTCAATGAAAGAAAAGGCGATGAAAGGCAAACTGGGTAATCATGGGTGATGGTCCCATCTCTACCGATCTGTATTCAAACCCTGGATTAAGGATTATGTCTATCATTGAACAGAAAACCTGTCAACGATTTCGTGGTTATGCGCAACCCAAATTTCGTAAACAAATTTAGTTTAAATAATCAATCAATCAATCAATCAATCAATTAAGAATCATTACCAATTATATCCATAATAAATACCTGCCTAATGAAATAAAAAAAAAACCATATCATCCAGTTTCGACTTTTGCTTCTTTGCAGTATCGTTATGTCCATCTACACACAAGTATAGTTTCATTATACATGTCTAATTGACGTTATAACTGACCACTGAAGTAAGCTGATTCTTAGAACTGAGACAACAATTTGCCAATGTTCAGCTCTTTAAGAAAGCCACAAATCCATAAACAAAATTTGGCTTATAAATGGTTATGTTTATTATTCAAATGAGTACTATAATCACCCTTGAGGTGCAGGTTATTCCAGAATTCTTTTTAGCCATTCCCTCATGTTAAGGTCGTAAGTTGACCATATTTCTCGTTAAGGAGTTTTGGGGTTCGCTCAACAATATTTAACATTTCGGGAAAAATCAAAGAAGGGAGTTTCGTAGATTTAGTCGAAAATACAGTGGGTTGGTGAAAAATTTGCCTAAAATCCAGATAACTTTCCTTCAAAAATGACCCTCCCAACTTAAGGGGTAGATTAGTCAAATAACCCAAACGCTAAATATTTTATTTTATTTTGAACATTCAGACACGAATGACGCATATGCGCGTTCTGAAAAAGCTCATTTTATCGTACTGGACATTTTATGTCATAATTCCCGACCATCAGATTTAAGAAAAAAAGTTCTGCTTTTTTGTATAAATTGCAGGACAAGTGAGGTCACGCCCTTCAAATAAGTTTTGCATCTATACTGTCAGACAGTGTCCGGTTCTGGTGGTCATCTACCAATTTTCATGTTTATATTTTTTCTTCTTTTACTGCAGATCTTTTTACCAAGTGATCCTGAGTACACATGGATGTTGGCGAAAATGTTTTTCAACAATGCTGAATGCTGCTTACATCAAACTTGCACACATTTGGGTAAGAAGAACGATCCAACACCCTAAAAGGGGCCTTACTTTCTTTATTTGTAGATGTTTTGAATTAAGTCGATAATTTTTTTGTGCAATACAGGTGACTCTGGCTAATTCGAACTCGAACGGAGAATTTTATTTGTTCGAATTACAGAGAGATTCGAGTTATGGAAAGTATTTTAAGTAATTTTTTCCTTGATCAGGGTGTCTACGGGACCTTGAAAACCTTGAATACCTTGAAAATGAACGACCCAACCTTGAAAACCTTGAAAATTATCACCTTTCTGGGAAAAACCTTGAGAACCTTGAATATCGTTAAAAACCTTGAAAAGCACTTCTTCCTATTCGTCCTATTTATCATAACTCTTTATTAATTAGGGAGGTGGCTAGAGTCTAGTTTCTTCTCTAGAGTGGAGAAGTAAGGCATCTCCATCCTTCTACTAGCCTTTCAATTACCTAGGTTTTTTCATCTTTCTATCGATTGTCATTGGTTCTACCGGTTTATTCTGGCAATTCTTATAGGTTCAGATTAATTTTGATTATTGTGTACTGGGTTTTTCTCATTCATTACCGTATACTAATCTTATTATTTTAGTTTTAATATAATACACGCTTCTTTTTATGAGAAAAACTTCTATAAGAATATCAGGGTGAGATTTCAGAGTTAGAACAATAGGCCTATTGTTTAAAACAATAGAAAAATGAGAATAGTGCTCACCATCAGCCAAAAGTAAACTATCTTATAAAAAAAGCGTGTAGTATTGGAGCCATACAGGGTGGGACAAAAATGTGCTTCTTGAAGAGAAATTAGTGTCTTTGTCTTTTTATGACATCCCTTGAAGACATTCTATCATAGTTTCACAGTTTCATAGTTTATACCCGTTACATTTAGGGAGGGTCTTGGATTTTGATGAAACCCAGATATAGGGGGTTTAAACGTTTGAATTTCCTAAGAGGGGGTTGACAGTTAAGGGAGGGGGGTTCTACAGAAAATTATGTACAAGTTGTAATTATATACATTCCTTTTTTTTGAAAAAAATTTTCAATAAAATTTCCTAGGGAGATCTGATATTTCAAATGTATTTTAATGGGGGTTACCACATGAGGGGTCTTTTTACTGAGTGGATGTTCTTGAACCCTCTAGAAACTATTTCTATCAAATATACGACTAGGTTTCTAGCACAGCCAATAAAAGAGAAATGAAATTTCTATGGTACTGACTGCTCTGCAAGTGGTACATTTTTTTGCCTGAAAACTTTTTTGCCCACCCTGTTTGGCTCATATGGCTAAAAGATGTAAAAGTTATTTCTTATATCTATTTGGCTTTGAATACTTGTTTTTCACGATGCCTACTGGTAGTATCTTACAAAACTTGTCTGAGAGCCATATCAACTGAGTATCAAAAAACCTTGAAAAGTACTAAACTTTTTGCCAAAAGAACCTTTAAAACCTTGAAAATCCTGAAAAAAATCCGTAGATGATGGGTCTGGGAAAAAGTTCGATTTATAGAAATATTCGAGTAAAAGAAGTTAAGAAAGAGTCTAGAGTATTCACATGGGTCGAGGATCGGCCCTTGACCTTGAGAGGACTGCATTTTTAACAAAATAAATTTGTCCTAATTAGATCAGGAAAAGAAGCCCGAGTTTTATAATTGATACAGTTGACGCTCTCTTATTCGATTTTCAAGATGAATTGGATTTTCATCGAATAAGGGAGCGTATTGAATAGTAGAGCGTCGTTTATGAGAGTTTCTTGTTGACGTTGACTTTCAATATTATCGAATAATGGAGCGTATCAAAAAGTAGAACTTCAAATTAGAGAGCGTCAACTGTATTTTCAAAACCTATTGTTTGGAACCTTTCAACGAATGAAAGGTTCTTTCTTTACTTTTACCGGGTAATTGTATCATAATAAAATTCCTTCAATTTTTGATTGTTTTTAGGATTCACTCACTTGGTATGTGAATCAATCTGTATTTCAATCCATCGAAGTTTATCACCCTCGCATCCAGTTTTTCGACTTTTGGGGCCCCATTTTCTCTACCTGATCGCTATAAACAGGTATGTTATTGACATTTTTATCAACAACTGTCGGTACGATAGGAAAAAACAAAATTTAGTTTTGGAATGTCATATTCTTCGCCACGGAAAGTCATGTGATCTACTTTTCAACCAATAAGATTCCATCATTTCAAGGGGAAAACGAACTCTACGGTTTAACTCACTAAAAAGTTTTGCTTACTGAACACGCAATTAATCTTCTTAGTCAGTTAAACCATAATTCTCTGTTTTCTATCCAGTTTGAGGTCGTGTCTTGCCAAAGATTTAGGATATTAGAGGATAGATAATCATTTGGTTCGAGAACGCCATAGCTTAAGTACTGTTTTTGTTCCTCTCATCAGTTTGGCAGTGCAGAAGTTGTTGTCACCTGAAGGTTGGATTGATATCACCATGACAATGGGTGTATCTGGCCTCTTCCAAATATTGAAGAAAAAGTACGTATTTTTCATGTTCATTGCTCTAACTTAAGCAATGTTTATTCGATCATTATTTGATGAAACAGTTCTGGTGGGAACCTCCTAACGACTGGAAGAATCCCAGTCCCCACTGAGAAAAACTCCTAAATTTCATAAATTTCGGAAAATGGAAAAACTACAATTGATTCTCATCCACCTCTCGGAATGAGGCTAATATTATGAAAATCCCCATTTGATAATATGAGCTGTAGAATTTCAAATCTTTATTTTCTTACTTGACTGAAACATACTCACCAGGACACTGAAACAAGGGTGTCAAAATGTTCCTATTTCTGATCCAAATTTCCATGCGCATTCTCGGTATTCAACCTGATCTTCTTGACTTGAACAAGATATGTTTTAATTTAACTTTCAGGTTTCAAACGTTCGAGTGAATTTTCATTCGAGTGAATTTTCATTCGAGTTTAAGTTAAAAGGAATTTTTGTGTTTGAAAATGTGAATTTCATAATTCCATAAGTCATGAGCCGAAAGAGTCGTATCTGAGAGAGGACTCTATGGCAATAAAAATCCAGAGGGTTTTCGAAAATACACGTCAACAAGTCAAAAATGTAAGTTCAAAATAGGGGGGGGTAGGCGTAGCTATCAAAAATGACCTCTCCTTAACCCACGATGCATGGTATTCACGTTGTTATCTTTTATAAGGAAACACCTGAAAAACAGAGGGCTTTTGCCATCTTAAACAATAAAATTAGTGGCAAACGCCCTGTATTTTTTGAGTGTTTTCGTATAAAAGGTTACATCGTGAATATCATGAATTCATTCATTTTTAATATCCCAATATTTCTTCATCAATCTATCACAGATGGAAAGATTGGCGTTTGGATACTGATGGTTGGTTACCGTCGGAGTTGAAGAAACGTCAAGTCGACGATGATGAACGGTTGACAGGCTACATGTATCGAAAAGACGCGTCGACTCTACATCAAGCTATTTGGGATTATGTTTCAGAAGTTTTGACTAATATTTATGGAGGTACAGTGTTATCTTTTTTAGCCTTGACTTCGAGCGGTCATAATGTCGAAAACGTTTAGTCTCAGTTACATTTTGGTAAGAACTGAAATTTTAGTAGGATATATTTTTACCCAAGCATTATTGTTTTTTGAATTTTTCATCAAGTTCAAATCTGAACTACATAAATTTATTTGTTCAAAAGATTTCCTGGTTGCTTTAAAGGTCATAGAAGGTAGGTTTGTGGGCCAAACTTCTCACTCCATCCATAACTTAAAAGCTTGTCAAAAGTAAAAGCATATTCATTGTAGAATCTCATAAAATTTCATATCACTTTAGAATCCACCGAAAAACTGACGGACGATTTTGAAATCCAACAATGGGGTGCTTGTCTTACAAACTGTGATACTGGAGTCGGTATTAAGGTAATTATTTTAAGATTTTCATTCTTGTTCGTTCGTTCGTGCATATTTTAGCTTTATAAACTCTGAGAGGCCTGATAGAAAACGGTCCTTCATTTATCATTTTTCTTTTTCTCGTTTATGAAAAATTTCATATGGATTAGTTGGTTGATTCGGCTATTACATCATAATTTTGAGATTCGACCAATCCAATCAAAAGTGGTTTGTTTTTGGAGTATAAATGACAGACTATATAGGAAGAAAATATCTCACTTGATTTCAAAGTAGAATCTTATGATTTTCATTTGACATTTTTGTTTTTTAGGGCGTTTTCGGTGACGGCAAATTTGAACAACTGGACGATTTAATCAAGACAGTCACTTCCGTTATCTACCTGAGTAGTGTTGCACACGCCGCTGCCAACTTCTGCCAATATGACGAATACGCCTTTCCGCCCAATTATCCCGCCATTCTGAATGGAAAAGCGCCAAGCTCAAAGGTAAGATTTAATTGAAGGAATATTTTTTATGAATCAACATTTCCAACTTGACAATAGGCTGTTGACATCCTCCAATGGAATATCTCTCTAGTCTGGAAGTCTGGTTTTGACTTTCGAGGTCCATGTTTCCGATCACCTGATCAAAATCCACGTCAGAGAGTGGTCAATGAAATTGGGAAAGTCGTCGCATTGGAATTGCAATGCGACGTCACCAAGACTTTTTTGCTTATGTTTTCTGACAGGGTTTATTTTTCAATTGAAATTGCTCCAACGAATTATCTGATACTTTTAATTTTGCAGGCTGAGATAACGGAGAGTGACGTATTGAGTTATCTTCCAAATAAGGATACAACTCTCTCCATCATGGTGGTGACAAAGATTTTGAGTGATCGAGGTACCAATGGTCTCGGTGATTTTGAGATCCAATATCAATATGAACCAAAAGCTGTAGAAGCTGTTGAAAAGTAAGAAATGTCCTTGGCCCTTTGGCGTAAGCCTGAAAATATTTTTGGACAAGACAATCCCCGAAAACGAAGGCTGGGGTTCAGGCCACCCAAATCTTTGACGCGGTCTGACGAAATTTCGTAATCTAAACCCTCAAAATGTTCGGAGTTTACAGCCGTCAGGGTGGTTTACGGGGAAAATAATGGCGGTAGAATTTACAACAAGCGGTCGATCATATCTTGGTCTCGCCTCGATCAATTCTACTCCGCTCTGGGATTGCTTTCTTCTCTCAAATTTGTCTCCTAAGATATTCCCATTTTAGTGATCTTGTGTAGGCTATGCGATATTCATCATTCACTTATAAAAAAACATTGATCGTTTATGAAATTATATGTGTATCTTTTACAGGTTTCGAGCCCGCTTAGCAGAGATCAGTAAGGAGATCAAAGAACGCAATGCGAATATGAAGGACCCTTATCCTTATTTGGACCCTGAAGAAGTTCCAAACGCTATCAGTATTTAAAGGATGTGACTAAATATGCGTGATATGTAAAGTTGTAGATTATATAGTCTAATAAATCACTGGTGAAATGCAATATGGTGTCAAATTTTAGAAGCAAGACCTCAATAAAAGTGATAAGACTATCTGCCAGCGCAAAACGATGCTACGACAGAAGTTTTACGACGCTCACCTAGCATAAGATGGATCTTGTATGGACGTTGTATTGACGTTCAGTATCAGGGCTAATCACAGAAATGAGACCAATCTCATTTCATCATCCTTCTGTTAATGAATTTCATTCAATCAAGGTGCCCAAAAGTTTACTAAACCTTTTTACAACTAGACGCCAATTAAAACCCTGGGCATACCAAAGGTTAATAATAGTTTATAGTTTAAGGTTGGGACATTAATTAAAAAACACCTTTTGTCCAATACGATTCGCACTGTCTTGGGGGCTCCCATTTTAGGGTATTAGTCTCTTTCATAGGACTCATGCATCTGCATATTCAATTTAAAGAGCAAAAATGCACAAATCTGTGCAGATTTCCTTTTGCTAAAGACGCTCAAAATTGATTTTTACCACCCATCGATTAACTTGGGGATTCATGAACTCTTTTCTATTGTTGCTGCTTTATGTACAAATTTTAAACAAAAGAGTTTTCAACCATAAAAAGTTGATTACTGCAATGACGAAGAAAATTATCATGTACTAAAAACACGAATCCTATGAAATAGGGTAATGGTTACCTGTAAATACTTTTTACAATACTTATTTTTTTCGTAATTTAATAAAACCTAGCACTTTGAACGTTGATCGTTTAAAAAAATTATTTACTAAGGAAATAATATTTTAATTTTTGAATGAATAATTTTTTTTCATAATACTCATATTTATTTTGTAAAAAATAATTTTAGTTTTGTTTGATACACTATATGTATTTTATTTCATGAGGGTATTTTAAAATCGGAGTGTAATGCAGTGATTCCCGGCAACAATTTTATAAGAACAATAATAGATAATAGGCTAAAAAATGGCTGAACTTTAAGCAAATTAAGTGTCAAATTATTAAAAAAGGCAATTAGCCTAAGTCAGATTTGCACTAAAAATAAGAACAGGATAAGAACAATTTTAGGTTAAAAAATAAGCCAAGTCTCATAAAAAATCCACTTGCTCTTATAAAAAACATTGTCAAATCATTTTTATCTAGTAATTTGATTTAAAATGGTTGAAATTCTACGAAAATACCCTTATAGGATTGAGACAAAACTTCATGTTTGCAATATAATTTTTAAAAGTTTTTTTTTTTAAATATATGGGTTTGATTTTTTGATAAAAGCCAGAGATAACAATTTTGAAAAAATATTATTACTTAAAAATACTTAAAAGATTCATTTTTGCAACCTTGAGCCCGACTAAATTTTAAAAGAAAGATGGCCGCGATTGGCCTATAATTTTACGAAAGTTACGAACTCCTATCCTAAAGGCCTAAAATTTCAAGCCACTCCTCACAATTTGACAATGTGGAAACTTTATTAATCAATTGTCATACAGAAACGAGGTTGGGTGGAGAAGAAATTGTATAGTTGTTTTATATGTAATGTTGTAAAATTTACTCATGGACTGTAAATTTTGTTTAAATATCTACAACCTAACAAAATTTTGACCTGAGTTTCACACAGTAACTATGAATTATGGATTATTGATTTTATTTGATTGTCCTCTTTTGTTTTGATTAATTTCAGAAGCAGCCACCTAAAGACCTAAAATTTGCAAATACCTGTTCTGATTTGCCAGCTGGAAGAATTTCCCCGAAATTAAGAACAGCTCCTCGTTTTCCATGGGAGAAATTTTTACTTCAGAACAGTTATATTTTTCCAGCTAGGAGGTAAAAAAACTTTCAGAACATGTACGAAATTATTACCAGGCGATTGATTTTATGCGAGTTAACTGTTCTTATCTACCAGGGCTGACAAAATCTTATAAGAACATCGCCAAATTCCAGCTCGACTGAAGGACTTTTAAGAACAGAAACTTAATTTCCAGCTAGCTAACAGTTATTTGTGCGACAATTTTCAGATGTTCTACGCAGATGAAGAATTTCAGCTGCCACTCCAGGCAACCACATTCAGAAGGAAAACAGATCTAAAAGACTTTTTGACTTTTTTGAAATTCACTCAGAACAGATAGGAAATTCTTAGACACCTTATTTTTTCATAAGAACAGATCATATTTTTCAAGCTGATCCCAATCTTCAGTAGAACAGACCACTTTTTTCCAGCAGACTTTTTCCATATCCAGCTGGAACGTGCCTTCAGAAGAGATATTTTGAAGTCCCTCTTCGGTGGATGCTTTCGTATTTTATTGGTGTGTTATTTTTGATTTATGGTTGTGGTCAAAGATGAAGACAAAGACAGAGATCCAGTCCAAGTAAGAGTTACTTCACTTTTTGTGAATTCATCTGCATTTATATATAATAAGTTTCTCTCTTAGTAGAATAAGTCAGAAATTCCTCTTTGTCCTTAGTTATATTCAATGTGTCATGTTCGAGGACATTGCGTTTTGTTTATCTTATCTTCTACTAACCTGAGACCAAATTGTGATTGTTTTCTGCCCACCAAGCTCTAAAGTGATGGGTGAAAACATGACAATCTGACGAATATAAAATCCCGATTTTGGAAGGACCGCGCTCGTTTCAAAGACCTGGAAATGACATTAAAGTTGCGTGATCATGTTTGAAAATAGGGTGCCATATCAGGAAAATTTAGTTTTTGACTTTCCGGTGCACAACAAGATTCTTCGTGGGTTAATTTTCAAGCGCCTTCAGAGGTTTACCGTGCGCGTAATCCACAGCGGACATGTTTTCATATGATTCTATAATTCTCTACTTATCATTAACAATGCTAAAGTTTTGCTGCTGCTGTGCTGCGGTACAGCCACTTTAAAATTTGTTAAAAGTCTACAAGTTATCTACCAAACTTGTAGGCTTCTTCGAAAAAGTTTCTTATATGAAGTATATCTATAGAGGTCTTCGATTCAGGCTACATAACTTGGAACCATTGAGCTTCTGCTACAGCAGTCTTCATTGCATAAAATCTGCAATTTTAGTCTATTTTCACCCCAAAGACATTCTACCAGAATTTTTCTTTCACAGCTCTATTCAATTGCACAGTCTTGGGGCTCTCAAGTCAACCAAATAAATATGCAAATATTGTGCATACTCCACCTACAGAGCACAGAAGGTTTCGTTCTTATTTTAATTTTCAATTTTTCACACAGACTCGACATATTCTCACCTTTTTTAACTCCCTTGGCCTTGGGATTTTTCCAAAAGCCGATCAAAATAAACTATTTTTACATACTCCACAAAATACTTCATTTACAAAATATCCTCATTGATATAACTCTGAAACATATTATATTCAACAAACTTTGAAAGCTCAAAAATTCTGGAACTGTACATAATTTCGAACACTTTGAGGGGTCTATCAATTTCATCCACTGATATTTTACAAATTACATAGCTGTTTTAGGATAACGACCGCAAATGTCCAGAAATATCACACTAACTTTATCCTACCGGGAAAAATCCTGGTGGGATACTGGATGATGTGATATTTTACAATAGGCGCAAAGAAAATTTTTATCACAAGGATCGAGCAAAAGAAAAACTGCATACAAATATAAGGATAAAATTATGATTCATATATTCCTTTCAAGTTTCAATTATTTTCCTTATTTGCACCTAAATTTTACAAAATCTTTTTAATTTTATCCCTTCTCCGAATGTCACTTCCTAGGGAGGGTACCCATTTTTCCATATTCAAACATCCACAAGCAGCATTAGGATAACGATCGCAAATTTCCCGAAATATCACACCATTCTCTATCCCTTTGGGTGCAATCCTGAAGTGATAGTCCATGATGGGATATTTTATAAAACATACATAACTTGGAGCCATTGAGTTTCAAGCCCTTCGGGCTTGGAAAGAGGCGAACATTTAACCCTTCTAAGGCAAGAGAAACTGAAGCCACTTATTTCCTATCCAAAACGCACATAGAACGCGCCGTAATCATGACTACGGATTGTATCTAGCGGTTCCTTTATTTTTGAGGACTACATTTTTGAAATCTAGCGATAGATTTTAGTTTCAATCTAGCGTTTGTGTAAAAACTACGCGCGGGCGTTCTGGATGGGAAAAAAGTGGTTTCATTTTCCATCCAGGAGTCTCGTCTCTAGCCCTTCGGGCTTGAAACTCAATTCTTGGGACGGATTTTTTGTACATCTTTTACCGAGCTGGGATATGCATTTTCAGCGGAACTGAATATTGTGCGAAATTTAGAATACAACTTCCGTATATTTTACTTGACTCCGTATTCTAGAAGTTCTGCACTTACTGTTTTTTTTATTCGGAATATAGACAATATAGAAAATGAATCATACACAAAATTCATAAAATTTATCACGGTGAAACTGGGGTAAGATGACTTAAGTTCGGTTGCCAAACTCCATGATGGTGATATTCTTAGTATATTCTTGATTTTTGGCCAATTTCATCATAAATATTTTTATAAAGTATATTCTTATAAAAAAGCGTAAATATCTCTTTACTGAAATCAAAGATATTGACAAATTTCTACAGGAAAAACCAAAAATATGCTGTGACTTTTGAATTTACGGTAAAAAAGCTGCCACCAGATTGGAAAGTTTTTGACGTTCTCTAATTCAATTCTAATCTAATTCAAGAATCGGATTTGGATTTGAATAACAGAGCACCGTTAATAAGAGTTTTTCGTTGTCGGTGACTTTCAATATTATCGAATAATCTAGCGGATAGAATAGTAGAACGTCAAATTAGAGAAGGTCAACTTTTATTCACTGTGAATTATTAAACGACTGCAACTTTTTGCCGTGAATCACCTAAAAAGTCTCGGTTATTTCCTTTTTCTTTATTTCTTTTGTCCCCGAAACATCATGTTTATTGCTATTGGTTCTTAACCCTGTTCGAGTTTGAAGATGAAGAATTAATTTTAGTTTTGTCTGTTGTTAAAACCTTGATATGGTTGTGATTGGATGTCGTTGTAGATGGAATCGAAGTATGGTTATTGTTATTTTTGACTACTGTTGCATTATGGGTATTGTTGTTCTTGATAGAAGTATTATTGTTATTATTACTATCATTATTTGTTTTATTGGGCGTGGTCGAAGATGTTGACGTCACTTTCTCTTCTAACAAATCGACAACTTTTTTCATGTCTTGTTTCAAAAGACTTTCAATACGGAATAAATGGGTTCTCATCTCTTCAACTTCTCGTCTCAGTTCTAAAGTACAAGATCCATCGTGGTACGACGTTGCAGCAACGTTATGATGAGACGTAGCTGAAAGATGTGTATCTCTTCGTATAGCTACTGGTGACGTCGCGATAAAAGAACTATCAACTATTTTATTAGATGTTGGACATTTATTTTTAGTCATGCGACTTTGACAACTGCTGGAGGAGCATGGGTCTTCTTCAGATAACGAGTCTAATAAAGGTCTACTTGCACGTCGCTCATCGCTTGAAAACTCCGTAGTTGATTTAGTGAAGCCACTGCTAGTACACGTCCGGCAAGGTGAGCCGTTGTAACTAGGCGATAGACGATCGAAAGGCGTAGTACGTACGTTATTCGAGAAACGTTGCGCGTTGAATGATGGTGAGGAATTGAAGATTGAGCTGTTGACATCTTTTTCTTCAAGCTACGAAACGAGAGAAAAATGGTTCAAAGTTATGCATTAAACTATTTGAAATTGACAAGTCAAGTCAAGCAATAACCTAACAATGGTCGCAACTTTTTAAAGCAAGTGGTATGAAATAATAGTGTGCAAAATTTAAGCCAAATCCAACCATTTTTAAAGTCTCCAGGTTACCCAAAGTTTTAGTCTCGCTTTAACGAAAACTTTTCCACATGCCCGAAATATCAAAAATTTTGAAAAATGAAAAAAAAACACCCTAAAAATATTTATTCACCCGAGGAATAAGTGTGCAAAATTTCAGCCAAACCCAACCATTTTAGATTTAGGACACACAGACATTCTCAGATTCTACATCAACTGAAGTTGAGAAAAAAACGGGGTTCAAATCAATCCCACGATACACATGAAATCCCATCACCTGTGAATCTCTCAAATCGTAAGTAATATGCAAATCCACATTGAAAGTTTTTCGAAATTCTGGATAAGCTGCCATAATATGCATGAGGTTTTCTTTGGAAATGGAATGTAAATCACAATAAGTCAAGGCTCGTATACTGGCTTTTGCTTTGCCAGTTACTCGATTGTATGTCAGGCCAAAGTTCTCTCCAAATGAATCCTCTTTACCTAAGAATAAATGTTTTAAATGCGTTTTAAACTACAATTTGGTACATGTAAAATTTCGATCCATCAATGTAAATACAGTTAACTTTCTCTCTAACTCGATCTTCAAGGGACCGAGAATTTTTCTTCGAATTAGAGAAAGATTCAGAATTACAGAGAGTATTAAAGCAACTTTCTAGCTGAGGGGACCAATATTTTAGTTCGAATTATCAGAGAAAGATTCGAATAATAGAAGTTCGAATTCGTGGAACTCCACTACAATTGTCAATCGAAAAACGGAGCCGTTAACTCGCTGCTCTACACCAGAAATTTTATTGCATTTAGTACAAAAATGGTACTTGATGCCTCTCTGCTTGATACTCAGCAATTAAGGGAAGGAACAAGGGCATGTGAAGCAATCCAGGGAGCAAGGGTGGCGCCATCCGCTACCTTCGGGTAGATAGCTATCGAAAGAGGAGCCTTCAGGTCTACTTCGACTGCGGTCGCAAACTTTAGATCTTTAAAAGGTTTTAGACTATAGTAAGTTGCTTACCAAGTATAGCGATAATACTATCACACTGTATAACTTCTACCGTACCACGGCCGATCCAGTACAAATTGTTGATTTCGTCACCATAGTGAATGATGTAATCACCCGGTGGACAATGTGTTGTATTGAACTTCAAGGAGAGCGAGCGCAAACAACCTGGAGTGCAACCACGGAACGCCAAGTTGTTGGACAAAAGATGACGGTTTAAGTGTAACGAAATGTCTGCTTGTAAACCTTCAGGAAAGTTCCGTAAAACCTGTATAAGTGGAAAGAAAAAGAGATTCCATTTGAGCATTTCTGTGATTACAGACCCAGGTGGAACCTTCTTAATAGACGATATCGGCTTAACGTGAAAACTCAGATTTGATCCCCGAATATTGCCCACAATGCTTTGCGCGGAAAAAAGTTCACGGTGAAAATTTTTCCGCACAAAGCATTGTGGGCAATATTCGGGGATCAAATCTGAGTTTTCACGTTAAGCCGATATCGTCTATTGAGAAATACCTCAATAATAAATTCTAATTACAAAAAAAATCTGAATGACTCTACTGGCTCTTATGATCTGAAAAAAAAAGATTTTGTACCCTTATGTTCGGATTCAAACACAACTTCCAAAAATGTTACATTAGCAAATGACGCAACCATTTTAATCTGGTATACCTTAAAAAAACTCAAAATAATTATTTTGGAATTGCTTAAGGACTATGCTTTGAGTATTGTGAGACATTATCACCACAAATTTCAATAACAAATATACTTAGCAGTTAAAAAAATTATTCATAGAGACATAATAGTGCTCCACCTCCCACCCGGCTATTGAAATGGGTGTTGGGCAAATGTTGTTGAGCGCGTCGGTCATTCTAGAAGGCGATCGCATAGCTTACCTCGTTCATATCAATACCGTTAGTATAGGAGTAATCATATTGAGCATAATCTTCCAACCGTTGCCGCAACGGTGACGGTATCTGATAGAAACGTATGAATTCACGGACACGTCTCATGGTGGAATGGTAATGGGCCATACCCGAATATAAACGTTGTATGATTGCCGTGACGTTACCAAAGATAACCGCATGCATCAATGCTGAAAGTAGAAAGTAGAAGTTTTAGGTTTGTTAGCTCTCTAGTCATTCAACTATCCGATACGCCATTGATCATCATCACTATCATCTTTCGACCGTAGTGCAGTGGTAGAGCATCCGGCTACGTTTCGCAAGGTTGTTGGTTCAACCCCAGCCGGGTCATACCAAAGATTCCTAAAATGGTACTTGATGCCTCTCTGGTTGATGCTCAGCAATTAAAAGAAGGATCAAGGGTAAGTTGAGCAATCCAGGGAGAAAGAGTGGCGCCCTCCCCTAGTCGTCTCCGACTGCGGTCGCAGACTTATCATCTTTCGACCACGGACGAGATGAAAACAAAAGGTTTTGTACCCCTATGCCTATGTTTGGATTCAAATTTGAAATGCGCCACCAGGCCACCAAGAAAGGGTCGTAACAAATCCATGACCCGTTCTTACCAAGGTCTTTTACTTTATAATTCTTAGCAGTTAAAAGAATTACCCATGAAAACAGAATACATCAGACTAACCTTTAAAACTGTAATGTGCGACCACGTAAATCTCACCGAGAATTACCGAATGGCTCCCATTTCAATAGTCTGATGTATTCTGTTTTCATGGGTAATTCTTTTAACTGCTAAGAACTAAGTATAGAACTAATAATGAAGCAATGTTAAGTTAAATTCCTTGATCTTCAAACCAGACGCTTGGAAATCGTCTACGATTTTATCCATGTTACAAATAATTTTTAAGGGTCCTAATCATTTACCTAATCCCAAAAATGTGTCTGAAATACACTCTTCATTCAAATAGGCCGATAGAATTGAAGGAAGTGGTGAACTTTCCCTTTGCACATGGAAATAGACCATAAACAAAAGTAGGTTTCGCAGCGCTAAAACTTTGTCACACGTCCTAAAAAAGACCTTCAACTTAATGTTATTACTAACATACTAACCTCCGACTAGCATAACAGCAATGGTAAATATCTTCTCGCTATTGGTGTTTGCTGATACATTTCCAAACCCAACACTTGTCAAGCTTGATAATGTAAAATACAGAGCTGTCAAATACTTGGTTTGAATGTCCGGTCCACTGTTAGAATCTGTCCGGTTATACGGTTGATTTGTATTGATACCTAACTTATAAAGCCATCCCATTTCTTGGACTTGATGGCGTTCAAAATTTCCAATGGCGTACCACACGCAGGCTAACCAATGCGCCACTAGGGCGAAACCAAACATTAGTAACATGAGAAGGGCGGTACCGTATTCTGAGTAACGGTCTAGCTTCCGTGCGACGCGAACCAAACGTAGCAAACGCGCCGTCTTCAGTAAACCGATCAACGTGGTCGTCTATGAATAAATAAAATAAAGTAAAAATTTCTTAACATTGAAAGGAAAGCAGAAAAGATATTTTCAAAAGGTTCAGTTCAATCTTTGTAACGTATGCAGCCTGTTAGATCAGCCTGACCTTCTGGAATTCTAGATTCTTATAGGTTTTCTAACCCATTATTCTAAAGCCAGATGAGATAAAAAGAGGTTTGAGGATTTTACTCTATAACATAATATCCGTTCCTCTCTTTAATCGGGCACATCAGCCCGGGGTTCATTTTTGATAGACTTGAAGGCGCGAGTAAATAGCCTAGATCAATATGGCAGCCATCATTTTATGCTTTGCTTAAGCAGAACGTAAAACAGTCCTCCAACTTTTAGTAGTTTATGGAAGGTAAAAATTAGTCAATGTAAAAACTGTTAATACCTGATCAGTATTTCCAATCATGATGAGTAACTCAAAGGGTATGGCAGCTAACAAGTCAACGACAAACCATCCCTTCATATAATGGATAGCAACTAAACAAGGATCACTGACAACCTCGTCATGTACATCAACAAAAGTCGTTCGAAAGTTGATGAAAATATCAATAATAAACATGACATCAACAATGTAATCTAAGATGACCAATGGATCATCAGCTATGGTGATTGCAGAAGCGGCATGAGATGTATGCATCGCGAATGTTTCCTCGTTGGAATCTCTGGTTAATACGAAGGCGGCCATGTAGGGCGTGATAATGGCGGTATACATGACGAGAAATAAGACCACCCAATCCCAGATGGCTTTGAATGGTGAGTAATGGAGAATTGTCCATGGGTGGATTTTTGGAGATTCCACTTGGTACTCGGGTAAAATATCCGATCCTAAAGACATCACCTGAAATGTATATAAAAAAAGGTAATTATTTTTTACTTCTGAATGATGGGTGGGCAGTCTGTTAGTCTTCAATATATAGTGTGTCCCAAAAAAAGCGGACACATTTTTTAAATAAAGTAAAACCCTAATGATTTATACAAAGTTTTATGACTTGAATACTTAATATTTCAACCTCAAAAACCTATTCAATCGTCTTGGAAATTGAATACCTATAGTATAGTACCTATTGATTGAACAAAGAATTTAAATCCTATTACAAACATTTTAAGCCCTAAGTTAAGATGATGAGTTTTGGAGATTATTACTGTATGTAAAAATTTGTCCGCTTTTTTTGGTACACACTGTATGAAGTTACACTGTTATCGATTAGAGATCGATGTCATACTACAAACTGAAAATAATTGTAAACCTGTAACGTCAGATAGACGTGCCGGGCTACACAAGGCCAATCTCGCGCTTATTTCTACTATATGTATATACATATGTAAACATCCGTAAATCTACTAAATTATTATTTTTACTGTAATGGTAGATATAGTATTTACCGTAACTGCCAGTATAGTAGATTTTCGGATGTTTACATATCTACACGTATGTATGGTAGTAGAAGTGTGAGGATGTGTTGGCTAGACACCGGATTTTAGTAAGGCCAACTTTTGAGCACATCTATGATAAAACCATACATAATGATAAGAAAGACAATCATCCAGAATTTTATGATTCGGAATTCTGCTGATGCAAACAATACGTTTTCTTGGTTAGAATAAATCACCAATTAATCAAGCATGATTTGATATATTTATATTTCAACTCTGTGGGTTTTAAAAAACCTCGCTTCAGGAACAAAATCTATTTAATGTGTTTTCCTTCCGCTTTGAGCCAATTTCTTTATGCTGACAAAACATAATAAACAAAATAATTTCTTAAATATTAAGCTCGCTCGGCTCTAAAAGGGGAGAAACTTGTACTTCCTTTTGTTTAAAAATGCTGAGTAAGGCAATCGTTGGAGATTGGAGACGTTAAATAATTTCCTTTAAATTATAGCTTAATGTCCATGTAATCATTTCGAAGGTTACCAATAAGTGCTCACTGGTGTTTTGACCGATCGTGATTTTCCGGTAAAGACATCACCCCCGTCCACAGTGCCATCCCAAATCAAACAATCAGATGTTCCAGTACCATATTTCACTTGATTCTTTAAATTTTCCCCTTCTTTTTTGGTAGGTTTTAGTCCCATTTCTACAAGCTACCAATAGTATAGTACAACTGTTTAAAGTTATGATTTACCTTATTACACAAATATTGCTAGTCATTTTATTAACACGAATTGAAAAATTTCGTGTTAATAAAAACCCCCTTAATTAAAACCAGCCGTGGTGTCCTTGAAAAAGCAAATAAAAGTCGTGCTAATTTTTTGCGTGTTAATTTCAAGGCCGTTGAGTATTTGTCTAATAATATTCGTGTAATAAGGTAGTTCGATATTTCACTTTTTCTGGAGTATAGATATTACAGTATTTTTCACGGATAGCTATGTTTTCATCAACTTAAAAATCAACATTCCACCATTCCACATCCCAAACAAACAAATACAAAAAAAGTTTAAGAAATCCAAATATATAATTGAAAAAAGAGAAACCATAATAATTATATAAAAAACAAAAATCATAATTTCTAAAAATGAAGAAGCAAAAAAAAAAGGTACTGGACCTATAAAAAAGAGAAGAAATTTTGTTTGAGCATAGAAAGGATATAAAAAAAGGAAAAACTACGGTTGGTAAAAAAATAGACCTGAAGTTAAATTTCATAAAACTTAATTAAATAGTCTAATAAATACACATTATTTTGTTGAGACCGGGTGAGACCCTGTAACAAAGACATTTTTATAGATTTCCCCTTAATGAAAACCTCAGGTCGATAATACTTAAACAACCTTGCTGGAAACCTTTCCATTTCTTTTTCTTGGTTTCTAACCTATATTTAATTCTATTAGTTTTTCGCAAGACCCCCAAAAAGTTTCATGAAAAGAGCGTTATGTATAATCAAGGAAAATTTAACATTCATAAGACGGAGCAAACGTCAATCAATCAATCGATCAATCAATCAATCAATCAATCAATCAATCAATCAATCAATCAATCAATCAATCAATCAATCAATCAATCAATCAATCAATCAATCAATCAATCAATCAATCAATCAATCAATCAATCAATCAATCAATCAATCAATCGGCCCGAAGTTTGGTTCATATTCTGACATCCCCTGTGCCCTAAGTAAATTTTTGGGGGATAGCGGCGACCTTTGACCAATTAGTATTGGTAAAATAAACTTATTAAAGTTATTTAGGGCCATTTAGAGCGAGAACAATAAACTTTACAATTACTTAGGGCCATTTAGAGCCAGAACAATATACTTGTTAGATAATCAACTAAACTAGAAGGATTATTTTCAAACTGGGGACTCAACGGGCAGATTGTATAATGAATCGTAAACAAGATTACAAATTGGCTGTCCTAAGCATATCGCCATTAAATCACAAAATTAGTGTCTGAGAAAGCTAAGAGTTTTTCTGTCTAGCTAGCCTTAATTTCGACATTGGCTTATCTTACATAGCGAGGAGGGTCCCATATACATGAAACAGGGTCAATCTCAAAATTTATGCTCAGACAGACAGAAAAACTCTTAGTTTTCTCAGGCAATGATTTGGGACGATTGGACTTCTTGATTTGTCAACGGCGTTATATCATTTGTATGTACATATTTAGAGATTTACCCTCGAGCTGATAAGGGAAGAAGATTTCTTGTTCAAATGATTTTGAGATGTAATTTTTTAAGTTTTCCAACGTATTCACACATATAAGAAGGACCCGAAAACCTTTTTAAAAATTACGTCATGAGAGCACTTAGTTTTCAAAATATTGCTATGGTAATACACTCTTCTCGAGATGCATAAATTTATTGTTGTCCTCGTTTTCAAACAGATTTCATTGCTATGAAATTATACATTTAAACCAATTTAAATCCCCAAAAGGCAAACATTAACTCTAAAACAAAAGTACTTGAAATTCAAAATGTCTCATGAGGTGAAAACAACACAATTATCATTGTGAATGTGTTATTTTATAGCAATGAAATCTGTTTGAAAACGAGGACAACAATAAATTTATGCATCTCGAGAAGAGTGTATTGATTCCCACCATGGAGGTATAAAGAAACAGGAGAAGTATGCTATTGTAACCAAGCTCGCCCTACGATTAAAAAAGTTACGATGTATGCATGCTCATAATCTCATATATCGTGCATTTTTAATGAGCTCTTTTATCCATGGATGAAATCCTATTGGCTCATTTAAGCTTTAGAAATTAGATGAGACGAGATTCATTGTTTCTGACATCAGTGTAAGAAAATATTTGGACTAAAAAAAGGCCTGTAAACTTGGCAATCCTTCATCAAATGATAAGATTTTTCGATCAATGTTTTCCTTAAGGTGAACTCTATTGCTTGATACTTTCCTCCAAAATTCTCCAGCGACTTTATGTCTACACATTGAGTCTGAAATCGTGTGTGCTTATAAAGAACTTTTCATTTTCTAGCTTGAGAAAATATCTTTTCAAAACAAAATTGAGCGGATAGCGAAATGGAACATAAACTTGCTTCGTGGACGAATTCTTATCTAATTTTCGTATATTAAAAGGCGAGAATCTTCAATACTGATTATTAGAATGTTCATAGCAAACTTGAGTTCTACTAAAAAGTCTTATTTCATCGGGCGAGCTTAGAATTTCTTTTGATACATTTTATAAAAGAAATCAAAAGACTTTAACGACCAATTACCGACACATTCAACTCCTGTTTTTCTTTATACCTCTATGTTCCCACCAGAATAGTCCATTAGAAGTTTACTCTATATATGAAAGTAACATTCGAAGACTCAAGAGATTTAATCACCTTGGTAATGGTTTCAGAACGAGGCACTCGTTGCACTCAAAACTATTTATGAAAAAGGCTTATTGTCTAATTTTTGTTTATTTATAATGCGAGTACACATCCCAATCAAGAAAAATACACTCTTGACGTCTCAACACATATTTTGGCACTTGATAGGTGAATAGATACCTACATCTAAACTGAGATCAGATTGTTTCTGCCCACCGCCACACTGAAGCTCTAAAGAGATGGGTGAAAACAAAACAATATGACGAATTTGTGAGGACCGCGCTTCAACTGGCTTGTCTAACAGGACTGGGAATGACAAAAAAAAGTTGCGCGATAGTGTTTAAAAATAGGGCGCCGTATCAGGAAAATTTAGTTTTTGACTTTCCGGCGCACAACAAGATTCTTGTCGTAGAATTCACCGCGGAAAGACTATTTTCCTCAGATGGTTAATTTTCAAGGGCCTTCAGAGGGTTACCGTGCCAGTAAGAAAATCATGACCAGCTGTTATCAGGTTACCTACATCTTACTTCGTTCTCAATATACGAAGTATCTTTAGGTACATCTTTCTTGATTCCCACTTTTTCCCTTTTTTTTGAAGGATCTAGCAAATTAAGCCATAAAAAGAAAACCGAGGCGTTTAAAAAAAACTAGATGTTCCCACTGCAAAATTGTATCTTAACAAGAAATTTAAATTTTGAAAAAGAAAAATCACAAAATAACGCTAAAATTTCAAAAAATTAATACTGTATATTAATTCATTTTTTTAAGGGAAAGAAAAAAAATACATATATCACGCGAATTCTTTAAAATGAAATAGATTTTAGTTTTAAATGAGCTCTCTACAGGGTATCACCAAATCATTATCAAAGTGATAAGATTGGTTTTGAACTCCCCCTACTCACAGACCCCGGCAGCGGGATTTTTTCAGCCAGTGGGAATAAAAACAACGGACTGAAACTCAATGGGGATTGATATTCTCATATTTTTTATGGCTGGGGATTTCAATTCTATTTTTTTCAAGTCACAAAATTCAGTGGGGATGGGAAAAAAAGCATCATGTTTCGCAGCGAGGATTGGTTTATTTGATTATTTTCAGTGGAGACAAAAAATTGGAGGATAATTTTCCACTGGGGACAATATTTTGGATAATTTTCCACTGGGGACAATATTTTGGACAATATTCCAGTGAGAAGGGTCCCCAGTGGGTCTGTGAGAAGGGGGTATTTTTGATTGATATAAAGGGCTGGAAAATATACACCGACATTGCATTTAAAGTTCTAGATGTATCAAATATAGAAGAATAATTTACTATATAACATCAGGGATTGTAAATCAGGGCCATGGCCCCCCACTTTTTTGCTAAGAAAAAAAAAACCAACCAACCATGGTGGCGCCTCCTTAGACACTTACTATTTGGCCCCTCCACTTTCAAAATTGATTCGCCGGCCCTGTAAATAAGATATTCTGAGTAGTAGAATCGGACAGTCGTTAAATTATCGAGTAAACACGTTTTTATAGGAGCAAGACTGACATTTAGCCAAAAATCAAGATCAGATTAAGAACAACCACAACCTCAGATCCCAGAAACTATATAAGAGATACTGACTTTCGGTCCTTTTTCAGCTATAAATAAAGTAGCGACCAAAGCAGGGTATTTATTGCCAATTAAAGTCAATATTCAGTATTTAAAGCCTGTTATTGATTTTAACAAGTTTAGTCGTTATTTATTAACGGCCCTAAATGGGCGTAAGCTCAAAATAAGGCATCGGCGGATAAAGAGCCGATGTAAAAAAAGCTAGTGATGTGTTCTTTACAAATGTGTATAAATTGCGTAATGTGCTAGGCTGCTCGCATCCACTAACGGATTCGTGCTCCTTATATACTACCTGGGGTTTTGTAGAGGTCCGCGATTCAGACTAGTAATGTGCCTGATATGATGCTCGGAAAGAAAACAAAAAAATAAAAAAACACTAGAACAATAGAGTAACCTGTAAGACAGCCATAGAGGAACGTTCCATAGCTTGTGACATACGTCTTTTCTGACTGGTACGTCGCTTCTGACGATGGTTATGTTTTCGTACCACGGTAACTCGTTTGCCGTACAACGTTTTTGAAATCGTGTCCCAGGCTTTATACACCATTATGAAAACCTTTGTAAGATTCCAAATTATTTTTCTCGTTATGTCAAAATTCAAATTGTTGTTAATAATTACTTCACAAAATTTCAAAAACTTCTTCTTTTTATACTTCTTTCTTAGTTGACTAATATACGATTTTTTCAAAAAATTCACAAAACATGTTTTCCTTCTTTCATTCTTCATGTATTAGAAAGATGTACAATGTTATACATTTTTTTCAGAAAGAAAATTCACTCTTCTACCAGGCAGAAGTATACTTACTATATTTCAATAAGTACCCCTTTTCAAGATTTTATTTTATTTTTTTCATTTCTTGAGAGAAATATCTCTAATTACATGCGACGTTCTGCTGTGTTTGCATGTTATTTTAGAAAGGTATAGATAGTACACTGAAATGTTATTTTTTTCTCTCCCTTTTTCTAAAAATATGGAGATTTCTTTAAAATTATATTCTTTCATAGGATTTATAAGAAAATTTCTGGATATTTTTTGTCAGTTTTAGGAATTTTTCCCTGTAAAATTTTAATAAAATAACGTAAACACTACTAAAGCATAACAATCGACACCGATCAACGATTTTTTAAATGAGATTACTTGGAAGGGGTTCTCCAATTACTCTAAAAATTCATCACAAAAGACACACAATTAAGATTCCTAATTGTGACAATTGAAACGAATTATATACTCTCTTTTCTTTTCTTTTCATTAGTAAAATTTTGCTGAGAATCGACTGTTCTTATTTCTTGTTCTTTTAGCCTCAAATTGTTCTTACTGTATCCCGTTCTTGTTTATGAGGTGGAATTGAGGTATTTTAAGCTTTATACTCAATTTTCACTAAACTTTGACCCCTAAATTGCTTGAAACTGAGTAATTCCAGGCTCAGCATTGTTCTTAAATTGTTCTTTTTTTTGGCGATTTTGAGCCTCGTTGTTCTTATAAAATTGTTGTTATTAAAGAAAAAGAATGTAATGAGAAAAACACGATGGGGGAGATTTATTTGCATACCTGCAGCGCAAGAAATTAGAAGGACAAATTTGCTTGAAATACATTTTGAAGAAATATATTCAAAAGTGAAAATATTGGCCCGAAGGGGGCGAATTAACTTTCTTTTTATTTACGCCATAAAATCTTGAGTTCCTACCGCTAAGCATAAAAGAAATTCAATGAAAAATTCCTTTGCTTAATATATAAATCACTATGCTTAGAAATAATTACGATATTTTCGAGATTCTTATTTCATTGAAGTGGAATTAGAAGTTAAAATAGAGAAAATGTCGCTAAACGAAAATTTCGATTACTTTTGAAATATTTATCCGATTGACTTAAAATTCGAAAGTGCAAAGCAAAACCGAATGAGCATCTTTGATGAAAATTTCCCCATCATTAACCCTTTCACTACTGCGTCTTTCATCACCAGTATTTTTGGCACGGAACACGATGACGATATATCTCGTCATCGGTCTTTAAAGGGTTGATGGCATCATCGCAACTTGATAACATTATCATTCTTTGAAAATGTAGGACTTTCTCTAACTTTTTCTCCTTGATTTTTTTTGCCAAAATTTTGTGAGGCAACATAATCTACTTTTTACCACATTTCTTCCGTATCGTGTTTTAATCACCCATTCTGCCCGGGAAGTAAGAAATATAGTGAAGTTATATGCACTGAAGAAAAGAAAAAAATAATTTTTTTTTAAACAAAAGGAATACACAATACACAAAAGGAAGTGATAAGCTGAAGACCGAAGTCTGAAATCAGGTGCGGTACCTTGAGTAAGCATCTCCTGCCACTTTAGAGTCACCTGTCAGCTTAACAAGAAGAAAGAAATTAAAACATAGGCACAAAGTCTGACCATACAGTTAAGTACAGCAGAAAGGGAAAGGTTGAATAGTCGACCTAGAACCCGGTTCGGCGTCCCGTACCCGAGCGGTCGCCTCAAAGAAAAACCAATCCGGAATAAAACAAAGAAGTTCTAAATACTTTAAAAGATATATGATTACAACCGGGGGCCAGAGGGGCATTGCCACCCAATAATTTTTTCAAAGATGGTTCTAAACATTCTTAAAGAAAATAATAAATATTTTGATTGAATTCATTGATTTTTGGTGTATTTTCCAGCAATGTAGAGGCTTAACTTTCACCCCCTTCCCTTTGGCCAAACCAAATTTTCTCCCTTGCGGTTTCACTAAACTTCAGCCCGCCCCCCGAATATATCAAAATGCTCCCTACGACACTGGTATTGGAATATTCTTTGATAGTCATTAGATCAGAGGTCGAATTGTTTTTTGGCTATTTTTTAGTTGGAAGGGGTGCCACTTGGTCTATGACCATTGTAGAATTCTGATTTCAACCTTTGACTTAAAATTGATATTCGAACATGTCACGACTATATAGTAACATTAACTAAAATATTTGTACATATTATAGTTTGCTTACATCCATAATGGGCACCCCGCTTTGAAACCGTGAGATGTACAAATAATTTTTTGAAGTTAGCTTAGTATAAGATAAACTGTTTGGATCTAGTGAGATCTTTATTATAAGATTTCTGTCTGTTTTCCATAAAGATGTCTCGCAGCTCACGAGGGGTTCACACGAGAAATGCTGTTGATATCATAAATCTCTGGAGAACACCAAGGTCACTGGATTTATGATTTCAAAAACATTTCTCGAGTGAACCCATCGTGAGCTGAAAGAAATCTTTATGGAAAACAGATAGAAATCTTATAATAGAGATCTCACTAAATCAAAACACTTTCCAGAAGTGAAAAACGTGGGTCTGTAAATCAATTGACGCTCTCTAAAGGGATCCTTAAAGCTCCTTTTTAAAGAAAGATTCGAATTACAGAGAGTAATGTATACTTCTTTCTAGCTGAGGGGACCAATATTCTAGTTTTGAATAGTAGAGTTTCGAATTAGAGAGAGTTGACTGTTAATTCTTTTTTGTTTTCACCTCTAACTACAAAAGGAAACTTCTGGAACTTTTTCTAGCAGTGCTGGGAGCCCTACCCCATCGGAAAATTTAGCCAAAATTTCGTCTCAGACGGAAAGAATACCCCACAATTACAGAGCAACTTGGAAATCGATTTTGTTTTATCCCCATTTGAAATTCAATGGATAAAAAAGGACTTCAAACCCATCTTCACTGGATTTTTTGGCCTAGGAACAATAGAAATTCTATACCCATTGGGATTATGATAAAAAATTTCATCTCCACGACTGTGACACAGGGGTGCATTGCTTCATAATCGGAATGCAGCTAAGGTTTAAAGGGACGACGACCGAGTTAGCTATGTTATCTTGGTCAGAAACCAGGGGTTCGGGTTCAAATACCAACTTCTTCCAGTGTTTTCTTATAGTTATCCCCTTGAAAACAATCAAAAGGTTTTTTAAAAGTTCTAGAAGGATATCAACTTTAAAATATCAAATCTATTTAAGTACAATCGACTCGCTGTAATACTCAGGGGGCCAATAGTTTTCTACGAATTAGAGAAAGATTCGAATTAAGGAGAGTATTTTATACCAGTAGCCAAACTGAGGGGACTAATGTTTTAGTTCAAATTATAGAAAGAATCGAATTATAGAAGTTCGAATCAGAGAGAGATGATTGTAGACATATCATCAAAGTTATAATGTTTAGGATTTACAGAATGGGAAATGTCAGAAGACGATGATCCCAATGCCCCACACTCTCTTAAAAAAGAAAATAATGATACATTTGAGTTGTCTGATGCAAAACCTCATTATTACTCTTTAACCAAGTGTTCATATGAAGTTGATTGGGTGAAGGCCAACCCACTTTTCGTTAATACGTATGTCGGCGATGTCTAGTATTGGTGTCTGTGATGTATCATTTTATTTATCAAGTATTTCAAGTATTTCAAGTATTTCAAAATGAAACTCGGGGTATTAATCCCTAAATTCCCTCAATGTCATATCATTACTATTACTTATAAATCAGCAGTAGCTATTTCGATTCCTTTAGATGGCCTCCAGCGGTTTGCGTGAATGCGTGAATCTGGGCTATTTCATGCGTGAATACGTGAATTTTCCCTTTTTCCCACCGATTATGTACAGTTTTCCTGATTTTCTAATGTTTCCCCGATTTTTCCCAAAAAACTTCGGGTTATTGCGTTAAACTCGAGGAAAATTTGCGTGAATGCGTGAATTTCGAAAAAAAATTGCGTGACTGCGTGAATAGAGGGTCCATTGGGAGGGGGGGCTCTCAGATTCCTTCCTTGGCCACAGTGGTAATGAAGGTCAGTGTGTTAAGAGCAACTGCTTGACTCTCCTCCCATCCCTGCAAACTCAAATGCAACAAGAAAAGAAGTTACTTAAAGTTAATGATAGTGGCCTAAGTAAGGATTTTTGTCTGACACAGAAAATGGTTTGTACATAGCAAATTAGCACTTCTTTTTTAAATTTTGTTCAGTCATGCAGAATTTTGAGACGAAAAGCCTCTTTGTATACTTCGCTGAGACGGAGGAAACTTTTTCGCACTGGAAACAACGTGAATAAAAACATTATAGTCCCACAAAAAGTTATAGCAAAATTCTAGTAAAACACCCCTGTCTCACAGCCTCGGTTGAACTTTTTTCCTTAGTGGGGATAAAAATTTCTATTGTAATTCCAATGGCGGTTCCAAGGTTGAAAAATCCAGTGGGGATAGTTTTGGAATGCAATTTTTGAGCAGGGAATTTGGGAGTTCCAGCGGTCTGTGACACAGAGGTGTAGTAAAGGAAAAGAAACTAAAGAAGAAAAACAGACCAACCTGGAATACAACTTGAGACGTTCTTCTGATGGCTTCAGACATTTTCCGTGGTTTGGTTTGAGTTGACTTGAAGGCATGTTGACAGTTATGTTTACGCGGTCGATCGGTCATCACGTCTCTGATCGGAGAGAATCACAAGATATGGATATTGTTATAGAAGAAAATACCGGAGTCAGGTTATTGGTTTTAATGTCAAGCCTTAAAGAAGATTTTCTTTTTTTCGTTCCCGCTTTCAAAATCTCGATATCTTTGAGTCGGACAATTTTTTTTTGGAATCCACATTAAAGGAAGTTCCCAAGAGAACCGTCTTCCAAACTCAGAACAGATATTGTTTCTGTAATTCTTTTGGCTACTTATAAAAAAAAGAAGTTGACCATAAGAAAAACCTCTTCTGAAAATATCATTTATACATCGTCAACAAATTATATTTTCCTTCTATTATGTTTTTTTGTCCTCTTTGTGATTGTGCAACACTTTCTTATGAGAACACTATTAGAATACTGTTCCTAAATTATACAGAAATCGGTCTGGCAAAATAATATCAATCCAGTTCCCAATACGTGACAAAGAAAGACCTAAATCGTGCAAGAAAAATTATCCTTCAACTTGACGCATAAATTCAGCATTTGCAACTTTATAATGGCTTTTTTAGAAAATACAAGGTTCAAATATAAGGGGTTCTTCAAAAACACATATTATTCTTAAAGAAAAGACTGTGAAAGGTATCAAAACTAGAGAGGGGAACTATGTTACACGTATTCTTTTATAAGAACAAACTATATAAGAACATAAAGCTTCGAGGTCCAGAAATTTAAGAACATTCTAAGAACATACTAAGGCTTCGCGGACTCTAAAACAGCCAATTTCTTAGGAAAATAGGTAAAAATGGTTACAAAATGGTGAAATTAAGAACATTTTTAAGAACATTTTAGACTTAAAACCCAAAAAGTTAAGAACATCCGAGTGTTTCAAAAATTTTAGCTGTTCTTATAAAAAAAATGTGTATCATAAGATGAGACGAAGATAGTACCCTCCCTCACTCTCTCTCTTCAAAAGAAAAACCAACTCTATCATTTCATTGAATGATGAAACCACTTCGATTACACACTTAAAACAAAGATGAAGAAATAATGAAGAAGAGTAAAGGCTGAGACAGAGAGTGTTTTTTTTATCTACGTTCCTTATTTAGAAACCCGCACACTTCATCGTAGTAAATTTGAACCATTTCATATCCACAACTAGGAGACACGGAAAGCAAAGACATTTTCACAAACTCATCATATTGAATTGGTAAATTGAAAATGAAAATGAAAAAAACCTCATTTATTGAAAGATTTAGATACAATCTATCTGATTTATTTTTCTCTCCAAACTTTCCACCTGCTTTAATCAATAAGATCAGCGAAAGGGGAGAGGAGGTGCTTAAATATGTCCTTTTTGCTGAAAGTAGGTCACAGTAGGTCACAGTTCGGTACCGGCAATTTGTTCAATCAAGCAAAAAAAACCTGAATGATGCGAATCGACGAGGCGAAAGATAGGCTTGTTCAATCAAATTGCCGGCAACGAACTATGGTCTACTTATCAAACATGGCGGATTGTTTTGCTTCAGCTAGGGACGAAGTAGCTCTATCTAGTGTTTTAAATAAGATATATGTGGTTGAACCCATAACCTTGTACACTGTAGCCGAATGAAGAATGTAGCTGAATGAGAGGTGTCCCCCCTTTTTTTGCAAAGTAAAAATTTTTGGTTACGCCTCCTTAGACTCTATATTTATTGCCCCTCCCTCCACTTTCAATTTCATGGTGTGGGCCCTGTTATGACAACGTCAATTTTCAGTACAAAACCATGCATTTTTTTCAAAAGTGGAAATCTTTTTATAGCTTCTTGAATGATATTTCAAAGCAAGGCCATCTTGAAGAGGATTTCATAAGCTTTTAGAAAATATATACTTTTACGGATAAAAAATTTACAGAAAACAGTTATTGTGAAAATAAAAAACCATTTCACCAAAGGTGAAGACAGTCCTTAAGCAGAATTTAGAGCAGAAACTTTAAAGCAGATATATGATCAAAAAAAATTAATTTGGTATGCGTTCAAGTCATTAGTTATTCAATAGATTATCAATTTTGTCTTAAAGTGGTTGTACATATCCAGCTCAAGTCAATAATATATATACCTTAAGGGAAGAGATTTCCACGAAATTTAATTTCGCGGTTTTGGGTGTTATCCGCAAAATTAAATTCCGCGAGACACGGAAAAATCTGTTCAAAAAATATTTGCCTTTTTATCAAAATTGGCCGATATATTTACGAACAAAAATAATTATCATCAACCAGGAAATTAAATTCCTCGAAAATTTCTTCCCTTAAGGTATCTTCAAAATGCGATCAATCCGTTCGGTTTCTCAGAAATTAAACATTTAATACTTATAGACAAACAACAAGTGTATTTAGATAAATATCAAAATGCTTCTTTGAGATCCGTGTTTTTCAACGTGCAAATTGAAAGTGAAACAAAATGGAAAAAGTTTATCGGGGAGGAAGTATAAGAAGAATGTCCAATCATGAGACAAAATTACTAAAACTAAATATGATTTTGTTTATACTTCAAGGAAGTTAAAGAGCGCAATGATAATCGATACAAATTTACTTGGAATCCATTTTGAGAATGAATTGTGTTATCTGGCATGTTCAATCGACCATAAGCTTACAGGTTGTGTCTGCCAATGCATACTATAGTTAACTAGCTATTAATACTTGTCTGGGGAATTTTTTTAAAAGATCTTTGACTTTTCATAATATATATTATAGAAGAAGTTATTTCAAAAATACTTCAGAAGAAATTATCATCTTTGATAAAGTGCAAAACTTATGATGACTTCCAATCAAAGAATTCGCTTGGTGTGGTGGCTGTTTTGTCTTTCAATCATTTCAAGGTATTATTTTTCTATCAAGTTTTTACCTATTTGATTGAATGATCTGAATTTGCTTGGATAGTTTTCTGGATGGACTTTCAAGAATTACCGCTTTGAATTACAACCCCTTTTTTTAATCTCACTTTAGCATTTGTGGAAGCAAAACTACCGAATCAAAAGTTAATCGTTCAAAAAGAAATTTAGGAGGAATTCTTCAAAATACAGAGCTTCCACGTGGAAAAAAAGGCGAAATATTCGAGGCTACATTGGGAAAGCTAACACCAATTCTATCTTCATACCATCTTGATAAAGCTGCCGAAGACGCTTTTCCAAAAAATCTCGAGGAGTTGAGTAAAACAAGTAAAACCTACCATTCAATCCCAGAGGTTGCGCTAAGAGGAACGAAGGGTACTGCTGCTATCTATGATATTGTAATGAAAAATCTTATTGCACAACAAAAGGACATCCCAAATTTACATGACGGGGCTGGTTTGACTTTATATCGTGGTGATGACCGTAATGCAGATCAAATAATTCAGGCTAACGGCTTTTTCGGCTTTGCTCCTATCACAGTCGAGCATGCAAGACTAATCGCACCATATTGGCAAAACATGGCGATGGCAGAAAAATGGCGAGTACAAACAGGAATTCATGGCCCTATGCCTTTCGTAGCAACAACACCAGAAAAAAGTCCCCCTAAAGGTAAATACCAATACGAAATAACGGTACCCATTCCAAAAGAGAGGGCCGAAGGATTGGGCGTGCTTCTTCTTCACGAAGGAACAAATGAAAAAGATTTTTCCAAATCCAATATCATTGCTCTTCGTATGAATGGCCATGAAACTGACTTTGTCACTGGTATTCCCTTAAAATGGATCGTTGGATGCAGAAAAGAAGAAAAAGAGGAAAAAGAGTATCTACCTTTAACGGATCCTAAATCTTCTTGTCGTTAACACTATAAGATGTACACATTTTTTATAAGCAACTCCATTTTCCCCTTCAGGTCTAAGGATGCTTAGCCTTTCAAGCTAATTTCTAAAAAATTTGTCTAAACCCCTCTCACAATTAAAATGCATTTCAGGTTCCACCATTTCCATTTCTTAGAATTTGAAAATATAGTCCTCGGCCCTTAGCAACTAGGTTGCTTATAAAAAAAGTTAAAAAACGTGTAATCCAATGTCATACCGGGTGCGCCACAAAAAAGTTTCTCTCTTTAAAGTGAATTTTCTCGAAGTCTGAAAATTTGAAGATAACCAATCTTTTTTCATTAAAAAGAAGAAAAATAAACTTAAATTTTGATGGGTCATTTATAGAATTTGGTTCATTAGATCAAAAGTTATGCTCAATTGACACTGCATGAAATATACGTCTTTCCGATTTCTTGTTCTGAAAAACTTACTATTTTCGTGCGTACAATTTCGAAAAGATTGAATTTTCCTTACAGTTTTAAGAAAAGATTATTTTTCTTAAAGTTCTGAAGGAAAGACTGTCTTCAGGTATTTCTTACTTCGAAAAGATTATAATTCCTTTCGTCATTTTTTAGTAAAATGTAAAAAATTCATGTTTTTTAGATTGGCCGTCTTTTCTTTTTTTGTATTTTAAGAAAATATAAAGTTTTCATCTTTCCGAGTTCGTGTTCTGAAAAACTTAATATCTTCGAGCGTACGATTTCGAACAGATTGATTTACCCTTACACTTTTCAGAAAAGATTATTTTTCTTCAAGTTTTGAAGGAAAGACAGTCTTCGGATATTTCTTACTTCAAAAAGATTATAATTCCTTTCGTCATTTTTTAGTAAAATGTAAAAAATTCATGTTTCTAGATTGGCCGTCTTTTCTTCTTTTGTATTCTAAGAAAATATAAAGTTTTCTTCTTGAAATTTAAATGAAAAGATATTTCATGAAGATATCAAATTTCCGTGCAAAATTTATCGAAAATACAAAAACCTTTGGTGTGATTTTCCGACAAATATGACGGTCTCAGGCAAAAATCATGGGGTTAAAAGTTAATGAAAATTTTAGCTCGAGAAAACACAGACCTGTTGTATATTTTGGAAAGCTCTCAAAAAATTTAGATTAGAGATATATTGCAAGTATAGGTGATTTCAGTACCTAACTCGAGATATTGGGCTTCAAAAAGCGCAAAAACTGGACAAAATAGCTGTTTTTGGCTGAAAAACACGGTTTTCAAGGGTTAATATCTCGAGTTAGGTACAGAAATCACCTATACTTGCAATATATCTCTAATCTTAATTTTTTGAGAGCTTTCCAAAAATATACAACAGGTCTCCGTTTTCTCGAGCTAAAATTTTCATTAACTTTTAACCCTATGATTTTTGCCTGAGACCGTCATATTTGTCCGAAAATCGCACCAAAGTGTCCAAAAAAAAATTGGAAACATTGCAATTTCGAATCCCCTACCCCTTAGCTTTCCAAAAATGTATAACAAGTGCTTCTAACAAAACATTCTAGCGATTCCAAAAAATCGAACAAAATTCCCCCTACAAAAAAACATAAATAAAATCTAAATCTAAAATATTAAAAACTGTTTGTATATATTTTTTATTCGGGTCTGTAAATTTTCAAACAAAGCCAAGAAGGAAGACAAGGCGCCAGGTCTCTTGAGAAGTAACAAAGTTCAGTACCTTTGGAAAAAAGGCTATTGTGGCTGAAGTTCGAAAGGAATCTTAAATTTTATTACATGGAATCATTAACAGGATGTTGTAATAGTATTTCCACATGAAAACAGGTTTCAGATTTCAAAAGTTTAGGCAAAAAGAGGTACCCCAAAACCTAGCCCAATTGGCTACCCCATTTTTGGCTACCCTGCTTTTTAGACCAACCCGGAAAATTCCTAGTTAAACACCCCTGTGTGGTGTGGTGTTACTTCACAAAATTTGGATATTTATTTTTCTTATAAGCATCAAATTTATATGAATCAAATCAATAACTCTTGGTGTAAAGCAAACTTGGTTAATCGATGCTTACAAAGTTAAAACCTCGCCCATGTATGATCAATGATCCTGGATGATTCAAAATCCTTTTATGGCTCGACCCAAACCTTTTTTTTTTCGAATTCGCATCTTTTTTTTAGTATCGAGATTTTTGCATACATTGCGCTAATATAAGGCGAAATTTTCGACTTTTAGTCGTCTTGTTAAAATTAAACTCGAATTATTTAACTTAACGGAAGAAGAGAGACCGATTTATACTTTCGCCTTCTTGTTGATATTTCAAAGGGGATGAAAATATTGTTCGGCGGTTTCATCTAAGAAAATCACAATTAACTATGAATTAAACAACACCATTCCCTATGGGACCAATTTATAATTGGAGAGAAATCACTACGTTTTAAATCTCAGTCCAATTAAGACTATTAGAGAAACATGTTGACAAAAACATTTTAATTGGCAGAAATTAAAAGGGGAAAGAAAGAATGATGACTTGTCACGAAATCTTGAAACAAGCTTTCATACGAACTCAATGTCAAAGTGTGTGAAACAAAGAGAAGAAGGAAAAAATATTTTTCAATGATGCAATGATCATGTAAGTTTTTATTCGTCAAGTTTCGGGAAAACCTGCTTAAAAAAGTAATTTCTTTCTCGCCATTGGTTTTTTGCAATCTTTAAGTAATTTTGGATTTTTACACAGATTATTTTCGATACTGTATAAATAAAGAGGCCAGCTTTTTAATAATTATGTTTAAGTAAAGTATAATGTTATTATTTTCTCTCGACAGAAAATCGGAAAACGTATTGCGAGCTCGGAGAAGATCAATGTTAACAACGTGTGGAGAAAAGTTATCACAAAATGAACACCGTGTCTCATCCAGAAGACAAAGATATTGTTAAGAAAACGAAGTGATTGTTCACGAACAAAACCTATGAAACATCTTCAATGAGGGGGATTATAGTTCTTTTGAACGGAAGAACGCGGAGAACAATCGGGAAAAGAGACACGATATACACAACTGAACAGGGTATTTTAAGATTATTACAAATTATACAGCAATGTTTGCCCTTTTTTGTTAGATACTGATTTTTCACACAAATACAAGTTTTTGAACCGCAACCGAATTATTAATTCGAATAGTGCTTAGCAGTGTCAAATTTTGTCAGAATTATTCCGAAGCCCTATATTTTTTAACTCTTTTTTCAATACCCCCTCCATTTTTTTCATCTTTAAAAAATTATGTATTATAATTTATCAATCATTTTATGTAAGATAGGGTATACTTTACATTTTAAGCGCAAGAATTATGTGTACAAATATATTAATATAATTTTATTCAATATCAAATTTATTTTAAAGAAGAAAACCATCCAAGAATATTAAAATTCAAATATCTTTAAGATTTTATTAAACCCGGGTCTAATTCAATAAAATTGCAGTAATATCTGGAAGAAAACCTCGTAAAGAATCAAATACTTTCGCTAGCCTGTTTCAATGTTTTAATGTTAGACATTTTCTAAACATCTTGGTGAAATGAGAAGGGATCAAGGTATTTTCTTTTCCTAGACATTCCAAATAAAGATTTTTTGGTTATTTCTTGTTTAGAAATCTGCATATTTTCGTTGCGTTGAATTGTAAATCTCTCCTTTCATTAAAAAAATTCTGTAATTTCTTTTACAAAAAAGGTTTGTCTTTTCTCAATTTTAAGTTTAACTTTTCCATGGACAAGAAAATAAGTAACAGTGAATCTTCAGTGCGTGGAGAAAATCTTATATTATCACTTCGGAGAAAAGTGGTACTTTTCGTAGCTAAAAAACCAATCTTTCTGTACAAAGAAAAGTTAACTTTTTCGATATTTAGAAAATTTAAGCTTCTCGAGAATCAGTGAAGATTCACTGTTACTTGTTTTCGCACAAAAGAAAATTCAAAGATTTCAAAACAAGAAAATAGAGAGAAAAGTTAACTTTTCGTCATATATCTTGCATTAGAGAAGACGACTTTTCATGCAGTGTGAATAAAAAAGTTACTTTCAGAAAGTGCTCGAAAACGTTAAAAATCGACCTATTAAATTTTTAGTTTAAATTTGGCAATCGCAATAGACTTTACATGATTAAGAGCATTTTTGAGTAACTTACACATGAATTTTGATATTGAAGGTTCGAAAGGGTTTTAAATCTTCATCAAAATCAATTTAATTTATTTTTACCGAAATTTTCCTCAGATTTTTAGTTCTAGACTGGATAAAGTCTATGTAAGGCTGGATCTACCTCGAAACCCATATTTGTTGTATCTTTATGAATTTCATCAGATTTTTTAGCCTTTTTCGACGAATTTTCTTCTTTTCATTGAAATTCAACCTTCCTTTATATAACAAAAGGTCATTTAGAGAGCTAAATCATTTTTAATGACTGAAACGAAAATACTGATGTATTATGTAATTATGCTTCTGTTTATTTTGATAAGTCGATTTTTAACGTTTTTGAGCACTTTCCGAAAGTAACTTTTTTATTCAATTGAGCATAACTTTTGATCTAATGAATCGAATTTAAAAAATGACCCATCAAAATTTAAGTTTATCTTTCTTCTTTCCAAGAAACTTTTTTGTGGCGCACCCGGTATTTCTTGTTATAATCGTTTGCGCAGGGGGGGGGGTGGGGTCACGCAGTTACTACAAGACCGTATGCAGGGTGTCTACGGATTTTTTTTCGTGATTTTCAAGGTTTTCAAGGTTTTTTTGGTCATTTTAAAGTGGTTTTTCAAGGTTTTTTGGCAAAAACTTTGGCACTTTTCAAGGTTTTTTGATACTCAGTTGACATGGCTCTATCTTTACAGGATTTTTTTTTTTTTTCAGAATAGAGGACAGCAAATAAAATTTATTCGCTTTTGGTGCCCGGGGAATTACTTCCACAGTTAAATTCCTATCTCCCTCTCGAGAACAATACTACAAAGAGAAATACTCCAGCTCCCTAGTCTTCCAACTGTAGAAATAAAGAATTAGAAGCAAAACCAATTGTTTACAGTGACCCAGGAGGCGCAAACATGGTTTGCGCCAACGAGAGAAAATTTTGATTTTGACTCTTTCAAATGGCTAAAAAACGCCTTATTTTTGATTTTGTTTTTTATAAAAATCAATTTCCAAAGGAGTTGTTTTAAGGAATCTTCGAAATTTTATTGATGAACGGCCATTATTCCAAGACGCTCTGAAGCGATTTGAAAATTGGGGAACAGTCGATTTCTTAGGGCTCATGCAAACATAAAATTAGTGACAAAAACTCAGCTAATGATAAAAGAATATGTTGCATTCGTTGCAACAGAATCATCGCAACAGAAACAGGGAAATATGGAATTCTTTAAGTGTTATAAAGGTTTAGCGCCGCAGGCGGTTTTTTACTTATTCTTACTTTTCGAATGACTGGATAGTACTTTTCAAGGTTTTTAACGATTTTTCAAGGTTTTCAAGGTTTTTCCCAGAAAATTGATAGTTTTCAAGGTTTTCAAGGTTGGGTCGTTCATTTTCAAGGTTTTCAAGGTTTTCAAGGTCCCGTAGACACCCTGGTATGACACTTACTATACTACCGTGGTGGTACTGTATTCAGAAGTTATGAAAACAGTTACTACACAGTGTAGTAACTGCTGTTTGGGGGTGGTGCCAAACACTAAAACTAGTACTTTTGGTGTAGTAAGTGCTTAAATTTTAATTCTTTTTAAAGAACTTTCAAAATTTTTCACAAAAAATGAATTTTTTTGTGAAAAAATTCTTTGTTAAAAAAAATATTTTAGTTATAAATGGACGAAAAAAAATTTGAAATTTTTCTCAGACCCAACTTTGAAATTATGCTTTCCCTAATTATCATTAAAATGTTCTCAACAGCTGTTAATTATTATTATTATTATTATGATGTATACAAGCTCACAGGCCCGAGGTGGACCTCTACGAACCGATTTCTAATTACAATATTAATATGTCAAGTATCTTAGTTGGTGTTTTTCCCACGCTTTGTTTAGGCTTTCTTTAAACAATTTGATTGAAGTCGACTCGATGACAAATCGCGGTAGTGCATTCCATGTTGGGATCGATCTATAGTAGAAAGATTTCGTCTGAGCCCCACGAAAACCATCATCAGCAAAGTTTGGAACAAATTCATGATCATGGAATCTGGTTGGACGGGATTTTTTAACAAACTTGTTCCGAGTTGTCTGTGGGTCGTAAAAATGAATATGCTTATATATTTGCACCATATCACTGAAAAGCCTTCTGAACTCAAGAGATGGAAGCTTGAGTCTTTTTAAACGTTCTTCGTAGTGGAGATTACGATATTGAGGAATCAGTCTTGTCGCTCGTCTTGAACACCTTCAATCAAGTTTATACTACGACCGTTAATTTTGGCTGCCATACTGATTGTGCATATTCCAAGTGAGGTCTGACAAAGGTGGTGTACAGAGTACAAAGTGCCGAAGGACTCAAGTCGTTAAAACTTCTTTTGATAACTCCAAGGATTGAATTTGCTTTGTTAACCTGTTTGGATATATGCTCCTCGAAAGTTAGTTCCGAATCGATCAAGATGCCGAGGTCTTTTTCTTCAAAAACATGTTCAAGTTCATTACCTCCAAGCTGGTATCTGTGTGCATGCTTGATGTTGGCGAATTTACCTATTGTTAAGACATGACATTTATCAGGATGGAACTTGAGTAACCAATCCTGAGACCACTTTTCCATTTCATCGATATCTCTTTGTACAACGATAGAGTCTTCTACCGAATCTATAGTCTTCACTATTTTCGTGTCATCAGCGAAGATAAATGCATCCGAAGCTACTTTGTCTGGCAAATCATTGATGTAAATGACAAATAGCAGAGGTCCAAGTACACTTCCTTGAGGAATCCCACTTACGACAGGGTTAGTTGTTGATTTGGCTGAGTTGACTTTGACCAGCTGCTTGCAATCTGACAAAAACGATGTTATCCAGTTTAGTAGACTTCCACCTACCCCATAACATTCCAGTTTTTTCTTTAACCTCCTGTGAGGGACGGTGTCAAACGCTTTTGCAAAATCAAAATAGATGCAATCGACAACTTTGCCTTCTGCCATCGTTTCACAACATTGGTCAATGTAGTAAAGAAGTTGAGTGACTGTTGATCGCTTACCAATAAAACCGTACTGTTTTTCAGATAAAAGATTTTCTTCCACAAGATGATCCATAATTGCTTTTCGTAGCACTGACTCCATCATTTTGCATACTATAGATGTTAAACTGACTGGACGGTAGTTTATGGCTAGGTTGTGAGCACCCTTGTTCTTGTAGATTGGCGTGACATGCGCCATCTTCCAGTCCTCAGGTAATACGCTATCTTCTAATGTTTTGTTCATGATTATCTTCAGCGGTTCTGCAACGAAGTCAACTAGTTCCTTCAGCATCAACGGATGAATCTCATCTGGTCCAAATGATTTGCTGGGGTCAAGCTGCTTGATCTGTCTTATTATTGTTTCTAGAGAAATTTCAGGGATATCGATCATCGTATCTGTTCTTTTATCAAATGAAGGTAATTGTCCGTTTGGCTCATTCGTAAATACACCACAAAATTGCTTTTGTAGGATATTTGCCTTTTCTATGTCTTCATGTTTCAATGATTCTTTGTTGTCCTCCGACTCCAGAAGAGATGCAACTCGGCTTGTCGACTTCAATTGATTTCTTACATGCGACCAAAATCGCTTCGGGTTGTTCTTTGCCGATCTGCTAATTTCTCGTTCATGGTTTCTACGCGTGCGTCTCATTATACTGTTGACTCGGTTTCGCGCCGAAACATATTTTGCTCTATTGAACTCCTTGTCAGCATCCGAACAATTAATCCACTTCCTATGTAGGCGATCTTTTATCCTGATTTCATTTCGAATATCTTCCCCTATCGGAATATTTCCTTTTTTCTTCCAGAAGGAATTTCCAACTTCTTTTAGCGGGACGAATCGGCTCTTTAGATCGTTTAGATCAGTTTTGAACTGTTCCCAGAGCTCACATACTGTCTTTCCGTTTGATGTCGCGATAAAGTCTTGCGTCCAATTAGCCGCTCGAAGAAAGCGTCGCATTTCCTGGAAGTTAGCTGAATTGTAGGAATACTTTTGGCAACTTGGCTTCTGCTCAGCACAACACTTGAAGTCAAAGACAAGTACACTGTGGTCACCTTTTCCAAGTGGACTAAGATATTTGAGATTGTTGACTTGATTATATTCACTGGTTAGAATGAGGTCTACTAGAGACGGATCGTCTGTTCCTCTACATCTCGTCGGCTCTTTGACGTATTGGTAAAGAAATGAATCTCGTAGTGCATCCAAGAATTTTTCTTCTTTACTGTCCTCAATATGGGGGGTTGTCCAGTTTTCCCAATTTATTGTTGGTAGATTAAAATCTCCAACTATACATTTGTGTGAATATCTCTTGTCTTGACTCAATGACTTCAACAGGCTGTTCAACATAGAATTGTTTTCGTGCGAGTTAGCTTGCTTCGTAGGGCTTCTGTATATACACGCAAATATAAGTTTGTCTTTCTTTGCTAGACGAATCTCGATAATACAGGTTTCTTCGAATTCAACAGGACTTTCGATGTCAGCAACTAGATGGTCTATTGATGAGTGTGCCAATATAACGATTCCTCGACCTTTGTTGTTATTGGTATTAGTGGAGTTAACAACTTTGTAGTCTTTCATTTCGTATTCGTGGATTTGCCATTTTTCACCATGTTTGGGTTTTACTTCACAAATTGCGATTAGGTGCGGTTTCTCGAGTTGATTTATCTTATTTAATATTCCTTTCTTTGCTTTCGTAAATTGATCGGTATTTGTTGATAGGATTCTTATTTCAGGTATAGTTCTTGGGGTAGGGTTTGCTTTATTGCTAGTTGATGCTTGTTAACCAAGTGAATTAAAAGAAAATCTAGCTCAAAAATGGCTTTAGGTTGAAAAATAATCGCAATTTAGGGTAATTTCGAGCATGTTTTTGATGATATCACTCAAAAACAGGGGTGGTACCTGGAAATCTTTTCTGAAAACAGTTACTACCAAGGTGTAGTAACTGCAAAGGGTGGTGGTCCTGAAAAAAAGTGTTGAAAAAGCTGTCTTGTAGTAACTGCGCCCCCCCCCCTGATTTGCGTTGGACATTTGTTTTTTATTGAGTTACAATCCCAGGTCTGCAAATAAATATTTTGTAGTCATTGTCAGTCATTGTCTGATTATGTTGACTGAAACCGAATCATGTCGGAAAAAATCATCCAGTTGGTCAATCAAAAAAAAATTTTCTGTCGGTCTTACAGCTAAATCAGTCAGACATTGACCGATGACCGACGCTTATTTGCAGCCCTGCAATCCTTTCATCAATCAGAAGTAAACAATAGCTTCGTTAGATGGGTGAAAGTGTCTTCGGCCAGGTATTTTAGAAAAGTGGCTAAAATTTATGAACAGTATCTTTTACCGTAAGTTTAGGTACATTTTAACTTCGTTTGTGGGAGTCTTCAATTTTGACTTGCCTTTTCTTTTCTTCGATGTTTGTTTCTTTAGATTAAAAAAATTATAACCACTATTCAAAATTCTCATTTTCATTTTTGTTCTTCAGCACTGATCTTACGATGTTCTTTCAGTGTTTAGTAAGTTTGACTAAAAAAGCTCGCCCATTTCAACCCCAACCAAGTTGTATAAAAATGTAAAGTTTTTAATTTTTAAAGAAAAATGTATTTTTGAGATTGAATGTGATATACACTCGAAAATTAATCGTAAACAAACCTTAAGACTTTTTTTTTCGGATAAACTATTTATGCATGGTTTTAATGTTTAGGAATCATAACTTTTTACGGCAATGATATTTCCTTCAATTTTCTTTCACTTTTGATTACAAGTTTGCCAAATATGGATGAAATACATTATGCATCGTCATACCTTATTCGTAACGTTAATTAGCCTGTGTCGTTAGGAGATCAAGTCTAGTGTTACGGACACACACACGGACATATTTCAAAACTTGGCTATATTAATAGGGCCCTTAATACATAGGATACTGCAGATAAGTTAAGGAACAGAAAACACCCCTTTCTCACTTGACAAAAAAGGCTTTAGGCCGAAAAGTTTTTCAGGAAAAGCTATTTCATTATTTTTTACCGACGAGGGTACTTTAGTCTCACGCAAAAAAATCAAAAAAATTTAATCATACAATTTCCAAAAAATCCCTAAAAACATTCGAGGGTTAAAGGCTACCTATCTTTTGTAAAACTCGAAAAAACTAATTAGACAAAAGCTGGTAACAAACGGACGAACGGTTAATTTAGAGGACCTCCATAGTTAGAAACATACTTATATATTATAATGCAAGAAACAACCAAACAAACACTACTAGAGAGCAGAGAAGAGATTTCAAATTCTCCACTGATAAAACTGATCCGATTTTTTAAGAATTTCTGATACATCAGTCAAAAACATAAGTCAAGTTTTATGAGTCCAAAAAACTTCAGGTACTTTCTGTAGTATTTTTTGAAGTATTTTTTTTGCAGTAGTAGAGGCCAGTGTCGTAAGTTAACTCAGTACGCTCAAAAGAAAATCACAATGAAGTCTTCCCTGTCTTCAAAAGTTCTTTACAGCTAAACTTACGTCTGCTATACCATTTTGGCCCATTGGCAACATAAATTCGCTGAAGGTAATCCATCAGAGTATCAAAATGACCAGTCTTAATCAGTCTTATATAATTTGTCGATGTTAAACAGTGTTATTGGAAGACATCATATCTACTATGAAAAATATTGACCGGACCGTAGCTCAATATTTTTCATAGTGAATGAGACGGAGTCCAAATAAATGGTTTATTATCCCTTCGATGTTGACAAAACGACGTGCTGACAAAATTAAAATCCCAAAAGACGGGTTTTCAAAAATGATTCTTGGTAGTTTTTCTAAAAAATATAGATTTCTATTTTCTGACTCAACAAATTTGTTAAGTGACGTCAACTTTGCAAATACTATATACCCTCCGCGGAAGCTATAATATTAAACAGTTATTGGACGACGTCGAATTCACTAGGTATGCAAAAATAGTGTGCGCAAGAAAAGATATTGGACCAGGCAAAGCCATGTCCAATATCTTTTTCCGTAGCCCAATATTTTTCATAGTGAATGAGACGGAGTCCAAATAAATGGTTGATTATCCCTTCGATGATTTCAACACTAAATTATTTGCTCGCTCTTGCCAAATTTTAAGCTCAAAAATTGGGTTTTCGAAAGGATTCTTCGTATGGTAGCTTTTCAGAAAAGTTATAAAGTTTATATATTTTGTGACGCAATGTAGGACTCATAATACATTTTCCTTCGAAAATACATAGTCTGAAATAAATTTTTGATGAGGGGCTGACAATATGATTACCAAAAATATGTGAAAAGGCATTCACATTAAGGACTGTCTTCACCTTTGAAATGAAAAAAATTGGGAAAAACTTTTTTCTGTATAATTATATGTAATTTTTTATTTACTTTTCAATTCTGAAATCAGAAATAGACTTAGACCTTAGACTCTATATTCATTGCCCCCCCTCCACTTTCAATTTCATGGCGTGGGCCCTGTTATGACAACGTCAATTTTCATTACAAAACCCTGCATTTTTTTCAAAAGTTTTCAAAGGTAAATTTTAAGACTATCCAGGGGGGTCAGGGTCCAGGATACCAACCCAGGGCCCAAAAACCTGACTTTTCGAGATTTGAAAGTAGTAGACACCACCACCCCCTAAATTGGTATCATCAATACCAACTTGAAAACCCCAATTTTCTAAAAAATGGGGGAACCTACCCCCCTAAATTGGTATCGATACCAATATGAAAATCTTGATTTTCTGAAAAAGAGGGGACCCCCCTAAATTGGTATCGATACGAACTAAATTAGCAAAATGTATCAAATTCATAAAACTAGTTGATAAAGTAGACTAGATAAAAAAACTCATTGTATTAGGCACGCCTAGAGTCTTTGTAACATATCCTTTATGATGAACGTTATGTACAGAAAATTTTTATTACAACTAAAAAAGCTCTAAGATCTGCTAAAACTTCAGTTTGTTCAACTCTAGATTTGAATGAATTTTGGTTGATTGAAAGGATTGAGAGCAGCAAAAGTTAAATAAAAATTTAATTTCAATTATAGAATGAAGAATGCTTTTATATGGAATCAGGGTATAGTGTAAACGATTCAAATAAGTTTTTATACTTACATTGTACAACATTTTAAGTCAGATACCAATTTCAAATTCAGCAAAAATAAAAAAAAGGGGGATCCATCCCCTCATTTTGGTATTGATACCAACTTAAAGATTCCCTAATTTTCAAAAAGGGGGACCCACCCCCTCATTTTGGTATCGATACCAACTTGACTTTTTGAAATTAAAAAAAGAATTGACACCACCCCCCGGCCCTGGGTTTGGTATCTGGATCCTGACCCCCCCTGGACTATCTGCTATTATCTGAAAGATAATGAAAGAGAATTAGAAAACCAAAATCAGGTCACGGGGAGAAACAGCTCTTGGAATGATTAGCACATTAGCTAATAAAGTATGTGCCTAATAGTATAATCATCGAAATACGCTTGCTGGACAAACATATATATGCCAAAAGTTTATTTCATGTCAGCGATTACCTATCCTTCGGTATCAGATCAAACGGTTCAACTTGAACACAATCTTGTCATACAACATACGCGTTGTTATGACTACACAAGTAGTGTATTGTGGGACCTCTCTAACAAACATAAACAAACTATTAACTATGTGAGTAATGTCATTGAAAGTCTGAATTGCTTGCATTCGTCAAGGACGACAATGTGACTTTCCTTATATCATTTTGCCGGGGTCAAGAAAGATAATATACTTAACTTTCTGTGTATTCGGCCCGTGGGGGGAGGGGGAGTACTAGGGTTGCGAGCTGGCAGGGGAGTACCGCCCGACTTTCGACCCTTGGACCCTTACCAGGACTAAAAAGAAGGAAACAAAGGAAAATTTTGTGAATTTTACGACCCTTATTGGGACAAAAATTTAAATTTCTGATTTTCCGACCCTTAGCGGGACTTTGGAAATCCAAAAAAGGTACCCTTAAGGGTGGCACTTGGCACATACTGTACTCTCCATTTGCCTAAGTACCCTCCTCGGGGGTGTTCGGGCAGAGGGGCTTTCGGGTCGATGTGAAATTATATTTTCATGCAAATCTTCAAAATTTCCAACCCTGGCTATGATCAATTTCTTTTTTACTATCGCGTACACGTATATAGTACACGTATATGGTACCCAACTTTGCAAATTGTTCTGCAGCCAACTCTCTCCAATTCGAACCTCATCTCTACTATTGGAAGCTTGTTATAATTCGAACTAACTTATTGGTCCCCTCAGCTAGAAATTAGTATACATTACTCTCTGTAATTCGAATCTTCCTCTAATTCGAAGAAAACCTCTGGCCCCTTGAAGATCGAATTAAAGAGGGAGTTAGCTATGAATTGAAAATGTGACAGTCTTCCTTTCTATTATTTAAATACCAAGTCTTGAGAATTTAGATCCCTTATCTTAATAGAGTTTTTTTAACTTAAATCTCTACATATTTGTGAATAAAATGAGATGTGACTCGATGTCTTGACGATGAGCGAGTGATTACAGCAAGTACAGCTTAGAAATCCTACCCACGGACAACCTATTCTAGTGCTATGACTCTTTAAAGTCGAAACCTTTATGCAAGATTAGAAAAACAGCCTCCAAAAAGATATTCTTTCTTACAGAGGAAGATAAAACTAAAATCAAATCTTCTGGAATGCCTAAAAAGGATCTTTTTCATACATTAAAGTCCAATTTAACTGAATTTCACCCCCGTCCCTGCTGAGGCCCATAGACAGTTAGATATCTAAGACCTTAAAAGTATTCTAGATGCAATCAGCAAATATATTGATTCATAAAAACCAACACATTTCTATACAGAGAGGCTTAAAATGTTTATTTGGTATAACCCATTACAAAGTAAACAGGAAAATTACCAAAGGGATATGCGCTGCAAAAACTAATAGGGTTATAATCTGATAATAACGGCTTTCTACTTATAAGAATCAAAGTATAGTATGGAAGAACTTAGCCGATTTATCAAGGCAAAGTTCTCAAATCAGAAAAAAAAAGATCGAGAATAACAATCTAACTACATCATTCTTGGGTAGAAATTATAAAGTCGTGATTGATTGAATCGAAGGAAAACATTCAAATCGAAAATCCTTTCTTATAAATAAGATTTGACTCAACTGTTACTTCATATATTAAGAATGTAATTGCGAATCAAGCCAGCTCACAAATCTTTAGGGGATCTCTGTCTTATACAGTCTTTTAAGAAATTTGTTATTTATTCAGGCTCAAATATCATCATGGATATATTAAGTTTTACGGAGATTGGAATCCAATTCTGTAGAATGCTTATCTTGAAACACCAATGGATCCGTTTACATGTTTTTTTATAAGAATATCCTTTTTTTTTTGAAGGCTTCAGATGTTTTTAAGTTTTAAGCATAAAAATGTTCATAAAATATTCTTGATTTCACCATTTTGTGTGTATTTTTGTGTAATTCACTAAAAAATTGGGTGTTTTATAATGCGTGTAATACAGTAGTACAGGCGTTATATGATAATCACGTTTATATGTTCATGCTATAATAAACAAAAATAATAACTCCTAAATTTTAAAATACTTCCTAAATTTGAAAAAAAAAATGGTTAAAATGAGCATGGCTGGCTATTTCTGTTTTTCTCCAAAACGCAACTGTATCTAGTGGTATGAATTTGTTGCGTGTTCAAGCAAAGCTGAAAATGCCATATTACACCGGGCTACTTATCAGCCCCATCCAGTCTACCTAAAGGCAATAAGTAGCCTTCGGGCTGATTAATGGTTGGCCGATAAACGTCTTTCTTATTATATTAGTTATATCGATTAGCCGTTGGGACATCTTGGATATCATTTTTCGGCTTGCACTGCGAATGATAAAGACAAAAGTTCCTAATGTGTGATTTTTCAGCCAAATAAATAGAACGAGTGAAAAAGCTTTTAGCCTCACTTTTCCTAAAGCATTGTCTCGGTGAGGATTTTTTAGAGATAAAAGGATGGGCCAGTAGAACAGACACGAAAGAACAGGGGTTGAAAGTTAAGGGGTAATGTTTCATTAGGAAACCTAGCTTTCATAAGGGTTGGGAGAAGCTCATGTTATATAAGTGTGTCATACCCGGAGGAGCACTCAAGGTAAACGACCTACCATACGTGCGGCCGGTATATTTTCCAAGCTTCCCAAAGTGCACTTCAAGGGTCGAAATCAGCAAAGATTAGAAAAATTACACTCTGAGGGTGTAAAATTTTGAAAGTCTGACCATATTTTGCTTGAAAATGGTTAAACATTTCCAAGAAAATGCACCGTAAGGGTCGATCTTTCGCTCAAATTTGCTCAAATTTTGCAAAATTTTCTCTGCACTGTAAGGCTCCGATTTCAAAGGCCTAATTCTGGGCCACACGTATGGTCGTTTTTGAATCGAGTGCCCCTCCCCCCGGGGTGCCATATTCTTTCTAACCACCCACACAATATTTGAAAGAAAAAATGACCTGCTTATTTTTCTTTGGAGTGCGCAGATAATCGGGTTGAAACCAGATGGGATGATGACTTCCTTTTTTCGCTGATATAATAATCTTAAAAAGTCAACCCCTTTGTTTTCAAAATACATAAGAGGTGTTTAAATGTCAATAAATTAGACCATTTGATGGAAAAATTCATGGTTCAAATTTTTAAGGTTATCTTGAGATAACTAAAACCAGTTCTGGGTCGGGTGGGTGTTTAAGACCAAGTATGTGTCAGATATTGCAAAAAAATGTTGTTGCATCTATAATGTTTTGCCTACACATTTTTTTATAAGAAGAAACTATATAAGAACATAAGGCAAAATATCAAGAACAAGTTAAGAACACTTTAAAGCCTCGATAACTCTAAAAAACCCAATTTCTACTTCGGAAATCACACAAAGATGGTGAAAAGACAAAGACAAGACAAAATGGTGAAAGTAAGAACATCTTTTGGCTAAAAAATCAAAAAGTTTTGAGAACACCTGAAAGCTTAAAATTTTTGAATGTTCTTATAGAAAAAAGGTCTATAATGTTATGATTAGAGTAAAGCAGTGATTACAATTGTTTTGTCTTGCCACTAACGATGTGATGCTTTTATATAAGAACATCATCGCGTTATCACGATCGACAAATCGATCAAAAAAAAAAAGAAGATTAAGACAAATTTGATACCTGAAGGTGGCAGAAATTGTCTGAATTATGTCACAGCCCAGTGCACTGTGGGAAAAAATGATGACAACGCCTAACAGACAGTACAAAGAATTTTTTTGCTCAGTTGTGATAAAAAAGAGTTCATTTATAATTGATTCATATTCTACCTAGATTATGCTATAGTCACTGTCTAAGAAATAATCTCAAAGCCAAAGAAAATTCGCAAACGGATTTTTTTGTAGAAAAGATTTTACAATCTTCTTCGAAACTCTACCGCCGATTTTTTCCCCGTATACCGCCATTCTGGCTGTAAACTCCACGCATATTTATTTTCCCGTCTTAACTATCCCTGCAACGGACGATAACATGTTCGTAATATTTCTAGACTATATAGTACGTTACCTCCTCAAGAATTTGGCATTCCCGCTCAATTCTGGAGTCAATATAATAAAAATCAAGTTTAATGCCTAAAATAAATCTGGCTCTAAATATAAGTACAGGATAAGAATAATTTGAGGGTCAAAGTATCAAAAAAAAATTAAAAAAACTTATATAAATCTGCTGGTAAAAAAAAAGTGAATCGCCATTATTCGAGACATAACGTTCTTATAAAATATGGGATATCAAATACAGTGGATCAATTGACGATTGTACTCGAATCTAACCACGTTCAAAAAAATCTTCGCCAATCCAATGTACACGCCTTTTACAAGAACCGATCAATTTTGGCTAAGTGTCTCGAATGTTCTTAATTTTTTCAATATTTTCGAGGCTCAATTGTTCTTACGATGCTTAGTTGGTTTGGCCAGGAAAAAAGTGAACTTAAAAAATCAGTTAAAATGTAGTTCTGTCTGTCTAATTTTAAATCTGAGGCTCATCCTGCTCTCAATTTGTTCTTAAGGTTTTCGGCCAAATTTTAACCTCGTGTTCTTATATAAAAAACATGTAATGTTTATACAGGGCTAACTCTAGGACGATGAGAAAAGAAAAACCAAATTCATGTTGAATGATAACATACACGTATATAAGAACATAAGGCTTCGGTGGCCAAAGTCTTAAGAACATGTTAAGAACATTCTAAGGCTTTGTGGGCTCTAAAACACTTGTTTCCTTAGAAAATTAGACAAAAATACTCAATGAATGCTGAAAATAACAACATGTTTAAAAAATTTTTAGGCCTGAAACCCGAAAAGTTAAGAACATCAGAAAGCTTCAAAAATTTTGGATGTTCTTATAAAAAGACGTATACTTTTTCTATATCATTTATAATAAAATTCTTGTACAAATACAGGAGCTCTTGGTTGGAGCAAAGTTACTAATCTGTTTGCATGACGATAAAAAAGAATAAAGCATCTAAGCTGTTTACAATGGTGAACCAATTAGGGGTGCCGGACCTAGATATTAAAGAGATTGATAATGACACGGTTAAAAGGTCCTGTAAGCGTCCTCTAAATCCCTTTAATCTGAATTTTAGGGTTTGATTCTCCGTAATAATCGTTCAAAATATGTTTTGATATGTTTTTATAATCGAAGATGAAAATTGTTATCAAATTTTTGTAAGTTCAGCCAACTCTCTCTAATTCGAACCTCTACTTTTCGAATCTTTCTATGATTCAAACTAAGATATCGGGCCCTTTAGTTGGAAAGTGGTTTAAATTATTCTCTATAGTTCGAACCCTTCTCTAATTCGAAGAAAATTCTCGGTCCCATGAAGATCGAATTAGAGAGAGTCAACTACACCAGAACTTCATCATGCTTGATGAAAATAATATAACGAAGAAAAAAAGTATCGAATTATTTTTTGCGGGTAGAAAAAACGTCATCAAGTGGTCTGAAAGTGTATGAGGCATATAAAGTTTCATGATATTTTCCCCCCAAAACCTTCAAGTTTTATATTAAAGGGTTTTTTATAGAGGGCTGTATGATGATGCGTATATGAGTATGAAAAAGACAAAAAAGAATAAGGGTTATAATACAGACATTCTCAAATTTTTTATCTCAACAATGTTTCTCTGGTCAACCACAAAGCCTTCATTGGACCTCTCATTTAAATACTTTGAAAAAAAAGTTTCTAAAACCAATCCAGTGAGATGTGTTTTTTAACAGCTAACATTTCCTGTCGATTAATTGTCCATTGTTCTATCTTGTTTTGTTTTTGATTGTCAAGTCATACTTCAAAAGGAACAATAAAATTATATATCAACATTGAAACTTCCCAGTATTCAACGCATGCGTATTAGAATTAATATTTTTTTTTTTGAGGCCGGATTGATTTCATTCTGGATTGTGTTTATATGACTATATTAACCCGGTGAAAAAAATTCGTCAGTACAAAATAAAAACGTTTTGAAAACTGACGCGGGTTTTTAAAGAAAGGCCGTTCGACTTTCTGTGAAAGTGCAAAGAAAAGCACGCCACTTTTTTTTTTGAAAAAAGTGTTGGTGTTTTTCTGTGTGTGTTTGGAAAGAAATAGGCACATTTTTGGTAGAATTGTGAACTTGCAGTATCGGCGGTGTGTGTAACCACCTTTTTGGTTAATTGCAGCGGGTATATCACCGTTAAACCCCTTGTTTCACAAAATGGCTATCAAGGCGAGCATCTTTTTGGCTTTATGCTTACTGGTGACCGTTTATGCTCAAGGTAAGGTTGTCATGAGGACCTGGTGTTTTATCTCGGAAATTTTTTCAATTCAGTTGTTTATAGGTTTTTTTGGAATCCATTTTCCTTGCATTTACCAATATCTGCTAAAAATGTTGTATCTGATTATTGAATATGACCGAAATAGTATAGTATAAAGATTGTCTTTCAATATCATCTTAAAATCTATCTTTTACAGCTTATTGGTATTTCCAAAATCAACAAAATTATAGCTCAGTAATTATTTTGGAAAAATGATCCCCTTTTTGTTGCTTTTATCATTATTATCATTTAGTTAAAACTTATGAATTTTGGTATTATGATAAGAGGGGTTGAGTCTTTTTATTGTATACAAGTAGTTAGAGTAGCAGAGCTAGTATGTGAGAGGAGAAATGGTTGTGTTTACAATTAAGAGTGTCTGCTTACAATTAGACATGAAAATATGAATTGGGTAAGGTTACAAGATTTTTTTAAGTAAAAGGAAGTTAAGGTGACATATTTTTATTTTTACTTTTTTTGTAATCATATTGTTTCTTTTATTATGCTTTTTGGGTACTTTATTTTTGTTTGACAAAAAAAAAATTGTGTTTTGTGTGTGATTTGAGAGCCTTCTAAATTTTGTTGAAAATTCTGATTAAGGAAATAAACTCGATGGGGTAAAACGATTTTAGCGAAATTCCAAAGGGTGAGTTAAAAAAAATTTTGTAGTCATAACAATAATAATATAACCCCGAAGGTTTTGATATTGAGAAAATATTATTTTGAAATTAAACGTCTTTTTTTTTATAAAAAGGTCGATTTCACGGTTATTGACATATTTAAACTGAGGAGGGAGTTTTTATAAAGTTGTCCACCACACTCTAGCAAAGAAAATCACTGTTAGGCGCATATTTACTGAGACAACACTTTTTGATAAAGTGGGGAAAAAAAGAAACTTTATTTTTGTTTTATTTGATATACTACAAGGGGTTTCTTTTCAATACTGATCTGAAAAGGATATCAAAATTGTCGGCTTTATTAGTCCCTCTTTACCTAACAGTTGTGTCCTTGATGACTTTTATATGACTATGTAATGTATTATGAAAAAAATTAAAATTTGACACTTTTTGACTGAGGCGAACCACACTTGAAAAAGGTGCTCACAGCAAGCGAAAATTTTCAAAACAAAAATACTGTCTGTCTTTTACTCATTTTACAAAGAGTAACGTCTTATTTTTGCTACTCAAACTTTCCTTTTTGGCTGAAAATTTTACCGCAAAAAATGGAAAAAATAAGTCTCAAATTTGCCCTTTAAAAATAGATGATCTTGACCCCTGAAATAAAACAGTTTAGAATGACTCACTCATGTTTAGATAGGGAATCCAAGTAAAAAAACATTTTGGCACCCCTGCTGGGTAGGGTGATATAGTAAAGCGGATTTTGCTTATTTCAGCTTTTATCTGAGCCCAAACTAAGAGCATGCTAAGAGACAGGGGTGTATATGTTTATACAAAACAAGAAAAAATTCAACTTTCAATTCTTAACTACATCATAATTTGCAGTCATTGGAGAAACTATAACAACCCACAATTTACTAGATAAGAAACCTACTAAATTTCCCAATGTTACAGTATTTGGAGCTATCAAATATATGGCTTGCTTTCCATTAAAAATCTAATCCTTGCTATTTTTAATACAATTGATGAACGGATGAACAGACCTGACTGTATTACAAAATCAATATTCCTTTGTTTAAAAAACGCAATGTAGACGTGTACTATCATCACCAAGAGTGAACATTTTTTGTTAAAATCAAAAATTACGAGGTGTTAGAAAGAGAAGATTATAATTTGGGGTTGTTACGAGTTCCATTTGACCACAAGGAGATTCAAATATCTTTATATCTTTATAACATAAAAAGAAAATATGCGATATAAACCCTAACCAAAATATGTTAATAGCCTATAAATCCAAATATTTAGTCATTGGAATGAAAGTCACCTAGATCAGATTTTACAAAAGTCACACGAGAGCGTCATTTTTATGGTACATTGATAGGTTACTAGGCAAACCCCTTATTTTTCTACTTTGATGACAGCTACTTATTGCATTTTATACAAAGATAAAAATAAAGTAATACAAATATTTCATGATCTTCTTAGAGACCCGTTAACGTCTGATTTAATGGACATAATGTAAGCCTTCAGACCTCGTTAACCCCCTGCACGTTTTTTATAAGATCAACTAAGAGCCTTCAGATGTTCTTGGCTTTTCAGTTTCAAGCCTTAAAATGTCCTTAACATGTTCTCATTTTCACCATTTTTTAGTATAATAAGAAATTGGGTGTTTTAGAGTCTGTGAAGTCTTAAAATGTTATTCCTAATATTTTTGGCCTTCAAAGTCTTGTGTTCTTATGTTCTTCTTCTTCCTATAAAAAAAACATACATTTTCTTAATTTATCAAGACATCCAAAAACACCCAATAAAACCCCAAAAGTCATAAGGATCCTTGAAAGATAAATTATTTGAATATTTCTTTTTTTGTGAGGGTTTGCATTAGGTTTTATACCCCATATTAGACATAACTTTTGTCCAACCTCAAAGGAAATGAGCCAATTAGAATGCTATGAAATTATTCGACCCCAATCTCATTGCTTTAATCAAAACAAAGAAAAATAATATTACACTATAGGCTTCCGTGACGAATCATTTTATAGTTTACTGTATTTGAGTTAATGAAAAAAAGGAATTTTGAGCTTTGCAAATCATATAACCTTCTTAAAATCGACAGTAACAAAATCTTACATAATGCGGGTGGGTCCACCAATGAATTTGTTCTGTTTTTGTGGAGAGAGGGCGTTGTCCTTTACTATTTTATTCTAATTTAAATGAATTTGATCACCATATTCCTTGAAGTTCTTTTATTATCTATCTTCAAAATTTTACTATTATTATTTATTTGATATAATTTTTCAATTCGGAAATTAGAAATTTTTAGCGTTCGAAAAATTTATAATTACAACTTTAGGCAGACTATCAGCTTATAATCTTTGGACAGTTTTTTTGTTATGATTCAAAGGCAAGATTTTCTGACCGTCATTATAAAATATAATAACCTAGAATATACTTTTTACTCAGTTTTACACTACTAAAAACTAATTCACTTCAGCAGATATTTTCTACCAATACACGATTGAATTCGTCAGGATATGCTCACCATCGTGTCATCAAACAAATCACTTTATTTCAAAAATATGTCATCTGAAGACAAGCTTCAATCTCAAAGATCCTCGAAATTCATCATTAATGAATCCCCATCAACATCCCGTTAACATCACCATTAGGCACGACGGAAGCTTAAAAATCTGGTACGGCAAATGTGGAAATTTAGGCGATTTCGAGATTTTCTGTAAAAATCTGGTACGGCGGCCACCGTACCTACCGTACCCGGTGCGTCGTGCCTGACCACTGATGACAAATAGTATCGGGTCACGTTCATCACCCGATCATCCGATTTCACATAAAAAAATCAACGCCGGTATCGTAAACTCCAAGTTCATTGGTTAACGTGACCATCAATCACCAGTTCACCCGGGGGCATTCGATTCAAAAACAACCATACGTGCGGCCCTAAATTAGAAATCAGACCCTTACAGTGCAGAGAAAATTTTGCAAAATTTGAAAATTTTTGACCATTTTCAAGCAAAATATGGTCAGATTTCGAAATTTTACACCCTTAGAGTAGTGCAATTTTCCCATCTTTGCTGATTTCGACCCTTACAGTGCACCTTGGGAATCTTGGAAAATATACCCTTAAGGGCCGCGCGCATGGTAGGTCGTTTACCTTGAGTGCCCCCGGGCCAGTACACCTGAATCTTGTGGTTATATCATTACTTTTTATAATAGCATTGTTCTAACATCTCATTTATCATTAACCTCTATAACAATCATTACATTTTCTAGAGACACGCCCGAAAGAGTGTACACCGATAGATCCGAATCAGGAATGCGGACCACCAGGTTCTGCACCAACTGAATGCTCCGGCAATAATGATTGCGGTAGTAACCAAGTTTGTTGTCTTGATAGATGTAATGCTGGAACATGTGTAGAAGCAGGTTTGATAACATAAATCCTCAACATTTTTTCACCAAAGTTGACTAATTTCCAAACGTCTCATTTTTAAAGTCAAATAGCTTAAAGAACAACTTTGAGTTTAGATTCAACCTTTAACAACTATCAAAAGCTCCAAAAACTTCACTTATTATCATTCATTGAGACTCGGAACACTTATGAATCGTACTCTCCCCATTCTCCTATTCAGGAAAGTTTATCATGCATGCAAGTTTTAACATCTGATTACTGAGTAGTAAGGGAGACAGTTCCAAAACTCGTAGAAAGACAGTTAAATAAAAGAAAAAGAAAGATATAAAAATATAAAAAAAAAAATTCAAGAAGCGACAGGTAGCGCGAATAATTTGCGATTTCAGGATTTTTTTTAAATTGATATCGAAATGGCGGCCGGAACCAAAAGAATAAATCAACAAAAACAAATAATTCTCAAGCAAGGAACAGATTGAAGAACACAGCTACTCCAGGAAAGCCAAAAAGTTTCAAAAGATTTTGTCCTGCATCAAGATCAACAATATCCCATACATAGAATTCAAACCGAAGGACCACTACAAGACAACAACAGGTAAAGTATAGATGACACGAAGTTACAATAGATCTAACTCAAACATATTCTTCTTCCATCCCGTCCATGCAGAAGCGGTGAAAGAAGGGACCTGCCCGGAAGCCAGCCGGACAGCAGAATGTCCACCAGAAGAAACCATCAACAACGAATGTCTTTTTGATGAGCAATGTCCAGGCAAGACGAAATGTTGTTCTGACGGATGCGAATTAAAATGTACAGAACCAGTGGCAGATGAAACAAAAACAGAAGGTTCTTTTAATTTATTTCTTTTTGACTTTCTTTTTGAGTCTTTCTTGGAAATTCTTCTGTAACACCCCTGTGTCACAGACCCACTAGGACCCCAGCCCCAATGGAAAATTTGGCTTTGATCTCATCCCCATCCGAAAATCCATGTTTAAAAACTGCACTCCAAAACCATCTCCACTGGATTTTTATCCCCACTGAGGAAAAAAGTTCCACCGGGGCTGTGAGACAGAGGTGTTTTGTATTTTTAGGTGATTTCGACTTTACCTAATACAATGCTTCTGAGATTCTTCCTATTTTACCTTTACAAGTCAATTTCTATTAACAATGCTCATAAGATCTTATGAAATTGTCCGGTATAGATTTACTAGAGGGAGGCTAAAATAATAATGCACAGGGGGTTGAGATTTTCGAAAATTAACTAACGCTTATTGGAAACCTGAAAGTCGGGATTTACACAACAAATTAGCTCATAGTCTAAGTTAAAAGATAAGAGATAAAAGACAACAAAGCTCGCTAACACTTCTCTGATTATATTCACTACCATAGTATGTGCTGTTCCTGTTGATCTCGGTTTCATTATTGACGCATCTGGATCCATCGGTAGTGTAAATTTCCAAAAGATCTTACAATTCGTCGCCAAGATTGTAGATGCTTTTGATATCCGACCAAATGGTACACATGTTGGCGTTATTTATTATTCCGATGATGCTAAATTGGCTTTTAATTTCAATAAATTCGAAGGAGATGACTTGAATAGGGAAAATGTTGTCAATGAAATTAATAAAATCGTTGTGACTGAAGGACAAACTCGTATAGATTTGGCTTTGAAGAAAGCTAAAGAGGAGTTGTTTACAGAGGCAGGTGGCATGAGACCTGATAAACCAAAGGTAAGACATAGTAACCAGTTGGTACAGAACGTCAAAACAAGGTTCTTGTAACGTCCTTAACATACAAATAATGTTATATGAACGTTAAAAAGCCATTGTGTGTCATTAACCATAACCATGTGGTCCGTGAAAATAAGACTCAACTCAGCAGATCTAAATGAAGAAAACTCTCTTACTTTAATCAAACTCTATCATCATCATTGCTCGACCGCAGTCGAGACAATGGATTCCACTCGCTGGCGCCAGGAGTCGCGGTTGCGCATAGCAGTGCCCAGGTCGCTAAGATCAAGGCCTGTATCCCTGCTCACCACATCCGGAAAGGTAAGTTTTCTCGATCTCTGAGCCACACGTTTAGGTTTCCAAAGCAATAGGGAGGAAATAACCTCAGATGAGGCACGGAAACAATGACCAGCAAATTGAACGCGCTTGGCTTTAAGGAGGAGAGAGATTGGTTTCAAGGAACCGTATATGGTACGTTTTGTTGGATGGTCACGCCAAGAGAGATTTTTAACCCTTCTCAGAAGTCTGGTATAGGTACCGTCTAGTTGCTTTTCAAACTTTTTGGTAAGGGACCAGGTTTCTGAACCATACATAAGAATTGGCTCAATAGTTGACTTGAAAATTTTAACTTTGAGACTAGAGTCGATGAAGGAAGATGACCAAATACTATGTAGCTTATTGCATGCACTCCAAGCTAAACCTTTGCGAATTTTAAAGTCTTTTTCAGAAGAAGAGATGTAAGAACCGAGATATTTGTAGTCTTCTACCTTTCGTAGGTTTGTACCAGATATTGTTTTAATATTGTCTGATGATGCGTTAACATTAAGAGTCAAATATTCGGTTTTGGACTCATTGAGGTATAGGCCTGTACAGTTTGCAGCAGATTCAAGAGCAATTAGAAGATTTTGTGCATCCTCTAGGGTAGAGCTGATAAGTGCTATGTCGTCAGCAAAGTCTGTATCTGTTAAATGAACGGCAGGGTTACGTGGACCAAGCCTACGTTGAAGAAGAAAACCGCAGCTAGATATTTTATCAACAGAAACGCGCATAAGGTAATCGACAACTAGAATAAAGAGAAATGGTGCAAGGGTATCACCCTGGAGAATACCAGCTAAAATAGAAAAGGTTGAAGTCTCACCATCAGGTGTTTGTACTGAAGATTTTGTATTAGTGTACAGAAGTTTTATGGCATCAATGATCTTTTGAGGGATACCGTAAAGAGAGAGAATATCAAACATTAAGTCGCGATCAACCGAATCAAAGGCTTTCTTGAAATCAACAAAAATCAAAATTGCTTCAAGATTGAAGTTTCTAGCTTCCTCTAAGATTCGTCGAAAAGCAAGAACTTGGCTTAAAGTAGAACGACCACTTCGAAAACCGTTTTGATTTTTACGAAGAATGGGTTCAACATGAAGCCGTATTCTATTTAGAAGAAGCTTATTATAGATTTTTGCTGCGATTGGGAGAAGAGAGATACCACGATAGTTTGTGGCAAGACTAAGGTCTCCCTTTTTTGGTACTGGAACGATGGTCGATTTTAACCAGTGTGTTGTACAAACTTTGTCTTCGAACGCGAGGTTGCATAGCTTTAAAAGGATATCATGAAAATTTCTGTCCTTCCAGATAATAGGTGGAATGTTATCTGGACCGAGGGCCTTGCATGATTTTGTTGTGGAAAGGACCTTTGTCAACTCTTCCATGGAAAAAGAAAAAGTAGATATATCTAGAGGGGGAGAAATTTGCTCTCGCGGAAGAAAGTTATTTGTTGCTAACACCGGTTTTTTACCTAAAAGATTTTTGAAATGCTGTAACCAATTATCTAAGCGTTTTTTATCCGAGCCACCTTTCAGCTGGATGGACGGTTTTGAGTTCTTGCCACTTAGTTGTTGTACTACTTTCCAAGCATCGCGATGAGAATTTTTGGAAAATTGCTCAGACATGTCCTTCAGCTGAGTATCAATAAAAGAAACTTGAGCCTCTAGGTTGGCCTCGTCAAGTTTAATCTTGGCAGAGTTAAGTTGCTCCTTGCGTCTCCGCGTTGGTGCTGCATTATACAAAGAGGAAGCTTTTGTTAGATTTTCTCTTGCTTTCTTGACTAAGGAACATTCTTTTGGGTCTGATTTAGCTCGTTTTTGTTTTCTTGGAAGTTGCTCTAGAGCAACTTTTTCTGTGGAATCTTTAAGACAAGAATACGCTAGCTCAACATTATCTTTGGTCAATTCTTCGTTGAAAAGAGTAGAGAAACGGTTAAAGACCTCAATTCCAAACATGCTACAGACTTCAGGATTTGTAGAGGCTCTTTTCCAATCTATTTGTTTTAAAGGATTAGGTTTTGAAGGTTTAGAAGAGCGAAGACTAAGTTTGACCTTAGAAGATACGATGCGATGATCAGTACTCACAGTAGCAAAGGAAGAATATGCTCTTGAGTCCTGTATGCTATTACGCCATTTTTTCCGGAAAATGATATAGTCGATCTGTGCTTTATCGCCGTTTGGATATTTGAAGGTCCAGAGATGATTAGCACATTTCATGAATGAGCTATTTGAGGAAAAAAGGTCAAATTCTTGTAGAAGATCTAAAAGGTGTTCACCGTTACGATTTGTAGCCTTGTCAAATGAAAAAGGAACATCAGGGTAGGCAAGTTTGGCATTAAAATCACCGGCTATGGAGAGAAAATTATGCCTTGGAATATGGCTAAGCAAGTTTTTAAGTGACGAATAAAACTCCTCGACATCTTCCTCGGGAGCACTGTTGTGGGGGCTATAGGCACACACTACTGTTAAAACTGGGTTGCTGGAAAATTCAGCAATCACGATTCTAGGTGTAATTTTTTCAATTCTTATTAAGTTGCTGGCTGCTCTAGATGAAAGAAGAAAGCCAATCCCTCCAACAGAAGCGTTAACCGTGTTTTTTGTTGCAGATGAGGTGATAAGTTGGGAGGAAGAAATAGAATCGTAAATTAAATCATCAAACTCTATAAGGATCGATGTAAAAGTGGTTTTTGGCGTTTGAAAAGAAACCCGGGTTTCAGGCTCGACTCTCCACTTCGACTCAAGTGTTCTATTCTAGCCAAATGTCCCAAAGTCCTAATATAGTTGGCTATCCACATAAAATAAATCGACTTCAGTCAGGTTTTCATACAAATTACCGGCTAATGATCTCTCTACTTCTCAGATTGTCCTGGTCATGACAGACGGTCGTCAAACGAAAGGAGAGGACGCTCCTGACGCAGTTGATCTTCATATCGCGTCACGTCCACTCAAAGATCTTGGTGTACAAATTTTCTCACTTGGTATAGGAAAGAATTATGATATTGGTGAATTGTTGGATATTGCATCTGACGATGCCAGTGTCTTCAGATCATCAGATGTCGATGAGTTGGTCTCCATTGTAGCAAGTATCACTGAACAGACGTGTAAAGGTCCGTAGTTCGCCAAATTTACATTTATCTCTTGCATTTCTAAATCGTTCTATTGCAGACCTTAAAAAAGATTCCTTTCATATTTAATAGCAAATTTTGACCAAAAGCATCCTGCAAGCACCGAATTAAATTCCCGGCCAAAATGATCCTTTTAAGCAATCCTTTCCTCCTTTAAGGTAACAAGATTTTAAATCTTACGATTCAAGGTAGATCGATTTCGATTCGATGAACGAATGCATTCATAAATGAATTTCAGAAATATTCAGAAATTCTTTGAATTTCTACAAATATATTGTAATATTTTTAATCAAAATAATCATTGTATTTCTTTCTCTTAGGATGTACTCGACCAATTGATATTCACTTTGCTCTTGATACTTCTGTCAACGTCGGTGAAGAGAATTTCAATATGATGGTGAACTTTGTTAAAGCTGTTGGATACAAATTCGTTATATCAGAGACAGGTTCACATATGTCTGCCTCAGTATTCGGTTCAGACGCAACGACTGTATTTACACTTGATAAAGCGACTACCCAGAATGATTTCTTGCTAGTTGCAGATGATATTCCGTATTTAGGTGATACAGAAGCTAATATAGATTTAGCTTTAAGAATGGTTGCCAGTGATGTCTTCACTTTAGATGGATACGCCAGACAAAAGGTTCCGAAAGTCTTGGTCATGTTAACGGCTAGTGATTGTAGTACGTGTTTGGAACCATTATCAGATGCTGTTGAAGAACTTAAGGAGAATGGTGTTCAAATTATAACAATCCCTATTGGTGAAAAAGCAAGTCTAGCTGACATGGATGCTATTTCTTCATTACCATTAAATCGATATGTGAATCCACAAAACTCATATTCAGAATTGATTAATGGTATTTTTATTCAAAAGATTTCGAGTATGATTTGTTCTGGTAAACCTGGTATCTGTGAGGAGCCACCAATCCCAGAGAGCTGTGGCAATATTGTGTATAATTGTGATGTCGATGTCGATTGTCCAAACGAACGTAAATGCTGCTTGAAGAATTGCGAACAAACTTGTGAACAACCCGTTACAGGTATGACATTTATAAGAACAATTTTATAAGAACCCGAGACTAACAATTAGCCAAAACCTAAGAACAAATTAAGAACAATCTGAGACTAGACACTTTAGAACTTACTCTAAAGAGGTCCTGATTTTAACAGATTTTAACAGATTTAAAATTGATTCTAAGTCTTTAAGTAAAGGAACTTAGCATAGAATTATTCTTATAAAAAGCTTGTATTCTAAAAAAGTTGAAGAGTATTTTAGAATCTACCACGGTCTTTAAGCTGTTGGAATTAAAGTCTAATATGTGTTTTTCTTTTAATCTTTGGTTCTAGTGAAGCTTATCCAATTCTTCCTTCTTATTTTAGCTTGTATTACAGCAATCGATTTGGCGTTTGCTTTTGAAACGACATCCTCAGGTGATAACAACTTTATTGACATGAAGAAACTCGCTGAACAACTTGTTGACAATTTCAAAGTCAGTGCAGCCTCTACACATATCAGTTTATCAACATTTAGCGACACTCCAGGCTATATTGCACCCTTCAATGCATTCAAATCTGCCGATGAGGTCAAAGCCAAAATTGCTGGTCTCAAATCGGATGGAGGCTCAGTCAGTAATATGGGAAATTTCTTGGAATATGCTAACAAAGAGATGTTTAAGGTCAGCTTTGGTGTTCGACAAGCTCAACCACGTGTCTTGGTTATCTTCACAAGTGGCAACATACCAACTGCTCAAGAAAGTAGGGCTATCGAGGCAGCTAAATCGTTAAAGAAAGCTGGTAAAGATGTCTCGATTATGATTGTTAATGTTGGTGGAGCGAGTCAATTATCAACATTGAATGAGATTGCATCTGAACCAAATGAAGCTAAAGTGATCAGTGTTTCTGATTCACGGGATCTGTTGAACTTGGAAACAAAACAGAGAATCGCTGAAGAAATTTGTTCAGGTAGGTTGTTTAATACAGTGGTCAAAGCAAGATTTTTTCGTCTGAGACAGAAATCTTGAAATTTTAGTAAATCATGCAGAATTTGATACGGAAAAGCCTCTTTGTAAACTGTGCGGAGATAGTAGCAAGTTTATGTATTTGCACTTTTGAGGACGGTAAAGTGACTGAAGCGATTTGGAAAAACCCGCAGTTCTGACCTGCAAAATCGAGGACGGTAAAAGTGCTGATTTACCGTCGTCCTCAGTTGGTCATGATCTAGCCAAATTAGAACCTTACCGTCTCCGTCGCTGATAAACACACATACATAAACTCGGTAATAATCCGTCCGTGACGGAAGAACCTCTAACACCGTAAGCACTACAATTACGAAAAGAAGAGTCTTTCTCAGTTGGGTTTGGACCTTTAAAAATGACTCGCAAGCTACAAAGTTGTATACTTGCTACTTGCTGCCTGTATCTTTCTCGATTTGCTTAATTTGTCAAAAACTGCATATAAACGAGTTCGTATAAATATTGTAACTTGAAATTCTAGTGTCAAAATATTTACTATCTATTACTGTTTCTCAATCTACTGTACTGTTTTCCAAGACAAGACTTGAGAACATAAGACGTTTTTTTTTTGATGAAAATACTAAATTAAATTGAACTTTTTCTCATTTATAGCAAAGACAAGACGAAGGGAATGCAAAGAACAATTTTCAGCAGTTTGTGGTGTATTCGATAACTTGTGTCAATCTGATCTAGATTGTCCAGGTTTCCAAGAGTGTGTCAGTGATGGTTGTAGAAAGTCTTGCCAATACTGTGGAAAACGTAAGCATTTCATAACGTGTTTTTTACATCATTCATTGAATTTCGATGAATAAAGTAAAGGAAATGTTGTAATTTATTTACGATATGCACCATTGCAATGTCTTCTGACATTACATCACCGACCCAACAGCTGATTGGTTGAAAGTGATGTAAAATCCGTCAATACGTGACTTGCAACCAATCAGCTGTTTGGTCCGTGGAAGACATTGCAATGGTGCATATTATGAATTCATTTAAAATTTCGTGATTTTCTGTAATAGTTGAGATTTCTAGCTTTATTGTCAACTCGAACCTTTAGTATTCAAATCTTTATGTAATTCGAACTCGAGTATTGGTCCCCTCAGCTTGAGAAAGAGGTTTAATAATTACTCTCTGTAATTCGAATCTGTCTCTAATTCGAATGACATATTTATTTCACCAGGGTGTGAAGATAAAATCGACCTTCTCGTTATGCTTGATGACTCATCCAAAACTGGTGAAAAAGGATTCAAAAAATCAAAAGAATTCGTCAAATTATTCATGGAATGGTTCAACGTAGCACAAGATGGTACCCATGTTTCTGTCATGACATACAGTGATAAAGCCAGACTCCAAATGGAATTGCCAAAACCAGGATCAAGCGATCCAGTACAAACGATTACAGATTTATCAACCAAAGTTGATGGGTTGACATACTCTGGTGGATCTTCTTCAAACCTTGATATTGCTTTGGGAACAGCAGCAGCTCAAGTATTCCCACCAGGAGTACCAAGCGGACGGCCTGATGCCAAAAAGGTTAGTTCCTAGCGTTGGATTGTAGATTCTCAGTTCCCAAAATAAAGTTTTTCTTTTTCTTCGTACAGAAAATAATTTTAGACAAAGGAACTAGCCGAAATTTATCAAATTTGACAGTGTTTTGCTTTTCACGCCGTTTAAACCTTTGGGCTTTGCCACCAATCAAATTATTTTGCTAATAAAAACCAGTAGATTTTTGACTTTTCTTATTTTTTTTGGCACTTTGAGCCTCAAACTGTTATTATCATGGTCTTTTTCATAGGGGTGGAATTGAAGTATTTTACCCAAATTTTTACTACTTTAACCCCTAAATTGCTTGAAATTGAGTAATCCCAGGCACAAGATTGTTCTTAAATTGTTCTTATCTTTTACCAATTTTGAGCCTCATTGTCCTTATAATGAAGAGTGCATTTTTCCCATTTCAATGCCTTAGGTAGTCATTGTTGTGACGGACGGTAATGTCGATAAATCAAAACGTCTCGACGTCGCTTCGTGGCCATTACGTAGACAAAACGTAACAGTTGGCGGTAAACTATACAGTGGAATCCGTATAATGGCTGTCTCAGTCGGAGATAAAATAAATTTGGATGATTTATCACAAGTTATTACACCACCTATTGATAAAAATGTTTTCCTTGCTGCTAATTATGATGACATGTATAATGCAATGAGACAGCTGGCTGAAGATTCTTGCGAATATGCTTCAGGTATCTTTCTTAAAAATCAATGAGTACTTTATTCACAAATCACATTATGTATTCAAGATATGCACCACTGTAATGTCATTAACCATTACGTCACTTTTAAAGCAGCTGATTGGCTGTAAGTTTAGTGCTGTGTTTTGAAAAACATTACATAATTTCATTTACAGTGGCGCATATCTTGGACTTTTTAACAGGTGTCTCAAGGAAAACATACCATAATTAATGCCAATAATCTTCAAAATACACTTTGATATAAGAACAAACTATTTAAGACCATGGCTTCGATGGCCAAAATATTTTAAGAACAAGTTGAAAACATTCTACGGCTTCATGAACTTTAAAACACTCAATTTCTCAATAAATCACACAAAAATGGTTAAAAAAAAGATCAAGTTAAGAACAATAATTTAGGCTTAGACTCAAAAAGTTAAGAACATCCGAAGGCTTAAAAATATTGGATGTATTCTTCAACGTAGTTTTCAAAAGAAATTTTTTTCTGGATGTTTCAACATTATCACGTATCTTGGATAGGATTTGATGTTTTCCTTGAGACATTAGTTATAACAATCTCATTCAATATCTAAAAGCACTCACCACCACAATCAACCAATCAATCTATTAGGCATAATATATGCACAAATGCACATATAATTACCCATCCACACAATACACATACAATCAAAACACTTATTCCATTTTTTGTTTAAAAAAAACTGTAACCTCCCTCAGCAAAGAAAAAACATCAAAAATTATAATAACCATGACACGACTTACAGAATCATAATCAGCCCTTTGAAACTAATCACCCAATAACCAATTTTAGCTTTAAAGTCTGATACTCCCAAACAAAGCTAACTATAATTTATCAGAAACTGAATTTTTAATAAGAAGCTAATTTTGACAAACAAAAATGATTAACCAAGTACTTAACCTTAATGTCAGATTGCGAAGAGAACTTAGATAGACCAAAACAATAATAATAATCAATAACAATAATTACTTATTAATTCAAAATTACAAACACAATAAAATCAAGAAACCCTAATAATACAGCAGTTCAAGGAATTCCAGCTTTTTAAGCAAAAATATTAGTTTTGAAAACTTTAACACACCAATTAACTTTGCTAATTTTAAAGATTAGATCTATAGTGGTTAACAACTTATTTTGTCTGGAGGATTACAAATTTTTGAAGAAAAAAACAAACATCCATTTCCAAAAACAAATAAAAAAAATACTCCGAAAACAAAACATTCACATACACATACACCCCTTATTACAAAAGCACACAAATACACCCCTTATACGCTCACTCTATACAAAAGATTCTATTTCAAACAAAAAAAAAAACTATACTTCGTGCACACATACAAGAGAACTCAAGGCAAGAATTTCCCTAGAGACGTCATGGTGTCGATTCGTCCAACAAAGACTATCTACATACATTTTATGGTTTGTGCACAAACACATTCTTTTTACAACTTTAATAACACCCATTTTAATTCGTATGAAAAACTATTATACAATACACACGACATACCCTAAATGCACAGCAAACAATGAAAATATATTCTATACCCTTTAATTTGAGCAAATCAAAGTCGCCTACTTCCTTGTTGATTTTTTTATTGACCAATCTGAAAGCTCCTTAAGGCGTCTTTTCACTTAGTCTAAAAGCCTGTCACATTTTCCTTTTAGGGAGATGAGGGTTATCCAGATCAAAGTTTGTCCTGAAATCCTACTGTTTTGGTAAAAAAGGCTTCCTTTCAAGTCCAAATGAAGTAAATAGTCAAATAATCAACATACCAAAATATTCCAAGATTCCACCAACCATGATTACCCAAAATGCATCATCACTCGTGTGCCCCTGAAAATAAAACGCAAAATCATTGTAAATTATTTTTTGGTTAAGAATAAATTGATCTTGTCTCTTTTTCTTTTTTGTATTCAACCCTTCCTATTGTTCTTCAATCAGAAAGTTTTAAATGCTGAAAAAAAAAAATTAGACAAAAAAAATATTTCTTTTGGAAATGGATGTTTATTTTAGAAATTTTTGAAAAGTTTATCCAACATCCAGCATGCATCAGTAGTAGTAATAAATAATAACCATAACCCAGAATACATCAGAAAGTCAGTAAAACCAAATTATACAATCTTAACACTTATATAACATTTGCAACAGTAATAACAGCTTTCTACAGTAATATAACCTAGTAATTATAAGCTAGTAGACACCCCCCGAACAATCTATCAATCTTATAATAATAAGAGATCACTCATTGACTTGCTGTTTTATTTGGTGTTATTTTCAGCTGTTGTTGAACCTCCAATCATCTACGAACCAGGAGATCCAGGACCACCAGGGCCTGATGGAGAAAAGGTTGGTTGAATATTGGTATCGTCCTTAATAGCAAGTTGATATCTGCATGATTGTTTTAATGTTGATGTGTTTGTATAGGTCAATCTTATCGAATTTCTGGAAATTCTCCATGTGCTTGCTAACACCCAGTGATCTAATTTTTGAACCCTTTTTATCGTTGAACATAAAGTTAAGGTAAAAGGCTTCACGTAAAAATCTTATTTGATCAAACATTTTTTGTGTGTTTTTAGGGAGACCAAGGTATGGACGGAATGAAAGGAGCACAAGGTGTTGTAGGACCAAAAGTAAGTTTGGAATCTCTCTAGTATAAAACAAAGCTTCTTGATAAGAGTAATAAGTATGAAATGGAAACTTTCTTTAACATAAATTCTGTAAATTATTCATGGACATAATTCACCACCTTAGAGTTTTTCCTCAAATGCTTTCGCTTTCTACACTTTTCTAAAAAAAAATTTTATCACAAAGCTGTATAAAAATATTCTATATATTTTATGTTGGTAAACACTGAAGGGGACAAACATCCATCAAAAATTTTCGGTTTCGGGAATTAGGTTTCGAGTTTACCAGGATCGAATGTCATCAAATGTCTGAAGGCGTTGCATTGACATGCTCACAGATACCGGAAATTGACGTCATTCTATCTATTCAATTCCCTGTGGCGAAAGGGTTGATAGGTGCATATTTTCTATGATATGCACCATTGCAATGTCTTCTGACATTACATCACAGGAACCAACAGCTGATTGGTTGTAAGTGATGTAAAATCATTCAATACGTCACTTTGAACCTACCAGCTGCTGGGTCCGTGCAAGTCATTGTAACGGTGCATATCATGAATAGACTGAAATTCTAATGACAAAATTTTAATGACAGTTTAAAATTTGATATTTTTTGCCATCGTTTCCAGGGTGAACCTGGAATGAAAGGACTCAAAGGAGAAGATGGAGATCGAGGACCACCAGGAGGTGTTGGTGAGGGCTCAAGCACCAAAGGACCTGATCCTGAAGGCGAATCTGTTGGAGCTTCCATTGAAGGTACTCCATTCCCAGGACCTGGAGGTATCATCTATGATCTTCGAGAAGGTCCACAAGGGCCACCAGGACAAGCTGGTATCGTTGGTGGTACTGGTCCAGCTGGAGACAATGGACCACGTGGTAAAGATGGCCGCAAAGGGTCACGTGGATCACGTGGATTCTTTGGTTTACCAGGACCTAAAGGAGAACCAGGAAAAAACGGAAACCCTGTAAGTTGATTAGAAGAGTATAAATATTTGTTTACTGAATTTTTAAACGAAGCGGAACATAGGGAAATGTGGCTATAGTTATATTGCTTTTCTTACTTTTTGATATCCTAATAAAACCTTCAAATTGAATTTCAATAGATGATATGTTAAGTTTTCAGATCTTCAACTAGCCTCAATAATGAATGTCAAGTAGTGTAATCCATCTTATAGGGGTTAATGTACAAATTGTAAGAACACAAATTGAAGTCTATTAATATTTCTAACATCCCAGGGAGACAAAGGAGACTCTGGAGCTGCTGGAGAACCTGGACAGCAGGGACCAACTGGTACACAAGGTCGACGTGGTCTTCAAGGACCTTTCGGTTTCAAAGGAGAAGCTGGCTTAGCTGGAGCTTCAGGAGAACCTGGAGAAGCTGGTCGCACTGGAGCTAAGGTAAATTGAATTTCAAGAAAAATACGAGTTTCGACTTTTTCATGATCAAGAATGAAGACTGTGAAAACGAGAAATTCAAAATTTCTCAAGTTGATGCTTTTATTCTAGTTATGTAATGTCTTCCGCGAACCCAACAGCTGATTGGTTGAAAGTGACGTATTGACTGATTTTACGTCACTTTCAATCAATCAGCTATTGGGTCCATGATGTAATATCAGAAGATATTGCAATGGTGCATATCATGAATTCTAGTTATGTGCATTGATTTTGTTCTTGAATAAGACTTTTTGTTTAAAATTTCAAAAGATGTTGAAATAGGCTCAAAGAAAATTTTTTGACACATCTTATAGGGTTACCCAGGAGAGAAAGGAGACCAAGGAGCCGTTGGAGAGACAGGTTTCCCAGGACCTGAAGGACCCGAGGGACCAGAAGGGCCACCAGGACAACGTGGCTTGAGAGGTCAAGACGGTAAACGTGGAGCAGCTGGTGATGCTGTAAGTTTTGTTAAATGCAGTCAGAATTCTATTCGTTGAAATTTGCCTGGAATTTAATTCTTCGTATATGGCTTTTTCAATTGAAAGCTGCCTGATGTTGTATTCTGAGCAGCCAGCAGAACTGTTGGAAAACCAACAAATAAAGCTCTACCTTGTATTTCATTATCCATCTTGAAACATACAAGCAATTCATTTCAGAAAGACGTTTATCAAATCATATTTCTATTCCTAGGGACCAATCGGTTTGAAAGGACCCACTGGACCACGCGGACAAGCCGGAGCTAAAGGACAACAAGGAATGCAAGGAACTCGAGGAGAAAAAGGTGTTGCCGGTGAAAAGGGACCCGATGGAGAATCAGGTCTTCAAGGTTTAGCTGGACCTGCTGGAGACGATGGTAAACCAGGAGACGCTGGAGTTGAAGGTAAAGAAGGACCACAAGGATCACCAGGACCTGCTGGACCACCTGGACCAAGAGGAGAAGCTGTAAGTAGAAATTGTAGCTTAATAGTATGTCTTGATATGCTGATAATTCAAACAAATTCCTGACATTAGGCGTTTCATAGACATGTCATGAGCCTTCTTCTATTTTTTAATTCAAGTATATACACACAGATGAAATATATAATTGAAGAGTTAAACTTATTTATGTTTTCCGTATTTACCAGGGACCACAAGGAGCTCAAGGAGAAACTGGATTCGTAGGTGTAAAAGGTCTTCGCGGAGAAATCGGTCTTCGAGGTACACCAGGAAACAAAGGAGAAACTGGTGTTGCTGGAGAAATCGGACCACCAGGACCTGCTGGCCAACAAGGTAAACAAGGAAAGACTGGCCCCGTTGGACGACGTGGAACACAAGGTGTCCGAGGTAGCCAAGGTTTACCAGGTCAATCCGGAGATCCAGGACAATCAGGAAGAACAGGACCTAAAGGTAACAGTGGTAAACAAGGAGAAGTTGGACCTGAAGGAGAAAAAGGATCTCGTGGCTACACAGGACGTGTTGGAGCCAAAGGATTCCCAGGAGAACCAGGAAACGTTGGACAACCAGGTTTAACAGGGCGCGATGGTAAAGATGGTCAACGTGGCTTGAACGGTAAAGATGGAGACCCAGGACCACAAGGACCTCAAGGTATCCAAGGTGTTCAAGGAACAAGTGGTGTACCAGGAACAACAGGAGATCCCGGAGATACTGGAAACACTGGACGAACAGGTGCAACTGGTGTCAAAGGAGCTCGTGGAGCATCAGGAACTAGAGGATCTGCAGGACCTCCAGGACCTACTGGTGAAAATGTAAGTTATTCTTTACTGAAAAAAGTCTTTCACAACATTCACATCACCAAACTTGGCTTGATCATAATACTCTTTTCGAGTTAGGCCTTTTAGGTGAACTCGTTGTTTATTGTTTGATGGGAAAACAGTCATCGCTTATTGTTGAAAAATCTGACGATCTAAAATAGCTTTTCTTCCTTCTCTTAGGGTCTTCGTGGAGAACGTGGAGAACAAGGACCCGGCGGAACTCCAGGAAGTCAAGGACCACCAGGACCTACCGGAGCTGTTGGGTTACCAGGATCTGATGGTATCCAAGGACGCAAAGGATCTTCTGGACGACCAGGAAACCCAGGTTTGATGGTAAGTGATATTTTGCTTTTGATTTATATTTTGTACCAAAGTTTCGATATTTTGTAACCGAGTTATTTGATTTGACAAGATTGTTTGGGTGATTTAATTCTCCATCGTGGAATTTATTTAATCCACTTTTAGGAAAGTAATTACATAAATTGAAGCACTCGCCAGCTTCAAGCATTTTTCTTCCTAAATTTACTACTCTCTTTAGACTAATCATCGTATTTTCTCGAACTATAAACTCCTAAGAAATCAATAAAATAGTGAGAATTATTTAAAGAAAATTATTCTAAAGGCACCTACTAAATTATTTTGATATCACTCCATTCTAGGGAGAACAAGGCGTACCAGGAGCTCCAGGATTACCAGGATCCCCCGGAAACAATGGTAAACCAGGAGAACGTGGAGATCCAGGACAAGATGGAGGACCAGGAGATCAGGGACCACCAGGATCACCAGGAAACCCAGGTGCCAGAGGACGTGAAGGAACTCCAGGACGACCTGGCCGACGTGGAACACCAGGACCTAATGGAAAACCAGTAAGAAAGAACTCTAATAATAATTTGTGAAAATCATGTCTTTTGTCCAAGGCTGATTATTGAATCAAACAAAACACACATCAATTGAATTACTGTAGAGAATCATTTAGTTGTTCGAGAAACTGTTAAAAATTGCCAGAAATTGATGATCCTATTAAGTAGAACACCAATTACAATAATCGTACAAATAGTCCCTTGTAAAAAATTATCATCAAAATAGACTTTTCAATAAAGTAATCAACCATTCTTCTTTCTCAAGGGAGCACCAGGAGCAGCAGGACCAAAAGGATCAGACGGTCGACCAGGAGAACGAGGTCCAGAAGGATCTTCAGGTCCACGTGGAGTCAATGGAGCACGTGGAAGCCCAGTAAGTTGTCGCTGTCTTTTTTCTATAGAAAAGTCTTATCAATGAAATGAGATTACAATTAACTCGAACCTCTAAAGAACACCTTTACTTTTTTTTTTGGATTAATCTTAAAATTAAGTTATCATTGTCCAAACTCGTACACAGTCCCTTAGTTCACTTTTCAAAGATTCTGATAGCACTCACGCGGCAAGTGGCTCTGGGTACAAGATTGGTCACTGTCCGTTTTCTAGTTAAACCAACGATGTAAGACGATAATAAGTCTCTCTGTAAACTGTAGTTTCAAAGCCATGCCACTCAAATCTCATCTTCAGCTTGCAAGCCCTATTTGACTGGAATATTCTTTCGTATTTCTCTTAGGGTCCAGATGGAGCTGCAGGACTTGATGGAGCTCAAGGACCACCAGGTGACATTGGTGCACCAGGAAAAACCGGAGCCTCAGGAGTACCAGGACCTGTCGGACTTAGAGTAAGTATTAACCAGTATTGAGCGCAGAGTGCTTTTGTTAATGAGTAATTATTGAATGGATAAAATGTGGTATAAATGCATCGATGTAAGTAAGTGTTGAATCGAATCTGAAGTTGGATGATATAAAATTAAAAGCATCTTGAAAATTAATACATAAGTTTCAAACATTAAGTTTGAATAAAAACAAAAAAAGATTCGTTGTTATAATGGTTGATTCTTTTTCTTTCCAATGATAGGGACCAACTGGACCACCAGGAGTTCGTGGAGCTAAAGGATCATCAGGAGATTCTGGTGATGATGGTGAACAAGGACCTGCTGGTACCGCTGGACAACCTGGTCTTGTTGTAAGTAAAGTCTCCTTTGTTGCTATTAGAAAAAGACTTGCATTTTCTAATAATTATATTTCGTTGTTCTTTTGGTGCTGCGAATACACCATGTAAGAAATACTATAATTCAGTAGGTTAGACAACAAAAGATGACATAAAATAATAAAATAGGTGAAACATAAAAAGCTAAAAAAGGTACACAAAATAAAAAAGGTCGTTTATAGCTGGAAGAATATTTCGACCATTGACGTGTCTTTATTTTGACATGTAAGATATTGCAAATGATAATGTCATTAAAATAAATCAAATCACAATTTTTCTAGGGACCAATCGGAGAAATTGGAGAACGTGGACAAGTTGGAGAAGTCGGAGAAATCGGAGAGACTGGTCCACAAGGTATGCCAGGACCAAGAGGTCCACCTGGACCACAAGGACCGGAAGGCCCAGAAGGAGCCCCAGGACCAATGGGTAAAGACGGAAACAAAGGACCTGTTGGAGACCCAGGAAATGCTGGCAGACCTGGCAAACAAGGAGAAAGTGGAAAGCCAGGAAAAGACGGTGTTCCAGGAAACCCAGGAACTGCTGGTAAACAAGGACCAAACGGACTTTCAGGATCATCAGGACCACAAGGACCACCAGGAGAACAAGGTCAACGAGGACCTCCAGGACGAATTGGTGTTGTTGGAAATAATGGACCTAAAGGTTACGTTGGCCCTGACGGTTTGAATGGATTAACAGGTAAACGTGGATCACGTGGTAAAGAAGGACCTCAAGGACCCACTGGTGTCATTGGCCGTGATGGTCGCGATGGAAAGCCAGGATACAACGGAACTGACGGTGATAACGGTGGTGTTGGACCTAAAGGAGATTCTGGTGAACAAGGAGATAATGGAGCACCAGGATCTACTGGTGAGAATGGTGATGTTGGAGAGCCAGGAGTCGGTGGTGAAGATGGACCACAAGGACCTAAAGGACCCAATGGTAACCCTGGAGCACCAGGTGCCCGTGGAAAGACAGGACCTAAAGGAGACCGTGGTGGTAAAGGAAAGACTGGTTCTGATGGACGTGGTGGCTCCAAAGGACAGAAAGGAAACATGGGACGTTATGGTATGCAAGGACCACCTGGTGATGCAGGAGAGAAAGGAGATGAAGGCCCACAAGGAGAACGTGGACACCATGGACCACAGGTACTTTTAACTTTGAGTTGATTCTTTGGTGATAGGGTCAATATTTTAAGACAATTTTGGATGATCGAAAATTTACAGTATTCTAAATCTAATTTTAGATCATTCAACTTTTTTATAGACTTAAACGTTAGAGAATAGAATACGTATTTGCTCTATATGATAACAGAGAGACAAACAAAGTCGTTATAGCCATTCATTTTCACTTATATTGAAATACTGGAGATACATCGAGATAAAAGGAAATAAAAATCTTCTCTCTTTATATTAGAAAGAAGACTTATCTAATAACATTTTTTCTCCATGTATAGGGAAGCCCTGGAGATTCTGGACCAAACGGACCAGATGGCGAAGAAGGATCCAAAGGATCTCTGGGAAACCAAGGACAAATTGGTAACGAAGGTATCCTTGGTGCTCCAGGACCTGGAGGAAGTCCAGGAAGTGCTGGAAATCCAGGTCCCCCAGGTCCACCAGGACCTCCAGGAGATATGTCTGGTGCATTAGCCGGCAACTTCTGGGATTACTTGAATACTGGACATAACATGAAAGGTCCTGGTTATTACAGACAACGAAGATCTGCTGAAAACCACAACGATATTGAATCCATCTTCAAAGAGGTATAATATTTTCTCTTTTATTAACATGATACCTAGGATAAAAATTGGGTAATAAATCCATTTCTGATCAAGTGAACACATGGAGGATAGGATACACGTAACTCAAGCTGTCTAGAAGTTGCTTTCCGATCTTGCAATCTTATAGTCATCAAAGTTAAACCCTTACTAATGTTTTACAAGATTTGTATTAAGTAAAAGCATCACGATTTTTTTCTTTTCCCAACAGAACTACAGGGTATTCCAAAACTTCGACAACTTGTGGAATCGTGTTATGGATGATATTGTCAACAAAAAATCTTTGGGAACCAAAGCTAACCCAGCAACCACGTGTGCTGATCTCTTCCGAACAAGAAAGGGATTATCATCAGGTATGTGTGGAAGCTAGTCTACTCTCGATTTACTAGCTCTAAAATGAAGCTCCGTATTTTGATGTCAAAGCGATCACCTATTATATTATTCAAGGAAAGATTTGAGTTATTGACTTCGATTAAATGTCCTTCTTCTCAAGGAAGAAAGAGTCGGCTGCTGTCTTAAAAACAAAGAATTCCCCATTTTAGTTATTTATAACTTATGATACCTAGGCCATTTCACAGTCGCAAAGCGTAATGGGTAATCAGGACCACTGTGCTAATAACGACTTACTATTGGACAAAAGTTTTGAACATTTTTGCGTCTAGCAAACCGGAAGTCGTTATTAGAGCGCAACCAGTCCTGATTACCCATGATTCATTTCGACTGTGAAATGGCATATGCCACCCATTCTAATTTCAGGCGACTACTGGATTGATCCAAATGAAGGATCATCACACGACGCCATTTTGGTTCATTGCAATGCCACCAATTATGAAACATGTGTTTATGCTAAACAACCGGAAGCCGATAAAGATGTTTGGTTCACTGGAAAACCATCTTTCTTATGGGCTTTCAAAGAATACATGGATGAACCAGAAGGCGTAAGTATACAATAGTTGGGTAGAGCATTATTGGTAGAGCATTCTCCTCGCAGCTTCAATCTCTGTTTACTGCCAACTCGAAAAATATCAATAAAGCTTATATGGTTATGTGTGATCTCCGTGCTAAGAGTTGAGAAACTTTCTGAGGTGGAATAGAAAATAAATTGTTCAAGTATCGGGAACAAGTGCTTCCAAATAGTTTGTAGCTTGCATATCTTCAAAGTCTCAAGAGCAAAAAGGAATGACGAAAATACTAGAAAACGAGGGCTGACTCTTGACTTTTTATCAATCAACAAAGCATAAATTTTTCAACAAACTGTAATGAATTCAATCGAATGATAAACAGACAAACGAGTATTTTTACAGTTGACTGTCACTCTAATTTGATCTTTAACTGAGGAAACATTTTCTTTGAATTAGAGAGAGATTCTAATTACAGAGTAATTGAAACAACTTTCCAGCTGAGAGGAGCAATATTTTAGTTCGAATTAGAGAAAGATTCGAATGATAGAGATTCGAATTAGAGAGAGTTGACTGTATCAAATTTTCTTTCCCTTTTTAGATTTCATATGCTGCCGATTTGGTACAATTGAAAATGATGAGATTGTTAAGTAACACCGTTCGACAGAATATTACACTTCATTGTAAAAACTCTAATGGAGATATGAGCATTATGACGGATGAGAATAAAGAATATGAATTCAATTCATTACCACGTGGTATGAGATCAAAAACCATCTCTAATGGATGCTCGGTAAGATCTGTTCTCGATTTCGTTCCCAGTGAATTATTAGCTTTTCGTAAGAGGGCGCGGGCTCCCGTAAGGCAACACCAGGGTATTCTCTGATGCCTAGCAGTAAAGTAAATAAAGCCTGGGATACATGGGGATGGAAGAGATAGGAGGGTGCTAGAAATAATCTTGTCAAGAAATCTAATCTTTTTTGAAGACTTAGTTAAGTTTAAGAATTCCTATCATCATTAAATTCAGAATAAGGTTGGAAAAAACTCTTTTGAAATAGATATAATATACGTTTGGTATTACTCTACCGTCGTACAGAGAATTTTTGCGAATCGTGCCGTTAAATTAAAGACGATGATGTTATAGGCACCTACCTATCACAAAACAAGCCATTTTATCTGATAAACAAAAAGTAAGAGGCGAAACTTTATTGAGCAAAAGCCAACTAACACAAATCTATAAATCCTACATAATTGCACCAGACATATCTTCTGGAGGTTCTTTTGGACCGGGAGGACCTGGATTTCCAGCACTTCCTGGACTTCCTATTGAGAAATAAATAATGTCAATTCTTTTTCTTTTTCAGATCAAAGATAACCAATGGCATAGTCGCGTTGTTGAAATCTTTTCCGACAATCTCCGTGGATTCCCAGTTCAAGATATTGGAAAATTCATTGCTACTGAAACTGAACAAGTTGGAGTCACCGTAGGACCTGTTTGTTTCAGTTAGAAGAATGGCATTAAATTTTTGATCATCTGGAAGATCTTTTTGATAGAAGAACAGAGGCAGTTTGGAGAAGAATAGACATTAGATTGAACCATTTCCTAACCATTGCAACGAGTAAAGGAAAAATTTATCACATACACTGCTTTCACAACTACTGGGGTTGCGTCGAAACATCTTGATACAACAAACCCTTCAAAACGTTTGATGAACACTCCACATATCACAATTTTAGATTTCAATCAAAAATTTTAGATTAACAGTTTTTTATAGAAATTTTATAATAAACTAGAATTTTTTTCCATTTAATAACATCTAATCGTAATGTGACCAGATTATTTTATTTTTATGCTTCATTGAAAATCTCTTGTTTGTTCTTTTTCCAAAAAAGACTGCCACTATCTTCTTGAAATAAGATTTTACTGTCATTATTTATAATTTCAACTTAAAAGAGGAAACAATAAAAGAGAAAACAATTGCTTGCGAGGGAGCTTACACCACACCCCTTTGAAATGTATTTACAGTATGACACGGCTTCAAGTACTTTTTTTACTCTTTTATTCAAGAAAAAGCTAAAAGATAATTGAAAGAGTTTGTCGTCGTATATTTGTGAGTATTTTGACTTTTACCTCTTGTACATACGTTATTTACTATGAACAATAAAAAAATTAAATTGGTACACCTTTTATAGGGAAATAATAACTATAAAATATGAAAAAATACATTACAAGTTGTTTTCATTCATTTCTGTTCTAAACCTTTCTTTTAAATAGTATTAAGATTGGTTAAAGGTTTTCTACGGGAATAAAAGGAGCTTATTTTAGGCAGTGTCTTCACTATGAGTCAGATAAATTATAGCTACTTTTTACGCAACGATATCCTGCAAACAAGTGAAAGATCAAAAGTTGTTTCGAGATGTGACCTCACATTCTATTGCTTTTGTAAACAAAAAAATAGCAAAGTTGATTTCGAGCAAATTTGCAATAGAATGTTTTGATTATAAAATAGAAAATGTTCTATTTATTATAAACATAAAAACATTCGAAAGAGTATCAGTAAAAGCCCCTTTGTTTGAGGAATGTTTTTTTATTCAATGTATTTTCATTTTTTCAAAACCTTTTTCTAATCTTGTCGCAATTGTTTTTACTACATCAGCATCATCAGACCTTTCAATCAAAACAAAACCTTTAAAGAGTGTACAAATAATAGAAAAATCGAGCTTTTCAAGCATTTAACTCTTTCTGTAAAGCTTTTTTTATTCAATGAAGTAATGATTCTAAGTTTGAATCAGCTCTTAAAAGATCCTTGATATCTTTCAGAGGTCACTGCCCAATGTGGTTAGTTCGAAGCCTTTTTTTGAAATGGAGCTGCGAGGAAAGATTTTGTATGGTCAAGTAGCTGACATTATTGAAAAAACTGATTAGGCCTAAAATGAAGATGACTCAAATTAGTATTAATTGATAACATTAATTGATCAAGAGTACAAAAGTCCAAGCAAGAAGTGTACTACACCCAGCCCCATACTCAAACACACCCACAAAAATAAACTGGTGATTGATGCTAATTGCACAATTTAAATACAAATCTCATATTTTTTAATTAAAATCTTAGGTTTTAAACATTATTGTGTATGCCCATTAGGAGAACAAAACTACTTACAAGGAGTAAGGTCAAACATTTTGATTCTTCAAAAACATGAGTTGATCATAATGCCTTTGGCTGCCAGACGTTCCATTATTCCTTCTGAAATCTAGAAAATATAATACCAATGCTATTATGTGTTATTCAGTCAATAGATGAACTTTTAATATACTTAGGTATGCTGTAAACTAAATTTTCACTAAATTTTCATTAGTGGGACTAATTTTTGCTGCGATTAAATTTTGCTTTTTTCGCAGCTTTGGTTGTAATCAATTGGAAATTTGAAAGGTTTTATCTAGGAAATCTTTTTGCATTGAATTCCAAAAGACCACTTTTAACATGTTTACCGCCATCAACGAAGCACTAGTAATGCGTATTTCACAACCAACATGCATAGTTGGGCAGTAAAATAGCAAAAATAGCAAATAATAAATAATTTCTCACAACAACTGACAATAGAGTCATCTGCGGAATTAAGTCTCTGCAAAAGCTCAAAATTTCACGGATGAGCTCAACCGCAAAATTCAATCCTAACAAAAATCAATACCATTACAGTATTAAGCCTTATTGGGCCCTACCTGAAGGTGGCATGAATCACTGAACTGTCAAGGATCGAGATTCTACAAATGCAAGGCTACCAAGCTATAGCAAATACTTTGACCCAGCTAAAATTTTACTAACATGGATTGCACATATAAAAATTCAATTATCAACGTTCAACATGAACTTACATTTGGACATTTGTATAGTCGAATTTCTTTTAAATTTTTGGCATAACCTTCCCTCAACATATCATCGAATGAGGTATTTGATAAATAGGTTCTCCCAATATCAAGTGTTTCCAAATTGGTACATTGTTTGAGTAGTGCAGATAAACCTTTGCTGGTTATTCCATAGTTAGAGCTGATAATGAGGTGTTTAAGGTTGCAAGAAAATTTGGCGATTGCCAAAACACCAGTGTCTGTCACCTGAAATGATAACATTGAGATACTATAAGATATTCATCTAAATCGTATGCAAGATGTTTCCTAGGACATCCTTTATATCGTTCTAACTTTTAAACCAGATGCCAGGTATACCCTTCTTTTCTCATTCCTTGTAGTATCTCTTCTGAAGAATATGGACCAAGGAAGAAATAGTCATTTATGGAACCGGCATGATCAAATCAAACTAACAAAGTTTGAAAAGAGGTCTCTACCCACCCTATAAATCTAGCCCTCTCTTTTATACTTCACCTTAAGAATCCCACAACCGTATTTAGAAAAAATATATAATACCAATCAGGGGGGTCCATGTACAGAAAAGCGGCATGTATCATGGGGTGGGTGGGTGTTTTCAAAAAAAATTAGCTGTTTAGTACTTGTGTACTATACATGGGGGTCAAATTTCTGATTTGCTGTTAAGTATACCTGTACTATACAGGGGGTGTCAGGGTCAAATTTCGGATTTTCTGCTTAGTATTTGTGTACTAAAAAGCCAAAATCAAATAAAATTGTGATTTATTTTAGATTTTTGTCGAAAATCTTTTAAAATTCTCAATGTTTTTGACAATTTTCGAGAAAATCTTTTGAAAATTTTTTTATGGGAAGAATAAAAAACTTGCCCCAAAGTTTCAAGTTTTTTGGCTTAAAATTTTTATTTTATGAAGGGGTGTAGGGGTATATTTGGTAGTTTTCTGGATAGTATATTGTACTATGTAAGGGGGGTGTTGGGGTATATTTGGCAATTTGCTTGATAGTATATTGTATTATACAGGGGATGTCAGGGTGTATTTGGGAGTTTGCTGGATAGTGCTGGATAGTATATTGTAAAATATAGGGGGTGTTGGGGTGTTTTTGGGAGTTTGCTGGATATTATTTTGTACATTGTGTACTATAGGGGTGGGTGGGTGTTTAAAATCGAAATTTGCTACAAAGTACTGATACATGCCGCTGTTTTGTACATGGACCCCCCCCCTGTACCAATATTTTTACTAATAAATTCCAATTACTTTTGAGCTGTATAACATTCTTTTTAGAGAATTTACTGATAGGAAATCTTTTTTGAAAAAATAGCACACTTCATGGTATAAACTAACATCATCAAAAACACTATCACTGCCAGTCACTTCCTTTGAAAACCCTTACTACTTATCCCTCCCTTTAAATAGTCTGATTTCATATCCCTCCCTTAAAGTAATTTTTCCAAACGCATTATTTCTAAAATTTGATTCAGGGTATAAGTACATTCTCCCAAATATAATGTAGTGTGAACACATTATTTCTAACCCCCCTACATTTAGGGGGGTCTCGGATTTTGATAGAACCCTATGAATTTCCTAAGGGGGTTGCCAGTTATTGGTATTTCTACGTTTCTCTCAAATATAGGTAAAAATTGAAATTTTCATCTCAATGAAAAAAATGCGGCGCTGTAAGGTTTACATCACTTCTACTTTGAAAATGAAAAATTTGAAAATCTTTGCCTGCGACAAATTGTTTTGGAAAAAAACTGATGAAAATGTTCCATTTGTTGAGCTAATCAAACTCAATCAAACCTTTGGTTAGTTAGTTTGATTAGTTTATTGACGTTTGATGTGTACAATTTACAGTTATTGCTGATAAATTATTATTGAGCTTCTTGAACAGCGTTTTGTATTAAGCTACAGCTGACGCACTTATAAGCGGAACCAAACATTAATCAAACAAATAGCAATATGTAAGCAAACCTTAAACTTAGAAAAGCTCTATATCGAACTAAAGATTTCCCTGTAAAGTTCAATTACTTTTTCTAACTATTTGACATGACAATGCGATAAGAAAAGGTCTAATAACACTCTGGAAAGATGGTAATATATAAACCAGATATTTTTTGGCGTAGACTGACTCAAGACCTAGTCTACACAATAGACAGATCCAGGCTTTTAGGCCTTACTCTTGGTCTATAGGCACTGCTATAGGCGGCGTCTATAGGCACTGCTATAGGCGGCCACTAGTGACCCCCACCGGGAATTGCTTATTAATAGGTTTAAACATAATAGACAACATTCACAAAAGATGTTTATCAATAGAGATTTTAAATAAAAGAATGTTTAAAACACAGCTGATTGGCTTAGGTTTCGAAACTCTCTATTGTTTCATTAAAACCTCAGTGTGCATGCGATTTATCTGGAGAATTTCAATATTCAAAACAAGAGCAGTGCTCATAGCCCGAAGAGTACGAGTTTTACGCTCAAAACGAAGGAAGATATGACGTGGCCTACTCAAGCCCTTGAAATTGAAAGTCTACACCACCGGATGTAATCCAACGTATGTATACCAGACCCCCGCGCTCGATAGGATCGATCATCGGAACGGCTCGATGACGGATCGATATGTGATCGATGGATTACTTATCGATCCGGATAGGAGATCGATAGAGGATCGATACTCAAGATTTTTTTAAGCTTATGATTAGTTATCGATCTATCATCGATCTATCATCGATCTATCATCGATCTTTTATCGATCTTATCGACCCTATCGACTCTTTCTAAAAATCGAGCTCTAATATTAATTGATCTTTCTCGCTATCGATTACCTATCGACACCTATCGATTACCTATCGACACCTCTACCGTAGGACGGGGTGAATCGGATACCCGGGGTGAATTGGATAATTTGTTTAATCGCCTCTCATACTTTACTGACGATGTCTTTTTCCATTCTGTTTTCAGATCCCGTTCACTGATCGATCAAGCTATCGGAAAAATATGGTTTCGAAGATTTGGAACATGTTCTTCGGAAATTGAAGAAGAAAACCTTCTGATTTTCGGACCCTTTTTTGAAATGCCGAATAAGAAATAATGAAGCGACCGTGATTGGAGATTTCTTTGGCATTGTGTTCTACGAAAGCCAGTTGTACACAATCTTTGGTTCACTAAACGAAAAATAATGTCTATTCTTCGTATTTTCATTCTAAAGTTAGGGCGGAAAATTGTTCGCGTTAAAACGCGAATCGCCCATTTGCGCCCCATGTTGAAGGCGTTGTTAAGTGATGCGGAACCGAGAAATGGAAAGTAGTTAATTATTGAATAATTAAAAAATATCAAATGCCGTCATCATGTCATTTTTAATTACTACTGCCACACTATCCCAAGAGGCTTGTTAGTGTTCAGAGTAGCTAGGAATAAATGTTCAAATGTTAATAGTCACTCATTGTCCATTGTTGTTCATGTGAATACAATGTCTTTGTATATTTGTATAGTGATAATTTGGGAGTTTATATGTTATGTATTATTTTCCAGAAGAAGATAGTGGGAAGGGTAAGGCTACAAACACTTTACAACAGGATTAGAACTAGACGATGCTATCGTCCGTATAATGTATTATTATGATATAACATAGTTTGTATATTATCTAAAACGTAATATGTTTCGCGGCGGATAGAGTCTGTGTTTACGACAACAGCTACCCCCGAAAAAAATTCCCGTCTTCACGTTTGTTCCTCTTAGATGAACCTCGTCTTAGACTATAGCATAGTCTAGATAAGAACGTTTGTTAAAGAAATGGACGCCTCGATCTCTCGTCCTTCCTAGGAAATGTCTTTGACGAAAGGGATTATTTCTAAAGGCTTGATAATGAGACATGGTACAGTATGAAGCAAGACATAATTTCCCGTTCGTTCATATGCTGTTCATTCTCTCGGAGGTCTCGCATCTCTGACTTAAGGGCTCTGACCATAGTGAATTTTTCATAATTGCCGTGTTTGAAATGTGTTTTCTGACTGATGTAACCAACAAAACTATGGCATGTTATACATTTTCTGTTAGACAAACTATTCCTGAATCTGAAAATTCAAAAATTGCAATGAAAAAATTTGATGAAGAAGAAAATGAAGACTTTTGCGAGGAAGAGTATTTCAACTTTGAAGAGCTTAGTTTCGGCGAAGAAAAAACATTTTGAAAAAATTTTGGCAGTAGATGGTGTATCTTTTACCGAACAATAAAAATTTTTGCGGAAAATTTTTGTAAATGCTTCTTTGTCTCGAAATCTTCAAAATAGTGGTTTTTCATCAATTTTTCATCTGGATTTTGCTTAAAAAACAGTCATAACTTTTGACACATCTTTTTAGAAAAATTTTCCGCAAAATTTGAAATAGTTCAATTCTTTGCGGACAGTGTAAAGAAATTTTGAAACAAAAAGGTTAATTACCCATTAAAACTTAGCACTTTTTATAAAAGAAGGTGATGCAACATATTATTAACGTCTTTTTAAAGTTCGTAACGTCATTTCTGCAATTAAATTCTTAATTACTCTGAAGGGATTTGATTAAAAAGCAATTTATAAAGGCAATTCTTTGTTAAAAGTGTTAAAGAACCTAAAACATAACTTTTATGTTCAAATACTAAAATCAATTTTCCGACTATGGTCAGAGCCCTTAATTCATCTCTGACTCTGAGACAGGGGTGCAAATATTTCTGCAAGCGGAAATTGGAAAAAGGGGCAAAAAAGTATGACACGGTGGAGCCCCTTCCTAGTGGAACAATTGGCAATAAATAATCGGCCAGGTGAGAAAATATGCCCCAGACATTTAAGAACCCGAGAAATTTTTATTTTCTATATTCCTTACCATTTTTTTATCCTTCATTTTCCCGAAGGGTATAAAAGTTCTTATCGGGCACTGAGAGAGACAATGTTATAAAGTATTTTCTTTCGCTAAGAAAAGAATAAAAAGTACATATTTTCCAAATAAGAGCTTAAAAAGTTTGCTGCCAACTACGAGTATACTATGCATCTGAACATTGAATACCATATAGAATTAATACTGTCTCCTGTCTTTGTGTTCATGGCGATTCCACGCTGGTTCTGAATTCTTTAAGTGCCACCTCGAGTGCCACCGTAATACCCCTGTCTCAGTAACTCAGTGAAATTTTGAAATCGACCATCGGAGAAGTTATGAAACAAGTAAAACGTCACACACACCGGGTCTGTATTTGTAATCTCTAAATTCTCGCTGGAGTACTGTAAAATTCACTTTTAAGCATTTTTCCTAGAGTAGAATTCATTAATAATTTTTTTTCGATTTTGACCGAGTTGACCTTGTTGCCGTAGAGGTGTCAAAATACCAACAGTTCTCCAAGGGCCATAACCTTTGATACAAATACTTTTGCTTGCTTCGTTTTTGTATTTTTGGAATCTTCCTTAAGGGCTCTGACCATAGTGAATTTTTCATAATTGCCGTGTTTAAAATGTGTTTTCTGACTGATGTAACCAACAAAACTATGGCATGTTATACATTTTCTGTTAGACAAACTATTCCTGAATCTGAAATTTCAAAAATTGCATTGAAAAAATTTGACGAAGAAGAAAATGAAGACTTTTGCGAGGAAGAGTATTTCAACTTTGAGGAGCTTAGTTTCGGCGAAGAAAAAACATTTTGAAACAATTTTCGCAGTAGATGGTGTATCTTTTACCGAACAATAAAAATTTTTGCGGAAAATTTTTGTAAATGCTTCTTTGTCTCGAAATTTTCAAAATAGTGGTTTTCCATCAATTTTTCATCTGGATTTTCCTTAAAAAAACAGTCATAACTTTTGACACATCTTTTTAGAAAAATTTTCCGCAAAATTTAAAATAGTTCAATTCTTTGAGGAAAGTTTGAAAAAAGTTCGAAACAAAAAGGTTAATTACCTATTAAAACTTAGCACTTTTTATAAAAGAAGGTGATGCAACATATTATTAACGTCTTTTTAAAGTTCATAACGTCATTTTTGCAATTAAGTTCTTAATTACTCTTGTGGGGTTTGATTAAAAAGCATTTTATAAAGGCAATTCTTTGTTAAAAGTGTTAAAGAATCTAAAACATAACTTTTATGTTCAGATACTAAAATCAATTTTCTGACTATGGTCAGAGCCCTTAAATTCTGCGTCGATCGGTAGGCAATTTGTACGCACTTAAAGAAGAACCAAGGCCAGTGGAGCCTCTGAAAGTCAAACTTTCGATGAAATTAAATGAAGTCAAATTTCTGAAAATGGCTTGACAGTGAACGTGTTAGAGTTAGGTCATTCTTTGTAAATTTTTCACCGGTTTCCATCGAGACGGGATCTGTGACCGGGTCACTGATACAGGGGTGTATCATACGTTTTCTGTTATCATTTTGTCGACAAATCTTAGAGTTAACTAGAGCGTTATTGATAATCTTCTCCCTCTCTCAAGTATCTAAGATTGTTCAGTACCACCTGAAATAACGGGGAAACAAAAATATACGATGATCAGGTTAATTTCTCTACTCTTTTTATCGGCTCAGCTATATCACACCCAGTATCGCTGCGTAACTGGAAAAAGTTAGCTTTCCATGGGGCATTAGTAGAAGTCCAGTGGATACTTGAGACAGGGGTATTCTATGGACGCTAAATGTCAAAACAACATCCTTTTATAACGTCCGTAAAACAACGGGATATGTATTTGGGCGAATTTTCTATTAACTTAACCTAGCCTGTGAATGTGAAACAGAGGTGTGGGTATGCTAGACTCTTCTGGGATTAAAAGAAATACGCACCTGCTGGGTATGATATATTTCTGCTTTTAAATTCAATGATATCTATCGTAACCGCGGAATATAACGACCATATAACTAACGACCATGTGTTTGTTGACTCTATCGGTCGATGCTTCGATGAAAATTTGATATTTTCGTAAGTTTTCCAGTTTCTCTAATGTTCTTCTTTTTTAATCATTTATTTACTTCTCCCTTTTCATTTTCTCTGGAACGAAACGCAAGCGTTAGATAAAAAAACAAATTTGGATTTAGCTAATGTAGTCAGACCTTTCAGAGACGTTTCATTTTCTTACATTGCACTTTCTATCGTGCATTCAACCAACACTTTTCATAGCGCACACTAATCAAAATTTTATCATCAATGATACTAAACGTACTACCCAAATATATATCCCTTAGGTATTACATTTTTATGACGCTCCATCTAATGAATAATTGCTTTGTGAAAATTGCATGAATTCAAATTATAACTTCGGCAAAACGTAATTTTTGAAATATGGTATTGCTCCACCACAAAATATAGAGAGTGTTTGTTTATGTTCCGAATGGCGCCCCGTCAAATTCTATCCACTTCACCCCGAAACAGGTGACTCGATTTTCTTGTATTCGATTGAAGATTGTTCCTCGTAGAAGAAACTTTTGAAAATGAAATTTTCTAAACTCGCGAATTAGACCTCACTCGTCAAGTTCTGCGGTATAATTAGGTGGTAGGTCTCGTCAAGAAGAGGCAATTTGCCCAAAACCTTCCAATTCTATTCGATTCACCCCGTCCTACGGTATCGATCCAATCAAAATATCGACCGTTCTTTTATATTGATTAATCGATGCATATCGATCTAATGGCGTCAAACCGGATTTACTTATCGGTACTTAAAATAAAAATTAAATAAGCTTATTCGAGGATTTACGGGTTCGATATATGATAGATGCATAATCGATGCATAATCGATTTATAATCGATGACGAATCGATTAACGATCGATGACGAATCGATTAACGATCGATGACGAATCGATTAACGATCGATGACGAATCGATTAACGATCGATGACGAATCGATATACTCGATTGAAATACTAGCTCGATAATGGATCAACGAAGGATCGATACTCAAGACTTTTTAATGGCTGGATCTTCCATCGATCTCCTATCCGGATCGATAAGTAATCCATCGATCACATATCGATCCGTCATCGAGCCGTTCCGATGATCGATCCTATCGAGCGCGGGGGTCTGGTGTATAGCTTTTTTTCCAGAATGGGTTGACAGGTTTAAACTTACTGGCAGTAAGAGAGAATTTGGTTTGTAGTTTGTATTCTGAACTCTACCTTATTTAATAAAAAAATATTTATCCACTTGCATTATAGCAGGAACCAATGTTTAAGAACTCCAGTTTGGGGCAATTTTCAGCGAGATTTAACAAAACATTGTCTGTAATGTTTGATGAATGGCCAGCTTCAAAAAAATGAATTCTTGAGCAATTGCTTGTTAACAATAGTAAATTAGTTTCTGTTGCAGATTTCCAGCATAATGAAAGTGAGATCTGTTCAATAAATTTCAGAGAAGCAAAAATTGATTTCAAACCTTCTTCGTTCAACATCAAAGCAATTTCCTCATCAAAATATAAACATTTCATTGATTTCATGTACGACTTCACCAGGCTAAAAGATTGTTTTGAAACAGTCTGAAGCTTGCAAATATCAATAATACTTAGATTTGTAAGAATAAAGTGAATCCAAATCTCTGCTGGCAAAATATCCATCTTTATTTTCCTCTGCTGTATACAAGTTTGCTCTGTCTACTGTTCTGTTCCATCCGAATTTTCACGCGGGAAATGATTTCTTCGAAAACGTTGGATTTCAAAAAGCAAACGATTTGGGTAATGAACAGGGGGTTAAGATATTTCAAAATACTGAAATCTGAGTTTTGATGGGTAATATTTAGTAAAATTTCTGACAAAGATAACGAATCAAACTTAAAAAAAAGTTGCACTAATAATTCAAGAAAAATTCATTATCAGATCATACTAAAACTTTTGTAACGTTCAAAACTCCCTTTATTTAACAATTAACCCCCTGATTAATCCCCTAAAATCGAAAGTGAAAGTGAAAAATCCTTAAATTTAAGATGGCGGAAAACTTACATAACAAGAACATAACATTGAAGTTGTAGCCTCATCCGAAAGGTGAAAAGCTGGCTTTGGCAGTTTATAGTGTCGTGACTGCTGAATGGGTTCAATTATGAAAATGTAAGAATGCTAGACTCTTATCTGCTAGATTCCATTAGATATAGACATACTAATACTGAACTGAAAGACCTTGAAAAAGCCATACATTTTTTTGTTTTGTGCGTGCACCCTTGGCCTTGCTGGCCTTGCTCCTTTTTAAGAGGGATTTTCTGGGGGCCCTGGGTGGGGGCACTCGATTTTGAAAACAACCGTACGTTCTGCCAAAAATCAGGTCACTAAAATTGGACCCTTACAGTGCAGGAAAAATTTGGCTGAAAATCGACCCTTTACAGTGCAATTTTTCGAATTTTTTTGCCCTTTTCAGAGCAAAATTTTTTGAAATTTCTCAAATTTTACCTCAAAATTTAGTATTTCTTGAAATTTTACACCCTTACAGTGCATATTTTCCCACTTGCTCACAAATCAACCCTTACAGTGCACTTTCTAAAGTCCAAAAAACCTACCCTTAAGGGCAGCACGTCCGGTAGGTCTCTTACCCGGGTCTGGGGGTCTTTGTTTTGAACGAACGTGGAGGTTTGCCTTTTTTGCCTAAAAACTCCTGTTTTTATCATTAGTTTTTGAGATATATAATCTACCACATCCTTAGTACGTTTCTTTTGACATATAAATGACCATGACTAAGTCCCCCAGTTTTCTGCCCCAAGCTGTCATTTTTGGACATGCCATAAGTTACACAAGTAGCGATTTTGGTTTTAACCTGCCATGGCCGTAAATCTTATATTTTCTAAAACAGCTTCAACCATTTTCATGAAAAATTTCTAAATCGGTTCACCCTGATGAGTGTGTTACTGACTCCTTCGTACGGGTGAAAGTAGATTTTTTGTTATTCAATCCGTACGGGTGAAATCGTTTATATTGGTTATATACAGAAGCAGCCGGCGGAGAGATTTTTTAGAAATATGTGTTCTTATTTTCTAGGAGACCAAATGTTATGAACTTTCAATTTTTGATACGAATGATGTGTTCTGATTTCTAGGAAACCTTTATCACACTATTTGTCTCCCTAAACTTATCACTACTTTATAATTTGACGTGTTCTAAAATCTAGGAAAACATCTTGGCAAGATAAACTTGTATTACATTTGTTTTTCTCCGCGAAAGATGTGTTCTGAAAATTTCTAGGGTTACTAGGCAACAAGATTACATCAATTTTCTCTTTATTATACCCCTGTCTCCTTAAAAGATGTGTTCTGAAGTTTTCTAGGGTTACCTAGACAACAAGAACACGTTAGATGACCTTAATTATACCCCTGTCTCGTCAGAACACATCATTATTTCTAGCTGATTAATTTTCGAAGATCTGATCAGAACAGGTCAAAATTTCTAGTTGAAATATGCTCTCAGAACACATCGGAAAAAAAGGTTGCCTCGCCGGCTGCTTTCGTATATAGGGTCAGGATCAGTTAGGGTCAGGGTTGGCGTTCGAGAGTCAAAATTACCTAGTTGGGAGTAGCATTGGTAGGTGAATATAGGGCTCTAGGCCCTGGTAAGGATACTCTTAGGGTTGGGGCTAACCCTTACATGTCAATCCATATACAGTTAGGAATATTTGGCGAGTTCCTGTACGCGGCCGCAATCAAAAAAATTCATAACCACACTCATAAAAAAATAACGTTTGCGTCTTTTTTTACCGTTTTTTGCCTAGACGAAAAAGCAAAAAATCGTAAGTATAAGCAGACTGTGCCTTTAATTGACTGTAAAAATTTTTTGCGTTGGTAGAAATTTCTCTAATTGTTAACAATGATAAGAACACACCTATTTAAAAAAAATTAACCAGCGCATTTTATATCTTTCTACTTCTTCATCTTCAATGAAGCTCTCAAAGCCAATTAAATTAAGCACATAAGATATTCTTATAATTGTGAAATGTCGTTCGGGCTTTCGCTAAGGTGGAGTGCATGACGTAACTCGCGCGGCACCAAACTCGCCTTCTGTTGGCTGATCATATTGGGCATTTTGGCGTTACCACCCTTGGAGCAGCAGGCACCTTCATCATTTCCCAACTCTATCCACCATTTTAAATGAGTTAACAATAGATCCAAAAGAGCGCCCTCATTTTTTTTTTTTTTTTTTTTTTTTTTTTTTTATATATAAGTCTTTGCGATAATAACTTTGCCTAAAAAGTATACACGATGAAAATATTAATGATAGCGATTTAAAATAAAAAAGTCCTAAGAGCTAAAAACATTCGCAGGAGATAAAAGAAGACATCACTGTCTTTTCACCCATCCCCTTTTTCAGCGATGTTTATTTATGTACATTTAAATTTACGGAAAAAAAAAATAAAAGTGAAATGAATTTTCCACAAAATTATCGGCTAGTTCGAAACGCAGGTCACAGGTCACAGGTCAACAGGTCACAGGTCACAGGTCAACAAAGTGCAGACCGGAAAAAAGATAATAAGATCATAATATACATAACATAACATCAATACATAACACATTAAATTACAAAAAAGTAATACATGTCATTTAGATATTGTAAAATGACAATTGAATAAAATAACAACCTAGTGACACTTACTTACAAAAATAATGACAAAATCATAAAATATGATGCCTAACAAGACAAAAACACGAAAAATATTTATAATACAGAATGTGATGTTGATAGTGTGAATGGATATAAAACGGCACCAATCAGAAGCTTGTGAGGTCCCTAAGAGAGTGGTTTTAGAAGGATGAAACTAATTAATCATTCAATTGTTATTTTAATGACTTAATGACAATTTTTGACAAAAATGTTGACATAATCACAAAATATCATGTCTTACAAGAGAAAAACACCAAAAATATTTAGCATACCGAATTTGATGATAACAATATGGCTGGATATAAAATTACACCAATCAGAAGCTCGTGAGTTCTCTGAGAAGGTAGTTTTAGAGCGATGAGTTTTATTATATGTAACCATCATATAACATTACAAACATTACAATATGTAATATACCTGTTATACGTATAATATGGTTTTAAATTTTCTGGTCTGCGTTATACACGGCGCAAACTGCGAAATATCGATAAAAGCACATGGTTAAATTTTGATGTTTGAAATGGTTTTATATGGATGAAATTGCTTGAGAATTATGTTTTTGATAATTCTTTGTGTTTTCCAAACATTTTCCTCTGCAATGACATTGATTAGAGTCAACCTGTCATCACTGACCTGTGACCTGTGACCTGTTGACCTGTGACCTGTGACCTGCGTTTCGAACTAGCCGCAAAATTATTTACAGTATTTAAACTTTTAATAATATTTTTCAATGTCTAGATTGATAATGTAGTTTTTGACAGATTTTAAGAAACAAAGCTTTGACTTTTTTGTACATGTTTCCTTTAAGTCATTGTTTAAAATATTATTCCACATAAAAGGCCCTCTATAGTTAATAGCGAATCTCTTGGCCTTCAATCTAGCAAGGAAGATCATTTGCTTTGGTCTCAAGTTTTGGAAAGTAGTAATGTTTTCGATTGTTTTTGATGGAAAATGTAAGAAAGTTAAGTTTACAAGTGTCATTTAGTTTTTGCTGGCTGATAGAATGGCAGGATCCTGGATGGCTTCCCTAACTGATATAAGTCTGTAAAATACACACTGTCAGCTTGGTAAAATTTGTGTGTTTTTTTTTCTCACATTCTTTTTACGCCCCCTGACAGTTGACAATTAGGCTAGGCTAGACTTACCTCTTTTCGCTTTCCTCTTCCAACAATAAAATGCTTACTATACATAGTTGACACATAATACACACAAGTATTCCCCATACAATTTTTATATCGAAATATATGCAATAAAAACGAAGGTGCAGTCTCTTCTTCTTAGTCAGTTTAGACTCGTATTATCAAGATTCTGCGATTTCGAGTATGGGCCGATTTTACTTTCGTTTTCAGTGGTTTCATTTTCGATTTCGAGCCAACATCTTAGCAATGGGGTGCTGGCCCATAGTTACAGGGGTTTCCGCAAAAAACAAAACATAGAAAATTTTCCAAATCCCCCATTTCGATTAATGCAATGAAAAATGAAAATTTTCTATGTTTCACTTTTTTGCACCAATTCTTCAAAATGAAAATATTTAAGATTTTAAGTTCTTCTTTTATTCAATGGTTTCTTTACGGCACTTTGTTGACAATCTAACTTTTGCATCAAACTCCGGCTTTCTTCAGTAAATTGAAGATAAGAAAAAACCTAAGCCTTAGGATCACGGGTTGAAACAAATATATAAGGGTGGGATTTTACAGCCACCCGTCGTTCAAGGCACTGAGAGGCCACGGGTGTCAAATAGAAGGGCGGTTTGAAATGCGGCAACCTCATTGGTGGAAATGTGATAAACAGCTGGGAAGGAGCACAGAAAAGCAATCAGTAGAAGAGACCACTTTCGTTTTTGTTGCAGATTTAGATATAAACTTCTCTCAGGGATTACTTGTCAATATGTTGTGTCAACTTGTCAGCATTGTAAGGCTAGCCTAGTTTCTAATCCTGATATAGGAGTTTTTAAGCTTAGACTGTCAGTTGCTTTTGTAATTCGCTCCATCGGAGTGTCTTTTTCAAATTTCAACCAATGAGATTGCCGTGTATGATGAAGGTTAATCACTGGCCCTACTTTTTGGCGCTAATGGCTTTTCGGCGTCTTGGATAACGAGTAGTCATTTAACTTCTTTATTTGTTTCAATCCTTGATTCTAAGGGATGAATTTTTTTAGTTCTCAAACGAAAGCGGGAATTTGATACTTTCTGATTGGATGAAAGTGCTTTACCTTCATTTGATTGGATACTCGCAAATCCGGTCATTTTTCCCACTTACGGCTTTTCTCTTCGATCTTTTATTGGTTTCTTTTGTTGATTTCAAGTCCAACTTAGAAACATCCTAAAGGTTCAGAAACTCTAGAAAACTCCAGATCAAAGGTAGAAAAATGCAAGATTTACTCTCACCTGTACAAAGAAGCCACGACCGATTAGTGTCCAGGATTAACATGGAAAAGAACAATAGAGGATTGCAATCAATAGCATAGTTGTTTGGGAAAACACCATGGTTTATTGCATAACTAATTACTAATTGCAGAGTTAAAACTTTTAAAATCGTACTTTAAAGCACTTAGAAATCACTTACGGTTTTAAAGTGTTTAGGGAATTCCCCTTTTGTGCCAAATATTATGGTGGTGATTGAAGCTGATGGATAATCACTTTATTATATACTAGCAAAAAGAAGAATCTGTCAACTTTGAAAGTTGCTATGTATTAATAATCTAAATTTCATGATTTAAAAATCAATTTAAATGTCATTATAATATGAGTGTCATATTCTTGATTGATTGAACCCAACATTTAGCTCGATTTACATTATCAGGTCAAGACTTTCAGGGTTTTTTTGTGCATTGAGATAAATTACAATACTTTTTTGGTGTACAAACTTTCACAAACAGAAAAAAATAATTTAACAATATTCACTATTTTTTGGCCCTTTTTGCTAAAAAAATATGTCTGCAATTACTTAACATAACGATTCGTGGAAGTTTATGCTCGAGAAAAATAATATTTTGGTATGTTTTTAGCCCTTAGACTTCATCACAAAAGTTTGTACATCTAAAGTAAATCCTGAATTGGCATTGTAGTTGACTTGGCATTAAAAGGGGGGGTTTTCAGCGGTCTTAAATACCGTCATACCGACAAGATTTTGGGTCAAATACCGTAATACCGTCGGTGAAGGAAGCCTAATACCGATACCGATATTATATTTATGTTTTTTTTCTCGAAAATAATGAATTTTCAGTTATCAAATCTATTGTGTAGTAACAAATGAGAAATTGTACAAACAAGTTTTGTACTTTATGAGGCCCCCAGTCAACCCTCAATTCAGGTATTCACGCACAAATTTTTGCCAATTCACGTATTCAAGCGCGAAAAAAACCATTTTTGCTTTTACATCTTTGGTTAAACGATTGTGACCTTATTGGGCTAAATTTAACCTTTTTATGGTCTCTTTTAAACAGATTGACCTATTCTTATGGGATGGGCTGGAGTTTTTACAAGAGACTTCACTAATTGGTTATTTGAAGTAATAGAGATGACGCGTTCTTTAGAAAAAGTAACAAAATTGTTTTATTAGCAGGTTAACGACCAACCAAAATCAAACGAGAGCTTGTAAAAACTCCAGCTTGTCCCATTCTTATACCAAACATTTTCGCCAATAAAGTTTTTTGCTAGTTTTGTGACCTTATTCTTGATATCGTCCACTTTTTAAGGCCTCTTTTACAGCTATTTGAGCTTTCATAAAGCAATATTTTAGGTCTGCCGCACCAAAGTCACTTGCTTGTTACGGGAGGCAAATGCAAAAATAAGCCTTTCCCCCAATAATTTCTTCTTTGCAGACCCATAAGATGTCTTTTATATTGAGAATTAATTCAAAATCGAGGTTTGGGCCAATCATGGTCTGAGAAGCCGTAGACTTCAACACAGGCTTCATAGAGGTGGTGCTGTGGTGTAACTAGAGGACGCGAATTCTAAAGTTTAACCCCCCCCCCTATGGGAGGAAAGGAAAAATATATAAAAAAAGAACGCAAGCGAAGCGAGCGCGAAGATTTTTCGAGAATTTTCGCTCTCCTTTGTTATTGAAAAACGGCCTTAATACGCTGTTGTTAGCCAAGTATGCCTTGTTTGGTCATACAATTTTTGATTTTATTTAACACTGACCATTTGTTGGCAAAAATATGGTACGGCGAGCGACGTACCTGCCGTACCCGGTGCGGCGTTCCAAGAGTTTCGCCCAAGAAAAAAATTAAAATTTAGAATGCCTAGATTGTCTGAAAACGCATCATGTGCATCATGATGTGAATTATTTTTTAATCGTTCGATGCTGCACAAGATGCTTTTAGAACTACTGGATTCAGTATTTGCATCACAAAAGTTGTCATTAAAAAAATGCGGCCACAGAAAAATAACAAAAATTGTTTAGTTATCGTAAAGTTTTGCCTATTTTGAATAACCTCACCATGACAATAACTCAATTGGACATCCTAGATTGTGCGAGCGAAGGGAGCAAGAAAATTTTACTGGTTAAAATTCTTTTTTGAAAATTTTTCTGCATGAAACTCATGAAAAAACTAAAAGGTAAATAGTTTTATACCGAAATACCGTTTTTTATTGATAAAAATATCGAAATACCAACAAAAAAGTAGGCAATTTCCCGATACCGGTAGAAAATGAAATACTGTAATCCCGTCGTTTTTTTCTCGTAATACCGATTTACGGGGTGTAAAAAGGCCCAATACCGTAAAAGTGAAACCCCCCCCCTTAAAAGTAACTCAAAACAAAAAAACAAAACTATTTCGGATGATTTTTCTCTAAGATAGGTGGATGTAACCAAGGTAGGATAATTCTACCATGGTAACATTCTTGGCTCAAGCCTTGACTTGGAACAATCCAGAGAGAAAGAGTGGTGAAAAAGATAGGCTTCTGGTAGACAGCTATTAAAAGAGAAGCCGTTGCGTTGCCTCCTCTAATTGCGACTGTAACCTTCCCAAAAAAACTGAGGAATTATGAATGAAATCAGAAAAACATTGCTCTTAAAGAAAATTTGGTATATAACTTGATGTGTGCCATGTGTTTGCATCTCCCTCGTTGGTATGACTTTTACGATAATTTTATTCACCTTCTATTTTTATAGGAACATTTTGAAAATAATCAATAATACAATAAAGAGTTAATGGTTGTATATCTAAAGACACCGATCTTGTTTTCATCCATCCTTCGCACTTGTACTTTCACAACTCTTAGAAGAATGGCTACTATTAATGATAAGGTATGCTTTTTTGTCTAATTTTGACTTTCTTCATTGTTCGACCATCCTATTCCCCTGAATAAAATATGGTGACCAATTCCCCCCAGGATAATCAGGAAGGGGAGATATCAAGAAAGGAAGATCCTTCAGGAAGGGCCAGGATCAACATTAAGCCATAACCTTCTGGTCATAATTAAGTAGTTTATCTACTTTTTTTTTTTTAGGGAGAATATGCTCAAATTACAACGTATTTTCCATTTTTCATGGTAGTTTTAGACGTTCTTTTCAATTCAGAACCCTTGGAAATATTTACACGTTTTTTTTCATAAAAACATCTAATATTTTTGAAGCTTTCAGATGTTCTTAGCTTTTTGAGTTTTAAGCCTAAAAATGTTCTTATTTTTTTGAGTGTTTTTTGTCCATTCTTCTAAGAAAATAAGTGTTTTAAAGACCGCAAAATCTTAAAATGTTCCTAACTTGTTCTTAGCCTTGTGTTCTTATATAGTTTGTTTTTATTATAACAGGACGTGTAGGTAATTAATTGAAACTTTTATAAAACTATTTTTTTGTTGGTACTCTAGTAGTTTACCAGCAATTCAAACTTTGCAAGTAATATGTAAGTTGAACAGAAACATCTGGTGCTTGAAATTATAAAATGCATTGATCGAATATCATTTTATATGATTTTTGATGATATTCACAAGGCTCATTTAAGAATATGGAACATAAAAAGACGAAAATAAGGACCATTTTATTCCACATTAATTATTGATTATTATGATTTCAGCCACTCCTTTTCACTTTTTACTTATTTTGTTCACATTTTTTTTTAAGTTCCTTTTTATTTTTGTCACTTAATAGAAGTTCGAATGACAACTAACCAATCAAAATATTCGAATTGCACAACTATGAAATCGATTACTTTTTGAAAAAAGTCGTAAGGTTTTTTTGCTCTTTTCGTGAGATGATTACAGCAGGGCTATTAACTGGCTCCTCCCTTACATTTTTAAGCTAAGCTTTTTTAAGCTTTTTAAGCTATTCTTTTTAAGTAATTTAAAATCGGTTAAAAAATAAATTGGGAAGCTAGTTTGATAATATCAGCTTTGAGACATCTACAGTATTCGTTGAAATTTTTAAAGTCGAAAATTAGTTCGTAAAATTTTATATTCACAAGTTTCATTTAATTTCATATAATTTCTCCAGAATAAAGAAAAAGATAAGTTAACTCCCCCATTTAGCCAGAGATCTCTTACTAGCCTTACACTTCTGTGACCATCTACCAGAACTAAGCGTTGTCAGAGTAGACATTTGCATATAATCAACAAGAAAAAATCTTATAGCTGGATGAAAACATCATGTTTCTATTCCTGGCTATGTTGATCATCTTTACCACGCATGACACAGAATCTGAAGCTAGAAATAATTCAAAAAATGGAATGAATAGAATGATTCAGTATTTTTTGTCAAACTGTTCCAGTCACTAAGACAGAAACAATTCCATTTGGAGACGGATTGGTTACAGTGACTTATACTGTATATAAAACAACTTGCACTCGTTATTAATGACACTATGTTACTGCTTGCTTTTATGCTTTGGATTAAACAAGGGAAATTTTTGTCACAAATTTATTCAGCGATTGTTTATGTTTACGAAATATATATACAAAACGAAATTGATAAAGGGGTTTGGAGTACTTTTTTACCTTATGTACTGTATGCGGTTCTTTTTGGTTTCAAACTTGATGAAAATTAATATATAATTGCTTCAAAAACGAACACAGGAATAGGAAAAAGAAAAGTAACCAAAAAAGAATAAATACAAGCACACCCATATAGCATTGGGCTATTCCAAAAAAATTGTACCCATTATATTGAGGAGGTGTTTTTGGGAAAGGTGACCCCCTTGGATTTTTTTTCCTTATTTTTTGAACCACTCTGGAATTTTTGACCTCGTTTTACTGACCACTCTGGATTTTCAACCATTTTTACTGGCCAACCTGGATTTTCCAGCTCATTTTTCTGACCACACTGGATTTTTACTCTTGAAAAACCAGACCACCCTGGATTTTTATTTTACTGACCACCCTTGACTTTTTATTTTACTGACCATCCTGGACGTCACACCTCCTTAACATAGGGGACGGACAGACTATATCTGGAATAGCCCACTAGTTACTTACACATCTCAAAGATTATTAACTTTAAAAAATTCTACCGATTAATCAAGATTTTCCAAAAACTTATTTTCTGTAGTTTATGCCAAAAAACGTTTCACAATCTACGTCAAAATATATTGAGAATTTTGGTTAATTCCTCGTTTTTAGATATTTGAAGTTCGGGCGAGAAAGTCACTTTTGGGGTATTAGTTGAATGTAATGGAATATTTCAATTTGGAAGGGGTTTAATGACTCCCAGGCCATATTCTGACCCTTATTGGGCCATTCTTGAACTTTTGGATCCCGAGAATCTAAGTTCCTAACATTTGAGTTATCATTTATAAAGACGCGACCCGTAGTGCAGTGGTAGAGCATCCGGCAACGATTCGCAAGGTTGTGGGTTTAACCCCCTCTTGGGTCATACCAAAGATTATCAAAATGGTACTTGATGCCTCTCTACTTGATGCTCAACAATTAAGAGAAGGATCAAGGGTAAGTGGAGCAATCCAGGGAGAAAGAGTGGCGCCCTCCCCTACCTTCGGGTAGATAGCTATCGAAAGAGGAGCCTTCGGGTCACCTCCTTATACTTACTTATAAAGAAACGACCCTTTTGGTATTTTTTTCAATAGATGGAAGGTATGAGACAGTCTTATGAAGTTGAAAGTTCAATTTCTGAAGATCTCACTGTTAAGGATCCAATGGAATTGTTTAAAGTATGGTTTCAAAAGGCTGCCGAGCATCCGGATATTCTGGAACCTAACGCAATGACTATCGCTACTTGTTCGAAGTAAGTTTGCTATTATGTTCTTGTTGAAATGTTTGAATAGTGGTTTATTCTCCCGGGGGGGGGGGGGGGTACTTAGGCAAAAATAGGTGCTGGGTATGTGCGGACGGTAAGGGTCGGGTTTTTCACCTTTCAAAGTCTCTCTAAGGGTTACAAAAATCAGGAAATTTCAAAGTAGTCTCTCTAAGGGTGGGAAAAATCACGATTTTTAGATATAAAATTTGATTTTGAGAGAAAAAATTACAAAAAAGTCTCACTAAGGGTAGGAAATTTTTGAAAATCAGGGAAAATTTTTCGAAAAAGTCTCTCTAAGGGTCACTTCACTAAAATTTGGTCTCTCTAAGGGTCGGTTTTCGGAGGTCCCGTCCGCACATACCCCTCATTCACCAACCCTAGTACCCCCCCCCCCGGGTTTATTCTTCACTAAAATTGTATCATCATAACAATCAGGTCAAGAAATCTTGATTTTTGGACCTACCCCGGTGGGCTGTAGGTCCTATAAATTAACCTCTGTCCGTCCGTTCGTCCGTTCGTCCGTTCGTTACTAGCTTTTCTCGGGATTGGCTCATTAGTTTTTCCTAATTTTTGGCACAAAGATGCAAAATGGTAATGCCCAAAATGTGACGGAGCCCGATTTTCGAAAAAAATTAATTTCCGGCCGAAAATGCCGGAAATATTCCGGAAAAACCGGTTTTTTGGCATTTTCTCGAGATTTCATCATTAGTTTTTTCTGATTTTTTGCACAAAGATGCGTATTAGCAATGCCTAAAACATGGATTAGTCCGATTTTTGAGAAAAATTCTATTCCGGCTGAAAATGCCGGAAATATCCCGGAAATCGCCGTTTTTGCAGATTTTCATTGGACTTTTTCCTTATATTTCGTTGTTTTTTCACACAAAAACATTATTTGTAGCAATGCCCACCATCAAGCATGGTTTAATTTTCAATAAAATTGATTTTTGAAGCCGGAACTTTCTAAAAATCGCCGGAACAGCCTATTTTCGCCGGAAAAACGGTATTTCTTGAATTTCTCGAGCTGTACTTTATATTTTTTCATGAAATTTTGCACACTGATGCAAAATGGCAATACCTAAAATATGACAGAGCCTGATTTTCATTTATTGTATTTTTCCGGCCGAAAATGCCGGAAATATGCCGGAAAAACCGTTTTTTTGGCATTTTCTCGAGATTTCATCATTAGTTTTTTCTGATTTTTTGCACAAAGATGCGTATTAACAATGTCTAAAACATGGCCTAGCCCGATTTTTGAGAAAAATTCTATTCCGGCTGAAAATGCCGGAAATATCCCGGAAATCGCCGTTTTTGCAGATTTTCATCGGACTTTTTCCTTATATTTCGTTGTTTTTTCACACAAAAACATTATTGATAGCAATGCCCACCATCAAGCATGGTTTAATTGTCAATAAAAGTGATTTTTGAAGCCGGAACTTTCTAAAAATCGCCGGAACAGCCTATTTTCGCCGGAAAAAAAAAAAAAACGGTATTTCTTGAATTTCTCGAGCTGTACTTTATATTTTTTCATGAAATTTTGCACACTGATGCAAAATGGCAATACCTAAAATATGACAGAGCCTGATTTTCAATTAACGTACTTTTCCGGCCGAAAATGCCAGAAATATGCTGGAAAAACCGGTTTTTTGGCATTTTCTCGAGATTTCATCATTAATTTTTCCCTATTTTTTAACAACGCCAACGTCATCAAGCATGATTCAATTATCAATAAAACTGATTTTTGCAACTGGAACTTTCTATTTCTTTTTTCCCTACTCTCCTTCCCTCTCCCCATCAACTATCAATGATAAAATTTAAGGCGTTTTGCAATCTCGCTATAAACGCTATATTTTCTGACGTGATTGTTTTCATTTTTCTCCTTATTGCTATCTAACTTTCATCATCAGGTAAGTCCATTCAGCATCTAGCTTGTTTTATCTTAATTCAATGAACTTCTCTCAACTCTTTCAAGCAAAGATTTTAATTGCCAACTTTTTGCCCATTTTTCACCTACTAAAACAATTAAAATAGGCAGGGCAACAAGTCGTTTGTCTAAAATAGAGCTAACACTAAACCTAAATTTTGGTATCATCCCGAAAAACTCAATATTTTGTTTCTTGTTCGCCCCTAACAAAAAAGTTTCTAATAGATTATAGGTAAAAGTCCAAAAATCTCAAAAACGGACGGCGGAGTGAGAATAATTTTTGCGCTTCTTTTCCAGAGACGGGTATCCAACATCGCGATACGTTCTTCTAAAAGGATTAACAGAGAAAGGATTCCGTTTCTTCACTAACTATGAAAGTCAAAAGGGAAAACAATTGGTAAGGAAGTTAAATTATTTTTTTTCCAATTCAAGTATGAAAACAAAAAATGGGTACTCTTGTTTTTAATACTTCATTTGCGATAGGCTCTTGCTTATCCTCCAACGTAAAAGTTTCTTATAGAAAACATATCTATAGGGATCTGCGAATAAGAATAGGTTTGCGATAGGTCTATTTTGTTTTTCAAATTGTCAAATCAATGTGAACGGCTTTTGGAAGTTTCAGAATGTTTTAACTGAAATCGGTTAGAATTTACCATCGGCGCCCGCTGACGTCTGTTTCTGGGAGTTTATCAACGACAATTGCTTGATAATGAAATCAGTATTTTCAAAACTCTTGATATCCCATTTTCCATCATCATACATCGGCATATCTAGAAGAAACCTATCATCGCAAATGGAATCGGGTCGGGTTCGAGGATAGAATAACGTCAAATGTCGGAATCTGCGAGCATGTCAAAGCAACGTCTACGGGCATTTGACTTCATTTGGTACTGTAACCTTAAACCCAATCCCTTTCTATGGAACTTTTGATGTAAGGATTAATGTGTTTTATGTTGTCTTTATACAAAACTATGTACTGAATCATCATCATCATCCTTCGATCAGAAACATAGAATAACTTTCCCTCAACAGCTCACTAAAGCTCAAGTACTAAATGAGCTTTATTATCTCTTCTCATTTATTTTTTATCTTTAACCTACGTTTCTTATTCTACCCCATTTAGCAGATAGTAATTTTATTTTAACAATTATTTTTCAGATTGAAAACCCCAAGGCTTCGTTAACGTTCTACTGGGAGCCTATGCACATGCAGGTTTGTTAATACGTATATTTATCATTTCGATTAATCTACGATAATCTAATTGTAGGGGTTCTGCTTGTACACGTTTTTTTATAAGAATAAACTATATCAGAACATAAGGCTTCGATGGCCAAAATGTTAAGAACAAGTTAAGAACATTTTAAGGCTTTGCAGACTCTAGAACGTCGAATTTCATAGGAAAATGAACAAAAATACTCAAAAAATGGCGAAAATGAGAACATAAGAACCTTTTAGGCTTAAAACTCAAAAAGTTAAGAAAATCCCAATGCTTCAGAAATTTTGGATGTTCTTATAAAAAAACGTGTAAAGCAAATGGTTCTCTGAAATTTTTTCCAACGGATGATGCGTTTTATGGCTATTGTTCTAGTTAGATTCACTTTTTAGGAGGAAGCAAACTTTTGTATCTAAAACTTGAAAACCGGGTTGGTCAATCAAAATTAATACCAAAAACAGTTTTTAAAAAATCAACCGTTTCAAAACCGAAATCTTTTTAGATGCTTATCTTACCCACTTCCTTGTCAACGTAGATTATACAGTAATCAATGGTAATTAATTTGAGAATTCCTACTGAACTTATAAGAACATTTTGTAGCATGGCTTCGATATACAGCTGACTCTCTCTAATTCCATTTACATGGGGAATCCAGAACGCATCGAATATTGGGCAGTCCCCATTACCATCCGATAAACACGAGTTAGTTGTAGTTACTAATTCGTGTTACATGGAGTATTATATACCACTTTCCAAAGGGACTTTCTAAGTTCGAATTAAAGAAAGATTCGAAATATACAGGTTCGGATTAAAGGGAGTAGACTGTATCACCTGACAACACACACATGAAAAATTGATTTTATTATCGCCCGTATTTTTGTTGTAGGTTCGTATTTGTGGAGACGTTGAGAAATTACCTGAAGAAGATTCAACATCTTATTTTCATAAGAGACCAAGAGAAAGTCAAATCGGTGCAGTTGTTAGTCGACAAAGTCAACCCATTCCTAATCGAAAGGTACACTTTTTATAAGTATTGCGGTTATAAGCAAATCTAGGCTCAGATATGGCAAATATTTTTGAATTATACGCTGAGAATTACCTTGACCCTACACATTCCGATTCTAGCTGTTTTTGGATGAGATTTTACTGGTTGTCGGAATTTCCCTAAAATTTTGCTAAACATCCTTCAAGCATTTTTCAGCCATATCAATCTCTCAATCTAAGCATCTCCGAGCCAGTTTTTGGATTTATGTACTTTAGGCGTACAAACTTTCGCGAGGAGAAACTTTCGCGATTTTCGCGAATTTTGGCCTTTTTTTAAAATTTATTCTTAACAGGGCAATGAAAATGAAAAATGAAAAATTATTTCGTGTTTATGTCTTTACTTGAATAACATAAACTTATTTTGGATCGTGACACTCTTAATTACTAAGGCTTCAAAACAAACACACTCTTTTTCTTTTATAAGAACAATTTTATAAGAACAACGAGGCTCAAAAAAGTAGAGCAATTTTAGAACAATTCTCAGCCCGAAATAGCTGAATTTTTATCAAATTAAGGGCTTCACTCTCAAAATAGGAAAAAAATCCTCAAACTCTATATATTAATACGCTAAAGCGTGTGTGTTACAACATTTTGTAAAAAGTTTTCGAAAATCTAACAAAGCTCTACAAAGCCTCCTCTTCATGGCGTTGAACCATCATCTTTCCGCATCTTAGGCAGGTTCTCTACCACTAGACTAATTTTAGAGTGCCCAGATACGATTTTCTATGCAGGAAATTCGGAGCTGGACGAGTTAAAATCATACTTCTTCCAATAAATTTTAACTTTCAGTTTTCTTTTTCAATTTTGAAGAATTCTTATTCAAATATGCTCTTTAAAACTTTTTGTCACATTGGTGGCTTCTTAATACTTTCAAAACTTTTCAAAGTAACCTTCGAATGTCCAGCCACGATGGCTAGCTACGATGGCTAAAATGATCTAAAATGTATTTCTTCTAAGCCATTTACTTAATTGTGGTTCAAACTTGTAATACAATGTTATCTTTTTTTTCCTTAATCAATTTGTCCTTAAATCAAGGACAAAATATGAATTGCCAAATTTATTTTTCAAGAAAGACATAAGAGCAATTAATTTTCTGGCATTTGTTCATAAAATGAGACTCACATAATCATTCGGCGGCTATCTTTCTTCCGTTAGAGTTTTTTATGTATAGTGATTCACTGGATTGCGACACACAGCGTGTGACGGTGCATAAGGCTAGTTAATCTTTAAATTAAGAACAGAATAAGAACAATTAGAGGCTTTAATAGCTAAAACAAAAAAGAAGAAAGTCGAGTTTTAACAAAAGTTCACTGGTTCTTACAAAAACAAAGAGTGTACATAATCATGTTCGCAATTCATGTGCTTTCTAGATTTAACTAGACATAATCTCGGAGACTTTTAATCGATTCTATTTTGTGTGCAACTTATACGGACATCGTATACACGTTTTTTTATAAGAACAAACTATATAAGAACATAAGGCTTCGATGGCCAAAACACTAAGAACAATTTAAAGACATTTTAAGGCTTTGCTCAAAACACCCAATTTATTGAATTTCCATTACAATATATTTTACACACTAGTTATTTCTAAGGATCAAATTTGGACAAAGCTGAAAATTAATTCAAGAAATTGAAAAATTTAGAAAATCAAGCATTCCATACACTAAAATTTTATCATGATCTTCATCGAAGATAAAAAAAGTGAATTTTTGAACTAGATATTTTTTGGAACACATTTTCGGTTTTTTAACAACCCTGATAAATGAAAAATTTATTTTTATTTTACCGACCGACCGACCCATATTTTGCTAACGATCTGCCCGTAGATCAACAAATTAAATTGGTCTCGCCTTATAAAAGAACGTGTACCACGTGTTTCCAAAATTAACCTGAAGACTTCTTTTTCATTTTCAGTATTTAGAGGATTTGCGAGAAGATATCATCAAGAAATACGAGGGCAAAGAAATCCCCAAACCTACATACTGGTAAATTAAAAATTCAAATTTCAAATCAGAATTAGCTTGTACAGAGGATACGATCTTCTTAACGAGGAGGCTCGCTGTGCAGACTTTGATTTCTCATTTAGTGGTCAAATCACGGAAGAAAAACTAAGTCAGCGATATCCCAGCTGCTACGTTGTTTTGACGTTTATCTAATGTTCAAAACGTCCATACATCGTTAGATACGTTGAGACAACGTTATGTGGGATAAGAAAAATTTATAAGAATAATTAATACGAGGCTGATTTCTGGAAAAAAGCTAGGAACAAATTGAGAACAATCTGGCATTAGAAAATGAAAATGGACCAAACTTTCATGTTTCTTACAATAAAAAAAACTTTTTTCTTTTAGGGGAGGTTTTGTGATAACACCAGTGACAATGGAATTTTGGTGTGGGGGCGTCGGGCGTTTACACGATCGAATCCGCTTCCGTATACCCGCCCTAAGCGAAACCATAAACAGCGATCTAACCAAAGAAGGCGCCAATGGATGGGTGTATGAAAGATTGTCACCCTAATGCTTGCCACGATGGCTTCATGAGACAATTTTTGGAGGATTTTAGATCCTGTTTGATTGAGCCCACACCATGTCAAGTACATGGCGTCCTCCTGCTTTTTGGTCCCCCCTAATATGAGCTAAAATCCCCCATCTGGCCTTTCCCCCCCACCTGTCTTTAAAATTCGTGCTCCCCCCCCCCTAATTGGGAAATCCCCCTAGCCGTATTGTATAAGGGTTGCGAAGTGATGATCCAGACTCGCCTTAATTCGCAAGCTACTATAGCAAAAAAAAGACTCTCAATATCCCAAGAAAGACAGGCTCATAAGCCTGAATGCCCAAACACACCAGGAAGGTCTGTATTTATCCTATTACTCCCCCCACTAGGTAGAGGACTGAATATACCCCCTATTCGCCTTTCTCCCCCCGTCAAGCTTGAAATTTTCACTTCCCCCCTGGCACCAAAATCTGATTCCCCCCCCCCCATCTTCCTGGGGGGGGATGATCCCATGAAGTACTCCTATGGTTGAAACCTGAACATTGAAAGATGTTTTGTGTGTTTTTAACCCATTGAAAGATGACGTAACATTATAATGACGTCACCAAATAATGACACAATTTAATTGTCTTTTTTATTGGCTTCAATTTACAATTTACAATTTAATGATAATATCGACTTGATACGCTTGAAAGCCCTTGAAGTCCATCTACATTTTATTTATGTCTTTCAAGTTTTTCAAAAAGATTTTATCTACCCTATCTAAATGGGAAGAATCCCTTCTAATCTATTCTTTTAGAATTTTCGTGTACAAAAAAATAGGATTGAAATTGGATATGTTAGAGCGGTTTACAACTCTTTATTTTTAAAACAGTGACTTGGCTTAAACATGATGAATAATTTACAAATCATCGAACCCAAAAAAAAGAGTACTGTAAATGTTCCTTTTCTCAAAATTTTTATAGAACGAAAAATTACAGTGTTTAAAGTTACATTTTTATTTGTTGAATGCTTGGGAGTGTTTTCGTGAGTTTTTTGTAGGTAAGGCCGAAATAAGCATGAAGTTAAAAGAATCTTGACGTCTTTAACTGTCGTTTGCAATACCCACAAAATCACAGGTCGTTGTTTTGAAATTTATCACACTTAAACGATAGATTTAATGTTTAATATTATATTCTATCTACAAATTTATTGTCAAAAATTTATTGTCAATTTTTTTAATTTTACAGTGATAATAAGATGAAAACGTGAAATTTAAATTGCGTGACAGAGTATAGTGTTGTATTATTTTGATGCCAACAATACACCAGTACTATATAGGCTGTACCATATGTTTTCAGTCGATTTTAGATACAGTTGACACTCTCTAATTCGATTTTCGAATATATAAAATTCTTATTATAAATTAAAATTTGTCGTTCTTTCTAGATGGTCTGGAAACGTTAGATGTACAGTCTCTGACGGTCATTTTCCAATATTATTGGATAATGAACGTACGGTCATTTTCCAATATTATTGGATAATGAACGTATTAGAGAGCGTCAAAAGTAATGTCTCTTTCAACGCTCAGGATCCTTATTAATTTCTTTTATTCGTGGCTTGAGCGAAAATAATCACGTTATTATACTCTCAGTATGATTAGATCGTGCGCTGTTTCAATATCATTTTTATCAAGATAATCAATCTTATAAACGCATGGAAGAGCTTTGAAATAAAATTTGATAGTTTTCTTTTCCGTCTTGATGAGGCTAAAAAACAAGAAACAACTGGTTAAATATCTCCAGATTGAATACATTTTGTTAGAAAAGAATCAGGGAAACATTCCTTCATCTTGTTAAGTTCTTTAAATCTTCTACTTCTCCCTAGCCATATTTTCCTCTTCTTTAGTTTATGACGCATGGCCACCTTTTGAACCTACTTATACTATAGGAATCCTCGAGATCCTTGTGAAAACTGACTAATATATCTTATCATGAACATATAAACGACTGGACATTTATCTCCTTTGTCTTTTTGTAGAAAGGGCTGCTAGCTTCGTTGCCGCCTCGTTAAAAGCATAAAATGAAACAATAGATTTTGATGATATACCACTTGGGAATACCTTACTAATAACGTCAAAACTTCGACAAAAGTCTCTGTTGATCTACTCTTCTCAAGTTTTTATCTATATCATAACAAAGATAACAGAGGCAAAATCATCGTCAGCTTGTCAAAACTCTGACTAATATTTCTAAATTTTGACTTAAAGGTGTCTAATAAATTTAGAGAGTGTCACATTCTAATTTCGATATTCTTATTACACAGGCCCTCAACTTTGGCAAGCTATTTTTTTCAAGTCATGAAAAAAATTATTGGAGTTACAAAAGGGATTCAAAAGTATACACGCAGTTGAAACTCTGCATATTTCAGAGTTAAAAATATTGATAAAATAAATTACAAACTTGTAAAAAAATTCGGAAATAATTTTTTTGTACATTAGGGGTAATGTTTAAGCTTTATCAATCTTTTTACCTATTTAATTCAAAGAAATAAAATTATGACGGAATATTGTCGGATTTTTCATATCAATTTTGAAATACAGGCGGCAACGAAGCTCGCTTCAAAGGGACAATAAAAGATGGATGTCCAGTCGTTTATATGTTCATGATCTTATCCGACCTGAATATATTTTGAAATCAAAGATAATCTTTATATGATTGATTTTCCTTATATAAAGAAAATAAAAATTGTATCAACAGAAATAGCTCATGTTGCGTTTTCTGTTTTAACATGCTTTCCATTTTTATTTGATCTTCAACTGTGTCCTCGCTTCATTTTTACTTTTCTAGCAATGCTAAAACCAAACAGAAACATTATGACATTTTTATGATAATTTGTTGCTATCGATTTTGAAATGGTTACGTTTAGCATTGACTTTAAATATTTAAAGGTCTATTGCCCGTTTGTTGAAAAATGTTTAACCGGAAAATTGTTGTATCTATTCTGTACGCTGAAAATATCTAGGCCAGTATCTGCATTTTTGTTTGGCAGGTTCGCTTTTTTAATTTAAGAAATTGATAATACCGTAAGGAAAATTTCGGGGAATATCGTTGAGGATTTTCGTAAGAAAAAATAAGCCCGTGCGGAATCTCGCGATACAGTGGAGTCTCCATAACTCGAACACTCACGGGGAACACAAGTTTGATCGAGTTAAGGAAATTTCGAGTTATGGAGAAACGTTCATAGGGCATTGCTAACTGGAGGGACCTGAAAACTTGTTCGAGTTAAGGAAAATTTCGAGTTATAGAGGTTCGAGTTAAAGAGACTCCACTGTATTTATAATCAGCCTCGAACGGTGAAAACTAGTTTCAATCAGCAATTCCGCCCCTTCAATTTTTTTCGTTCTTTCTAGTCCGTGGTAATTTTCCGGGGGTCAGGATTCGATTATTGTCAGTTAGTTAGGGTCAGGGTTGCTAGTAACGGCTTGTCACTGTGCCGGGTGCATACTCGGCGCCTTGGGCCCCGCAGGGTTGCTAGTAACGGCTCGAATTTCAGTTAGGTTAAAAAAGGGGTACTTTTACCCATATTATAATAACATTACCCCTGTCTTTTGCCAGTTCTGTATAATATGTTACGAATTGCGTGAATTTGGTGTGCGGTGATAGTGCAAGTGGTAAGGCGTCGGGTTTGGAAACCAAGGATGCTTGTATTTGGTGGTTCGAACCGAGGTGTGGGAGTATAGTTCAGAATTAGCAAAATAGCTTCAAATAGTCCAGATAGTCAAATTCAGAAAAACTAAGTCCAGAAATCAGAAAGAACAGAGTTAGAGATAGGAAATAGAGAAAAAGAGGAGAAGGGCGGAATTGGTGGTTGAAACTAGATCTTTCCGCCTCAAACAGCCGTAAACATTAATTTTTTTCTTTATAAGATGGTAGCAAAGAAGCGACAAACATTTCACAGTGGGAGGATCACAACAATAGAAGTCTGCCAGTCACCAGTAGCAATTTTATGTTGTCAATATTTATTTTTTTATAGCTTTCATTAGAGATAAAAATTCAAAGGCATTAAACTGTTGTGATGTGAGAGTGACTTCAAGGAATATGGATAGTACGTTTGTTGTGGTAAGCAATTTTTATTTCTTGATTAACAATGATTAACAAAAAGACAGTCAGAAGAAAAAACGACAGTCAGCCCCGGACATAAGTTAGCATCTGATGGATAAGATTTCAAAATAACAAGACTTTTGACTGGAAAAAGTTGTAGTTTAAAGCCTGAAATAGGCGTTAAATCATCTGATGAACAGGTTTAGTTGGCAGACGTTTGTCTTTGAACTCAGAGAGAGAAAAAAATAAAAACAACGATCCTCATCCTCTCCTCCTGCTGACATACCCACCAAACTCAAGGAAGCTTCAGGTGCAAAATGTTTTATGTGAAATGAGAAAACTTTTTGCAAGCAGAAAATCCAAACACTGGACGACCCGACTAAATCAGACCATTTTCTGTCTGACTGCTATGTAAGCAAAGATTTATAGATTCAATGACCCATCATATGACATATGGTGGTATAGGCCTGAATATATCCTGAACATTTTTGGGTTATGCTGGGGCAAAAATAGCGAAACATTCTTTAGGCCAACATTGATGATCAGGCCATCAAGTTCAGGTCACTAAGCTTTGGGTTTCCAGGTTTGGGTCATGTTTCGGACTTTATATTTCAAATTCAAAATGGCCAAGTTTCCATTGCATTTACCAGCAGAGATTTTAAAGTTACATGAAATGACACTTTAATTTAAAATGACCCCACAATCAAATAGACCTTTTCGCCTTTCCCACCATATTGAATTGTATGCAAAAATTATGGTGGCCAAATTGCCGTGGCGAAATTCCCTTAGAAAGTATGCAAAACATATGCAAAAAGAAACTATTAATATAAAACCTATATACATGCATAATTGGCATTATATTAAAGTGTGATCTTGTAGAAGAAAGATTAAATTTGCTTCTTTTGAAAACTAGAAATAATCTAATTCGCTCATCTCTTAGAACAAGCACTTCAAAGAACCATAACATTAGACATAAACATAAGCTGAAATATCACCCGCGAAGGTACAAAAATAATCTATATTCGGCTGACGGTAAATTATTCTCCTGGGAATAGAACCGTCAGACAATCAAATCAAAACATTGATCTGAACCCGCTAAATGTGTGACATCATAATTACTGCTTTCAGTTTGTGTGTTTTGAAAGTTTGATGTGTGTATATACTCCGTCTTGGTGGAATTTTTTAATGGCATGAAAACAGAATATGCAATGTCTTTAAGAACAAATTTCTAAAAGGCTTTTATTGTTCTGTAAATATTTCTTTTTGAATTAAGAAATTCCATCTTTTATTGTTCTGATGATTATAATATTTCTTTATACTGTAAGATGCTTTGTTGTCTTTGTAAGATGCTTTGTTGTCTTTTTAATCTTTGTGTAAACTTGCATATGTTTTGCATATTTTCCAACTAAATCCAACCACGGCTTTTCGTTCCTCTATTTTTGCATACAATTCAAGATGGCGGATGGAAAGGTGAAAAGGTCTATTATAGATAGACAGAAGAAAAAAGTCCATATAATTATATCTTGCATTTCATTCAGAATAGCTCAATTTTTCTAGCCATTAATTCTGTGGCTGCATTTGAAAGGGGCTCAAAAGGAGAGAAACAAGTCTCCAAAATATGCCTAATTTATGCCTTTCCAGAGTCATCTGATAATTTGTAAATTAAATTAAAGATAAATAAAAAAGAATAGAAAATAGAAACAGCATTTTGTATTAATAGATACCGACAACTGCTCTATCTTGGGACGATTAGTCGAAACATGGGACTGTTTGATATCTGGCCTGTATTTTCACTTACTGTTAAATCTCTTTGACAACAAATTTGTTTTGATAACTCCACCAAGCTTATGATTAAGTTTATCATACTTTCTGTCATAACATGTCACGATAACCTTCGCTGATAGGGCGCCCTTTTTAACTTTTTTGTTTTCATTCAAAATGACCGGACACAGATTGGAAAATTAGAGAACGCCGCCTATTGCCCAATAGGATTGACAAATAGCGAGTGTGTAACTTGCCGCGCGAGTGACGTCAAACGCTCCATCGTTTTGCCACTAATTTGGTCTTCTTCGTTCCAGACATTCACATAGTGTCCCACTATGGATTTTTTTCATATTTTGATTTAAAAGCCTACTCGGTGCGAAGAGAAATTGTGTATTTTTTAATACGCAGTTCATTGACTCAAATCAAATGACTTTGGAGGTTCTGTGAAATGGTGGCTGAATTGCCGTCCCATCTGAGGAAAATAGTCCTTCCGCAGAAAATTTCAGTGTGGTGGGCAGAAAACAACCACAATCTGATTTCAGGCTATCTTTAAAGTAAAATCACCCATTTTGAAAATTGCTAGTCAGTCATAAAATAGTGTAAAATTGCAAATCACATTCAAAATCAAAACATATGATATATGACAACATATACACATGATATACCCTGAAGTTGAGTAAAATCTTTGATCTCTTACATCATAAGCAGATTAAGTGATATTTTATTTCAATTGTTTCAATTTTATGGTTTTCTTTATTTTAGGGGTCAAAAGTATGGTTGCAAGTAGATGACGAATGGCAACCTGCTGTAATTTCTGACAACAAAGATGGTCAAATATCATTTGCTATTGACAATGGAAAAGTATGATTTTCATATTTCTTGCTGAATTATTCACTTCACAAATTTATTGTTCTTGATTGTATAATCTACATCTAATTTTGTATTTAAAGGGTGTACCAGAAATCACTTACCCTCTTTGATTTGAAATAAAATTGAAATTTCTTAAGTTTTCTCATAACTTTAAAAAAAATCAAATCTTGTTTAAATTGAAACTTGAATTTTGATATGTCATTAATCCAATTTTGTACACTAGATCAAAAGTTTAAGATGAAAAATCTTTTGAAATTGCTCAAGATTGTCAAAAGTGGACTTATCAAAGTTCTAGTTCTAGTAATTCTTTGTAATACCTTTTGCTTGAATAAAGTATTTCAACTGCAAATAAAAAACAGAAATGGATGCCTTTTTAAAGTCAAAATTGTGCTTATTTTGTTAGCAAAAGCCATAGCTTTTATCAATTTCCCATTGTTTAGCTTTTTATGAGAATATCCTTTAAATCAGCCAGAAATTGATCATTTCATCATTGAACTGGTGTAATTTTTACACTCTTATGATTGTTTTAATGAATTAAATAATTAAATGCGTTCTCTATTATCATGACTAAAATTTGACTATAAAATTTGATAGGTTTGATTTGTCATGTTTTTGAGGAATCTCAGAATGGTGTATAGATTATGTTCTACGTTAGCACCAATTCGATGAGCTATCAACAAATTTTTGAAATATCTAAAGAACTCAAAAAATTTCAAATTGAAGAGGGTAATTTATTTTCTTGCTTACCATACCTGGAATAAATAAAATATGTTTTTATTGATAATTTTTTACGATAGGCTTTGAGTCTACCTTTAAATACCATCAATCATGAGACAGCCATGCCAATGCATCAAACCAGTATTGATGGTGTTGATGATATGGCAAAGCTTGGAGATTTACACGAGGCTGCTATTCTTTACAATCTATACCAAAGATATATGAAAGATGTTATTTATGTAAGTTTTATTACCTAGTAATGACATCAAATTGTACACTGTAGAGTTTTACCATCTCAGCAAGGTACAAAGAAAGGCTTTCCCTCTGAGACATAGTAATTTGCTCTGAGGACTATTTTTTGGGTTGATCAAAATTCTTTGGTGTAAATACTTGCAATATTATAATTCTGACAAACTTGCCAGCACTTGCCAATGTCTCTGCTCTTCTTTAGACTCATATTGGTTCAATCCTTGTTGCTATTAATCCTTACAAATCAATAGAAAACATGTATGGTCAAGATGTAATCAAAAAATATGACAATAAATATCTTGGTGATATGCCTCCACACATTTACGCTATTGCTAATGAGGCATACTATGCCATGTGGAGAAAAGGTGGAAATCAATGTGTGCTCATCAGGTATGATTTTCTTGCACTAGCAAATAAAACAAACTTTCCTTCAAAAAAGGGAGGTAATTGTTGAATCCCTGTAATATTTAGTGCTTTTCTTGTTTTTGTTAATTCAATTGCATCACTTTCAATTCATTTTAAGACTATTCTCATGAAAGATCTACACAAAGATAATATTTGGTCACAAAATTCTTCTTCATCTAGAATCAGATTCTAGCCTTAAACATTTTAATGATAAAATGTAAATGAAAAACCTAACAATCTATTTCAGTGGTGAATCAGGAGCAGGAAAAACCGAATCAACAAAATATATTCTTCGCTTTCTGTCTGAAATGAGTCGAAGGGCTGTTGAAGAAAAGGAGTTAACAGTTGCAGCAAATGTAGAGGAAGCCATCGTTCAAAGCAGGTAGGCTGTGTGTTTTGTATCTGCCTATAAAAGCTTGAGAAACCAGTTAATTGCAAAGGGAATGGTGGCCAAGTTTGTTTCAATATAATCTGCAGTAATGTAGAATTGTGCTAGGATCACGATTAACAAATCAAACCAATCAAGACTCTGATACCAAGTACTATTCTTCCTCAAGCTGAGCAAGCTGGATGTGGACTCCAAAAATTTGAAAAACACTTGCATTGTTGTTGTATTTTCATGTTCGTTTCAAAACATACCTTTTAATTTGAAATTTTCTTTTTTACAGTCCCATCTTGGAAGCTTTTGGTAATGCAAAAACAATTTACAATAATAATTCAAGTCGTTTTGGCAAATTTATGGATTTGTATTTTGGAAAAGAAGGAAACATAACTGGTGGTGTCATTGTTGATTGTATCTTTTCACCTAAAGTCATTCTTCGATTCTTCACATATATCTTTTTTGTCATTGTTTACCAAGAAATTTTCTACAATTTTCATAGAAAATCACTAGCCGTTCATTTTAAACAGATACCTTTTCTCTTTTTTCTTCACTTTAACCAATAAATTTTGTTCTCGTAGGGTAGTGCCTAAGATATTTGAGTTTCTGTCAAATCAATATCAATTTTAATAGAACACTCTATTTACATTTTGAGGATATAAATCAGTGAGGACGTTGATATGAGAACTTTTTTATAAATTCTTATGTTTTGAAATTTCTTAACTCGAATTTTATTGAAACCCCAAAGATCTATTAGAAAAGGTAAGAGAAGGTGTTATGTTGGTTAAACTTTTAAAATTCTTTTTATCTAATAAAGCAACAAATGCCCCTTAGCTTCATTTCATTTGCTAAGAATTCGCAAGACTAGAATCCAGACCTACCAAGGGTTAATTTGTCATTTGCTGGCCAAGCAAAAACAATATTTTTCCGGGTGCTTAAGTATATCTCTACAACAAAATCCGGTATAATAATGTGTCACACTCCCAATCACAAATCACATTCTTTTCTCCATTAGAATCGAGTTGTCAGACAGAATCCTGGTGAAAGAAATTTCCATATCTTTTATTGCTTGTGTTCTGGTATTGCTCCTGAGAACAGAGGTAACCGATGCTTGATCTTCAATGCAAGTTTACTGTCTAACTAAAAAAATGCAGTTTTGTCTAACTAAAGATGGCACAGACCCTGAGGGTTGGCTTCCTACTAAATTGTTTGGAAAGAATCTCTAACCAAAGTCAGTGATCAAGAAAAACTAATTAAGATCAAATCAAATGAAATCATTACTATTGATTTTGATTTTCTAAAAAATTATCTGTTCCCTAAAAACAGTAGTATTGTTAGTAGACCAAGGCAATTTCTCGAAAGTTGGGATTTTGGCGCCCCCTTAAAAAATAAATCTTTCAAAGATAACGCATGCTAAGAGAGCACAAAAATCTTTGGGTATTTTTTCATTTTTCTGGCTGAAAACTGTTTATTGTCTTACGACGCCTCCTGAAAAATCAGCCGCTGAGGGGGGGGGGGCGTTTGCCTCCTTGCCAACGCCACACTACTGCCTAAAAAAGGCTTTATAGATTGATTACCCAAAAAGAAATGATTTTTATTCCTCCAATAATTATATTCACTTTTCTTTCAGGAAACTTTTTACTTTACCCTGCTGATAAATATTATTATCTTACACAAAGTGGTTGTCTTTCTGATCCATCCCTCAATGACAAAGAAGATTATCAAAGTGTTCTGGTAAGTATGTTAAGAAACTAGTGCCTAATTTCTGATTTAAGACTGGGTAAAAGTTAAGTAATAAATATGGTATGGTGATATCATCAGCACATTTAGAATTGAAAAGTCGATGCTTTAATGTGTCCATCCAATTATCATTTCCATCTATCTAGTGTTAAAAGATCTTCCGCCTCAGACGCATTTCCATCTAAGCGAAGGATATAAAGAGGTTTTTCCGTTGCATAATTCACCAAAGTATATGTGCTGATTTACTGTGCATAGTGCGGAAAGGGGTCTGATCCCCCTTCTTAAATGACCCCCCCTTCTTGGTACCCCCCCCCAACCTTTAAAAATGCCTATCCCCCAACCTTTAAAAATGCCTATCCCCCAAGGGTTTTGGGCTAAATTTTTTATGGTAAAAAGGGAAGGGAAACAGTAAAGAAAAAATAAGTCTGGCAAATATAATACCACTTGTTAGTGAAAATAAAGAACTTCCTTTCATGCAGACCAAATGTCATAACAGTGCTGGAAAACAATCTACAATATATGTAAGCCGCCCCCCCCTTCTTAAACGATCCCCCTCCTTGCTATCCCCCCCTTTTTAGTGAAAATTTCTGATCCCCCTTCTTGACTTTTTTGGAAGGTGTCTCCCCCCCTTAAGAAAGGGGGGGGGTCTGAACTATGCTGTGTAAAATCTATTTCTTGTCTCCAATAAAAAACCTTGCTTTGACCACGGTTTAATTAAACCATTCTTCACTAGAATGCAATGCGAATTGTTGGATTGACAGAAGAGCAGATAGGAAATGTTCACCAAGTTTTATCCAGTATCTTACAGCTTGGTAACATCGAGTTTATTACCACTGGTGGTGCACAGATTCAAGACAAAGCAGGTATACACCAATTTAATCTATAGATTCTTAGGTTTAGAAACACGTAATATTGAAATTTTAGGAAAAAGGTTAAAAACCCTATAACAGTTGTATTCTTTTTTTATAAATTCTATAAAGTAATATCTTTTTGTTTTCAACATTTTTTTTATGTTTTGTAAAGTTGTATAAAATCTTGGAATACTGATAGTTAGTAAAATTATATGATTTTATTACCCTCGACAGCCCTCGGTTTAAAAAAAGGGCAGTAACAAAATAAGAGTTTGGTGGTGTAGTCAAGAGGGGCGCAAAATTTGTTTAGGAGAGCAAATTTGTGATATTATTATTATCCTTTCATAATATACGATAAGATAATTCCTGTATCTCTGACACAAATTTTGCGCCCCTCTTGTCTACGCTACTAAGTAAGTAAGTCTGCGACCGCAGTCAAAGACGATCCGAAGGCTCTTCTTTCGATAGCTATCTACCCGAAGGTAGGGGAGGGCGCCACTTTTTCTCCTTGGATTTCTCCACTTACCCTTGACCCCCCTCTTAATTGCTGACCATCAAGCAGAGAGGCATCGAGTACCATTTTGGGAATCTTTGGTATGACCCGGCTGGGGGTTGAACCCACAACCTTGTGAACCGTAGCCGGATGTTCTACCACTACAACATGGGTCGCCCTACTACGCTACTGAAGTTGGCCAGTTTACTTTATCTTCACCTTTCTTTTATAGTGTTGGAAAACCTGTCAAACCTTTTACAAGTGGACCAGTACAATTTGAACGATGCATTAACACAAAAAAGCATGACATTACGTGGTGAAGAAATTCTAAGTCCACTGACAGTTGAACAAGCTATTGACTCACGTGATGCAGTTGCCATGGCTTTATATCAAGCTTGTTTCAAATGGCTCATCCAAAAAATCAATATTAAGCTAAAAGGTGCTAAAGATTTTTTCACCATTGGCGTATTGGATATTTTTGGATTTGAAAACTTCAAGGTTAGTTTTGCTAAAGATGTCATACTTTTATTTTGTTTTTCGTAGTCTTGTTCTTTCCAACCAAGCGATTTCTCAAGTGATGTTCGGATGGTAGTTTGTACTCCTTCAAATTTCCCATTCAGTTGATAGAGTTACATTTTCAATTTTAATTGATAACCACATGGTTTGAAATAGATGGTATATTTGCAAAATTTATTTTATGGTTTGTTCTGAATAAAAATCTCCGAATCATTTAGCCTTTCAACTATTCTTCTCAGCCAAGATTTAAAATGTTAAAAGTAAAAATGGAAAGTTTTTGAATCCTTATTTTGTGGAAATAGTCAGGTTAAAAGATTTAAAAGTTCTGCTAAGAACCGTGGAAAGACTCTTGAGCCAAGAATATCTCAGCAGTCTGATTATCAAAATTGTTTTCTTTTCCAGGTCAACAGATTTGAGCAGTTCAATATCAATTTCGCCAATGAAAAATTACAAGAGTATTTCAATAAACACATTTTCTCATTGGAACAAATTGAATACAACAGGTCAGTGAGGGCGTTATTATTATGTATTTAGGCTTTTGTAGAAAAAAAAAACCCAATTTTTTGCTCAGAATTTCATGCTTTATCAGATGGTAGCAATCATTTTCGTTTATTTTGACTTTTGAAAATCAGCTATTCCTACCTCTTATTTTCCCTTGCAGTTTTGCCTACGGCGTCACTTTTTTGGTCATAAAGGTTTTCCCGGGCCTAATCCGCGTCCTCCCTCTCAAAAATATCTTGTAATAATGCTGTTCTTTGGAATAGACTAAAAATGACTAGGTCGTAAAAAAGATGTCACGGAACCCCAGGCTTGGCCCCCTACTATCTCCCATCATACATGATAATTTTTCACCATAAAAGTTTCCATGCTGTATTTTCTATAGAGTTAAGAATTAAACTTTCATCTTAAAGTTGCCATTCTTTTTAAAAGAAATTAAAAAAATATCATTTTGTTGAGAATGTTACACTCGACAATCGTTAATAAGCATGAAACTGGCAGTTTTGTATATAGTTTCTACTGTTTTACTTTTTGACAAATAAACTTATAATTCGAAATATTTGTTATCGATTCCAGGGAAGGTTTGCAATGGACAGACATTGATTGGAACGATAACGGAGAGTGTCTTGATCTGGTGGAAAAGGTACACAGTTTTTGTTGGAATGGACAAAGTGATCAATCCCATAGAAATGAAGTTTTCGGAATCTTCAGCTATTTCGAGCCAGTATGCCAATAAAATTGTTGAATACCTGAATCCACCAATGCAGAGAGAATAGCTATTCTACTATTTTCATTTTTCAGAAACTTGCATTGTTACCCAAGAATACAACAGATAGCTTAAAAACATTTCTATCATTTTCGTTTTTTAGAAACTCGGTTTGTTGTCATTGATTGACGAAGAAAGTCGATTTCCCAAAGGGACTGACAAATCATTGCTCACAAAACTCCACGAGAATCACGCTGTAAGATTCAGTTTATATATGAAGGTTTTGTCCCAACCTTCAAGAATAATGTTAGGGCTCCCACCCCTAATACCCTAATTAAAAGTACTTTTTGCAATCAAATGGTTGATTGTATTTTGTAAGGTTTGACAGAGTTTATCGACTACAAAAAGTTCGTAGAGCGATTAATTTGTTTTCAACAGTCTGATATTGATATAATTTAAACACCTTCACCAATCTGATGAACAAAAGTTTTATACGTATACAACCCCCCCTTCTTTTACAGCCGAATCCATTTTACATCAAGCCGAGAGTTGCCAACAACAAGTTTGGTATCAAGCATTATGCTGGTGAAGTGTACTATGAGATTGATGGCTTTTTAGAGAAGAACAGAGATACATTGAGAGAAGATTTACTCAATACACTCAAAGAGAGCAGGTAATATGACTTAATTCGTCTGTAGACGGAAATCCGCCCTGTGGAATTTTGAAACGATTTCGGTCCCAAACAAGCCCTATGATATCAGGAAAATGGAGTCAGGTTATAGACATTTAGCCGGTGGCAACACTAGATTTTCAATTAAGCACGTCCACTTACAAGTGACTTTCGCTAGATTATACTAAATTTCTGGTCGGGAGGGATGGGGCCAGTAGCGTGGTGGGTCGACAAAAATTCGGGCAAACTGGGCGAGGCAAATTTCGAAAATTATGATTGGCGCCCCATATGAAATTTAAATATGTTTGTAAAGATTACGCGAGCGAGCACGAAAATTTTGGGGTATTTTCTTTCGTTTTGGCCGAAAACTGCCATATCTAAGGTGTGAAAGAGCAAAGGGGCACCGTAATTAGTAATCAGAGCCGTCTTTTTGCTCCCTTTGTATTTTGGCGTATTATATGGTTTTTGTTCATTATACGAAATGTTTTATCTCAAAAGATACTCTTGTCTTTGGTGAAGCTTATGGAATGTTCTCTTTTTCTTTTAGGTCTGACTTTATTTACGACATGCTTGAAACGCTGAAGAAAAAAGAAGATACAAGTCAACAACAAAAACAACGGTCTAAAAAACCAAAGAAAGCCACTGTCAGCTCCCAATTCAAAGTAATTTTTCATGTTTTTTTTCTTCCTCGAAACAACCTTTTTTTTACATTGAGACTTCATAACATCATTCTGAATCATTCTAAACACTGTATTTTGGCACCAACAATATATAAGTCTTAGAAGTTACAAAGTTAGTTTCACTCAGTCACTAGGATTAACATGATGATTGATTGTGACCACTGACCTTTATATATCCCTGGAACAAGCTTTACCCACCATCTTTGATCGATTTTTTTTTGGAAGTTGGGACCTGCAAAAAAGTCATTATAGTGTTTGAAACTTTGCCTAACGATAAACGGCGCTACATCATTACATTAGTGTACAATGTCAGTGATTGTGACTGAAAATCCCCAAAACAAACATTAAAAACCTTCACAGCACCGATAACTTTAGTTCATGATCATGTCTCGATTGAGGCTCTAGGCCCCATTGAAAAATATTTTCATGAGTAACATGACTAGATCATATCAGTTATTTTTAAAAATCACAGCAACGCTATTACCAATACTGTAAGCGGTACGTTTACCTTGGGATTCCAGTCTTAGTTGATTAGGCTACAACAAAATTTCGTATTTCAGTAAAACAATACAAATGTTTTAGAAAGTCTTTTAAAGATTTTTTAATTTCTTTGTGAATTTTCTTTCAGGATTCTTTGTTTTCCTTGATGACTGCATTGAACAGTGCAAACCCGTATTTTGTCCGTTGCGTCAAACCTAACCCTAAGAAAGTAAGTACTTTAACAAAATATACAGTCGATTCTCTCTAATTCGATCTTTAAAAATAGTTCTTCGAATTACAGAAAGTTTCGAATTACGGAAGGTATTTTATTATAACGACTGGCTAGCTAAGGGAACCAATATTTTAATTCAAATTATAGTGGTTCGAATTAGAGAGAGTTGGCAGTATTTTATCGCCCCAATTAGCTTTTGTTTTCGAATTTCATTCATATCTTTTATGCTATTTTTTAACCTTTTCAATCCCCGAGCTTTGCACTTTTAGAACATAAAAAATAAGAATTCTCAAAGGGCCGGCTTAAAACCTAAAAGCTCTCACCAATAACCGTTGGAAAGGTGATGAAATTTGAAGAGGTCAAGCGGAGCCCTGGGACTGAAAGAGTTAACTGAATGTGAAATGATGAGGTTTTTTATGCTTTTTTAAACGAAATTTCTCAACTCTTAGAATGATATGTTGAAACTAAACAAACTTAAGCCTTAACAGTTTCATTACCACTTGACTGATGATTGGTTTTTCTCTATTTTTCAGATAAAGAACAATTTCGAGAACGAAGTGGTTTTAAACCAATTGAAATACTCTGGTATGTTAGAAACTGTCAAAATTCGAAAAGCTGGTTTCCCTGTCAGGCGAACTTACGATGATTTCTTCGCCAGGTAAATTTTGCTAACTCATAGTTTGGGTCCTTTTGAATACTTGTCAATCGCATGTCTGTCTGTTGAATAGACTGTAAATAACAGTAAATAATTCAAGAAAATGTGTAAAATATCAGGGAAAATTAACATTTAGACTATGGAATTTCGATGGAGACCTCAGAATGAAAATCGATGGAATCCATTAAATGTTCTTGGTGGATAAAAGTGGATAAATTTTTGCTTGGATAAAATTTTGACCAAAACGCGTGAAATTCTACGCAAAATTCCAAGTAAAAATTTAATCTGCTTAAGAAACAATCGGTCGCTTTCCTTCCCCGTTTTTGCCTCTAAATTTTAACATTTTCACTAGTTCAATTTTTGTTTTGTTGTGTTTCCTCATTTCGTGGTTTTGAATTATCTGAATTATCGATTTCTTTTCAGGTACAAAGCCTTATTTTATAAGATGAATAAGAAGATGATGGTGGACCCTAAAGACAACTCCATACTCTGTCTCACCCAATTCGATCCGAAAAGAGAACTTCACCGTGTTGGTAAAACTAAGGTTAGTCATTATCAGATCGTCTGCATAGTCGGGAGAATCACACGACATGTGATATTTTTAAATCTCTGAGATTGGGGGAGAGGGGCTAACTTAAGTAGGGGTCACAAATATTTTCAAACTACCTCAATAGGGGGAGGGGCTAAATACCCAATAAGTGCTTCAGGTTTATGGTTTTTAGGAACTTTAGGCTTTGTAAAATTCTTTTAGCAAAAGTACAAGAAGTTTTTCAGTAAATATTTTCCCATTACAAAAACAATGTTTACCATTTTGCCCCTAAATGCGTACAAGGGAAAACTAAATGCTAGTAAAGTGAGAAAGTCAGTCTGCGACCGTAATGGGATGCGACCAGAAAGCTCTTTTTTTTGATAGCTATATCTACCCGTATTTCAAATTATTTTCTTCCTAGGTCTTTATGAAAGACAAACTCGAGTCGGAGATTGAAATTCATCGAAGCAAGAACCTCAGACTGGCTGGCGTTGTCATTTTGAACGAGATCGTCGGATACGTTCAACGAAAGAAATTCTTGAGAATCAAAGCAGCAATCCTTCTCATACAGAAAATGTACAAGGTATGCCGAGACCTTTCTCAGTGAAATCTAATTATGATCCTGACCTATAAAATTGCGAATATATTTTATAAACCGTGATTAAAAAACGTTCGACCTAGCAAGGAATGTAACTTTTCTCCCGTATCGTTCGAGTGTCGAGTGTATACACTATCAGCTCTCCCTGACTCTTAGGTACGCTGGACTGACAAAAAGTCGTTTGTAAAATTCATCTCTGTTAAACGTAAGTCTATATATTGCTATGGCAACCTAAAATCGCCAATTTGAAAAGATTTCACACTTCATGCATTGCTTTTATTTTTTCAGGGTTACGCATCACGAACAAGGTACATCAAAATGAAGAAAGGTGCAGTTCACATTCAAAGGGTACGTCTCTCACACCAACTTGTATTAGTTTGTGTTTTGTAACTTATCTGTTCCCAAACAACAATAACAACAAATTGATTTGCTAATTTTTAAGCCCAGCCGCTATCTTTGGGTATATTTGAAATTCCCTGTTGTTAACCGATTGGTTTGAATCTGAAATTAAATCTTAATTTTTCATATCTTCGCGCCACGGAGGAGGGTCATGTGATGTGCCTTTTACCTAAAAGGCTTTACTCCTGGGATGTTCCGGTTCGGACTTTACTATTTGAGGTGGAATTGAACATTCTTTTTTCACCCATTTCTGATTGGCAAAGAATAGCTCCATGTTTGTTTCATTGCAGATGGAGAGAGGTCGACAAGCACGAAAACTTTACGCTCAAATGTTGGAAGAGAAGAGGATTGAAGAAGAACGAAAACGAGAAGAAGAACGAAGGAAAGAAGAAGAAAGACGAAAGTACGATTTGCGTGTTGCGAAACCTCTAGGCTAACATATAGTTTGCTAGCAACATACATTATATCATAAATTGTTACTAAAAAGGTTTTATGCACGAATACAATTTTTTTCTAAGGCTTCTTGCACAAATACAATTTCGTTCTAAGGCTTGGAAACCCTGGTAAATGAACACTTCATTGAATTTCTGTAAAACCCAGGGATGATTTTAATTCTAATATTCGATATCTCAGGGAAACTCTAAAGTATTTCTCTCCTCAAGGCCAGGTTATCTCTAATCATAAATGAAGCCGAGGAAAATGCGTTCAGTGATTTTTTAGAGGAAAAACTATTTTTCTCCAACTCAAAACTCCTGGAAATAATTTTGCTCTTAACGATACACCATAATTTTGATATTTCAGAGAGATTGAAAGACTGGAGCAAGAAAGAAAGATGGCTGAACTGGAAGAGCTGCGAAGAAAGGTATGGTCTCCCATAATGCATACAGTGGACTCTCGCTAATTCGAGCTTCTATTGTTCATTTTTTCTATAATTTGAATTAACTCTCCGTCTCTGTCACGGAGGACCCTTCGTAAAATACTTTCTAAAATATGACAATTGTATATTGGCAAGAAAGTCTTTTTTCTTTTTATAAGCATAGCGTTTATAAGCATACTAAGACCTGGATTTGGTGAAAAATAAGCATATCATTAGTATATCAGTGAGCTTTGGTCATTGGTCATTAGTAATGATTTGTGTACTTGAAAAGGCTCATTTTTATTTTCCATTTTGAATGAACCAATTTTTTCGGAAAAATAAGCATATCAATAGCATAATTTGAGCTCGACTCCAAGATATAGCTTTGACATAACATAGCTTGTTTTCTAAATAAGCTTAAAAACGATGAATTCCTCCTCTTCTGAAATCAGCACGAAGAAGAAGAACGAATTAAACGCGAACAAGAAGAGGAGAGACGATTGAAAGAAGAACAACAAAGACAAGCTGAACTTGCAAAGATGAGAGAACTTGAAGAACAGAAACGCGCTGAAGACGAACGAAAGAGGTTGGAAGAAGAAGCCAGACTTAAGGTAAATAATAATGCCCGTGATGGTGCCCGGGTGGGGTCCCGATTAGCCCGACTGGTGCCCAGTGGTCAGAGGGAAATAGTGATATATATCAGCAGGAACTCAAACACTGCAAAGTGATTGGATCACTAAGGTTAGCAAACTCGAATGACGTAATGATAAATGTAATATGACTAGGCATTCGATGTTGTAAGTGGTATTGTTGTGATTTTGTAATGGTTATAGAATTTTTACGTATTGGCCTTTAATTTTTTTTATTATGTCGTTGGTTGTTCTTAACTTCATGCCCTCGATTTTTGTCGTTGCTCGTTTGAGCAAAAGCTTTTCAAAAAGTTATATTGGCATTTTGTAGTGTTTTTCCGTAGGAAATTCTCGGGAGCAAATTTCTCAGACCATGTTAAGACGTTACAGTTCTCGTATTGCTCTGAAACGAAACGTTCACAAACACTGTCAAGAATCGAGACAACAAAAACGAGGACGTTACAAAGCAACACAGATCGAAATACTATCGTTTAGCTATTTACATCAGAGCGGAATTGCTCCGTTTCACTGCTCCGAAACTTTCCGAAATCAGTGTGAACACTTCCTATCTGTAACAAACACAGCAGAGCAATACGAAACTGTTAAGTCTGAACATGGACTTAGAATACAATTTCTTAGAATCCGATTTCTTAGAATCCAATTTCTTAGAATCCAATTTCTTAGAATCCAATTGACTACATTCTCTGGTTTCCTCTTTCCTACCACAGGAAGAAGAAGAACAACGACTTCGTGAAGAAGAAGAGGAGAGACAACGCGTGGAATCTGAAAATCGAAAGAATCAAGAAGAAGCAGAGAGGTTGGATAGAGAAGCTACTGAAGATGCTCTCCGACAAATGGCTGAACTGGATGCACAATTACAGGTTTAAGATTATTCTTTTTAACTTTCCTCTGTATGTGCGAATTTCAAATTAGTATTCTGGCGTGTTTTGTTGACGAACAAGGTTTACTGAAAATTATTCATGACGCTTCTCCTTGATTCACAATATTCATGACGTAATGATTTCTACCGCGGAAGCACCCCGGTTTTCGCCAGTTGTGGCAAATTTAAGAAATTCACGATAGAAAAAAGTTGATAAACATTGGCAACTACTGGCATAACCGGGGTGTTTCTGTAGAAAACTACGTAATGAAAATCATGAATTCGCCATTTTTTTGTTCAGCTTGAAGAAGCATTGGACGAAGATGAAGACTTTGATGACGATAATATTTCTCGTGTATTCACAATGGAAGACCCTTCGGAAAACGATCGACCCTCCATGGAAGGATATCTCAATCTCAAAGGTAAAAAAGCCTCACGTGTTGATGCTTTGTCCCAATTTTTGTAACCATGAACGTTTATGATAATTCATCCTTCACTGAAGTACAGTGGTTTCGGCTTGTGAATTCCTCTTCCAGCTAGGTTCGTTCCCGACCAATTAATAGTGTACATCGCGATTGTTTTTGCTTTTGGTCCGGGAGGTTTGTCTGGAAATCGAGTTGACTGACAATATATTGGAGACACTTTTCAACATATTGTCTGACAATATACTGTATAGTGGATGCAGCCTTTAAGACTCAAATGACATTTTTAATTTGTTATATGTGATGTTAGCTTTTTTAGGCTTATGCAAATAAATGTACAGTATAGAAATAGAAATTGTTAAAGACATAGTTTGCTTCTTTTGCACTATATGCAGGTGGTTTGATGAACACGCCAAAGAAACATTGGTGTGTGTTGAAAGATGACACCATGATGTGGTTCAGAGGAAAACAGGTATCCTTCACTTGTCGACCTTTGTTTTATAGTTGTTGATAAAGCTTTCTGTCGTTTCTCCTTTCAATCATGGTTGAATATGTTAAAAGTCGCTCGAAATTCTACCCGGAAAAATTCCCAAATTTCCCAAAAAATGAAATTAAAGAATTTTTTTAATAGATTTTTAAATTTTGTCAACTAAAAACGACGTCGAGTTAAACTGAGTTATAAAACGACTTTTCACCTTATCTTACGTACTTTTTGTGCTCGGCGTTTTTTAGAATTTCATTCAAAAACTATCAAAGATTTCAAAAACACTTTTTATTAGTGATGTCAGTACATGTCTTGGGTTTATTCTTTACTTACACAATATTGTATTTTTGATATTTTTAGAAAGCTTTAAAGAGTGGATGGTTGATGAAGAAAGGTGGTGGCCAAGGAACTCTTTCAAGGTATAACTGAATGGTTGCCCGACACGCATCTTTCCTCGCCTGACAGTTACCCGAATTCCAAAATTTTGTATAACTTTTAATTTCATTTTTCCTGGGAATCGTCCGCCCGCCGGGGTAATGCCTGTCGGGAAGAAATCCGTTTTTGGGCACAGACCAGTAATATCCGGTCGGTAAAAGGTCCGGTAATTCCCTATGATAATTTAATATAGATATGAACTTTTTGTGGCGTGCAAAATGAATGTTGCTGTGTTTCTTGTAGAAAACTTCCAACGTCCCGATGATTATGGGGAACTGTGAACGTTCATGTAGATCTTGATTTCAAATTGCTGCAAGCAACATCATAAGACGCCATTAACACTTCTGAACGTTTGCATTTTCAATCGAAATTAATGACAACGTTTTGGAAATACAGTCAACTCTCTCTAAAGCGAAATTCTATAATTCGAATCTCTCTATGATTCGAAATAAAATATTGGTTCCCTTAGCTGGCCAATGGTTATAAAATACCTTCCGTAATTCGAAACTCTCTGTAATTCGAAGACATTTTTGGCCTCGAGAGAGGGAATCAACTGTACATATCAATATACAAATACTTTTTGAAGTAATTATTCCCTTTGAAAACGAGACCCGCACTGAATGTAAATTTGAAGATCTAGTTAAACAGAGACCAGAAATTAACACGGCACGTTTCCATTCTTGAAATGCTTGATACGATTCTTAACGAAAAATTCACATGGATACAGTCCATCAAGTGTTTTGAATACAGTTGACGCATAAGAGGTTTTTCGACATACTCTATTTGATAGACTCCATTATTGGATACTTATGAAAGTCACTCTCATAAACGATGCTCAACTACTCGATACGCTCCTTTATTCGATTAAAATCCTATTCCCCTTGAAAATTGAATTGGAAAGCGTGAACTGTATATCCTTTCTGTTATTATAAGCACCTTATTTTGTTTTGACCACTAGACGTAACTGGAAACGCCGTTGGTTTGTTCTCAAAGATACCGTCCTTACGTACCACGAGAACGATCAAGAAGGCTCCAAGATTCTGGGTACATTAGACTTGCGAACGTGTCGCCAGATCATTGATAGCAGTCAAAAAGACAACGCTCTTGGTATTGTGATGCCGGAAAGGACTTATCATTTGACTGCTGAAAGTGCTCACGAATGGAAGTAAGTTGTTGCTTCCGGGGGGGGTGGCTTACTTAGTGAAAAAACCAAAGTCTCCCTAAGGGTTACAAAGATCAGAAAACTTACGATTTTCGAGAGAAAAAAGATATAAAAAAGTCTCTCAAAAGGGTAGGTAAGGGTAAGGAATAAGCCTCATGTTCGACTAAGTCATATATTTCGAGCGTAAAAGTCCTACTTTAAGTAAAGCCTAACAGCCTGGAGTTGTAGTACGTGACTTTATTAATATCCATTAATTATCTTGGTTAAACATCTGAACTTAGTTGTTCCATTTGTGAATAATTTGTCTTTATCTGATGTAGTGATTGGTACGGTATATTAAATCGAGTACATCGTGCAAACAATGACGAGCTCAAAGATATGAAGGACGAATCTGCCAACATTAAAAATGCTGTCGTGAGTATTGTTCTTTAACAAAAACACCTGCACTGCAGTTCCTCGAAACTCAGCAAGATTTGATTGATCTGGACGAGAATTAATATTGTGATTTCCTGTCTGATATGATGGTTCTGTAACTACTTTTTACATGTTTAAAATCTTCTTCTTTACGAAACCTTTTATCAAGTCTTTATAAAAGATCTTCACTTCAAAGGGGAATCAAAGATATTTCTTTTATGTTGCTTAAATTTCTGTAAGCTTTAGCAGGCCCTTCTTTATTCATCATTGATCATCATACTCTTTATCTAGCTGCTTTATTTTTTAGGGAACAATCGACACTATCATTATTGAAAGTATTTCCATTGAAATGATTGACGAAAGGTAAGGGTGAACTCAAGAATTTATGATATTTAAATAGTCAGGGATATGCATGCATAGCCCTAAATCGGGGTATAATTGATTATTAACTTGTCTCTGTTGATATTTCTATAATGTTACATATATACGTTATAAGGAGTTTAGGTGTCTACCCTTTTTTGAGGACGGGGGGGGGGGTAGCTTAAACAATTTTGAACAACCCACAGCTGAGAGCTGTATGTTAGCGGATAGTGTAAACCGTCGTTCTCAGTCAGTTAGGATATAGAACAATGGAAAAACTAACCGTCTCCGCTGTGAAAGAAACGTGGAATACATGAACTCGCGTATATCTGTTGCATCAAGGCATGGAAATAAATTGCTTTTAGAGCATGAATATTTTTTTAAGCACGATTTTATTAGTTGCGTTTATAGAGATCGTGATATTAAAATTTCCTTTCTAAGGTTTATTTAGCATGTATCATTTATCGCTTATTTCTTTGCATGTTGACAACGTTTAGACAAAAATTGAGTTTGAAAGATTTGAGCAACCCACCACCAAGTCTTGGTAATCAAACGTATGCGCCCTTAGAAGCTTACGAGCCGATGTCCACATTAATGAAAGGTTATGGCACCGTATCGGAGAAAGATCGTAAGGGGACCTTCAGTAAAAAGATGCTTAAAAGCAGGTAATGTGAATGATATTTTGTTTATGTTTCACCAGCCATTACAGTTGACTCTCTCTAATTCGAACTTGAACGGGGAATCTTATTTGTTCGAATTACAGAAAGAGTTTCGAATTATAGAAAGTATTTTACGAGAGTTTCTCCATGACGGGGACCGGAGATAAGTTCGAATTATAGATAGATTCGAATAATTGAAGTTCGAATAAGCGAGAATCAACTCTACCTTTGATTTTATAGAGCATGCTTTTCCTTTGAAACTTCAGTATTGAGATTGTTTTGCAATCATTAGTTATCATTTTACTTACCATGAATTTTCAAATTCATATCTAATTTACTGACACTTAATAAAGCTCTTAATATTTACGCATAATGGGCTTTTCCAGAAAAAAAAATAAATATGAGGGGTGGAGGATACAACATTTTTTGGAAATTACCCCTCGGACATTGTGACTTTTGACCCCCGGACAAACATCAGTTGACCCCCTGGACATTCAAAATTACATTCAAACAGAGCAAAATTACACCCAAACAGAGCAAGTCCCCCCCCCTCGGACAAGGTAATTTTTTACTATCCCCAAACACTATATCCTCCACCCCTCATGTACGAAGATTTTTTGGAAGAGCCCAACATCAAGTTTTATTATGTTTTAGTTTTATTTTATAAAATTAACCAATATTATTCTCTAATGATATCTACTAAATTACGTCTTTTCAAGAGTATTGGATTACCCGACCGCCACTTTAAGAGGAAAACGACCAAGGTAACGAATCTTGAAAATATTTTAACGCACTAAAAGCACTAAACACAAATCTAACACTATATCATGATACACGCACAATCACACACGCACTTTCTTACCCCCCCCCCCCCCCACTAGATGGTCTGTGAAAGATTTAAATATTGTCAAGCAAGATTTTTAAATAAATGTAGAGAATGAAAAGCTCGAAAAATTCAACTGCTCTGAAATATGATATTATAAGATATTATGATATTATATTATGATATGATAATATCAATTTCTGGATTATTTAGAATACCTTTGGCCTGCGGGAGGCCAAGGAAAAAATTTTATTTAAAGGCAAAACCTATGTCTTTATCGAATAAAACAGCGTTTTAGGGTGTTAGAGGGTTCAAAAAATGAAAATTCTTCTTTTTCTTCCAAAACATGGTGGGTGGAATTCTTCTTCCCAAAGTTTTTGACAGCTCAATTCAAACAACTCGCCGATGCGCATGAATAGCTTCCATTGTCTTACATTTTTTTCGTTGCATTTAGTTCATAGATATCTTATATAAAACACTAGATAGAACTACTCTGTATTTCCCAAGCAACAGCAGGTGAAGCAAAATAATGCGCCATCTTTGCTGAAAGTAGGTCACAGTTCGGTACCGGCAATTTGTTCAATCAAGCAAAAAAAAACATAATGGCGCGAAGCGACGAGGCGAAAAATAGGCTTGATGGATCAAATTGCCGGCACTGAACTATGGTCTATAATTTTGACTCAAATAGGGACGGAGTAGCTCTATCTATTGTTTTATATAAGATATCTGTGGACTAGGATACAGTCCACTTAACATAACATACATAAATTGCCAGAATAGACAATGTTATTTTCATCAATGAATTTTTTTCTTTTTAGACAAAATGGATTCAGTGTGATCACAGCAGATCGTATCTTTAGTTTCACAGTGGATGACGCAGAAGATGTTGGCCGATGGGTCGATGGTAGGAATTTTTTGCGAATGATCCCTGAAATCTCAAAATTAAATTTCTGCGAATTCTTTTTTAAAGCTGATTCCCATGGGACACAATTTAAGGCTTTTTCTACTTTATCAGTAAATGTTTTATGTCCAACATTGATCTCACATGCTAAATCTGTCCTGTATACACCTTTTCGGCCGTAGCCGCCAATTGCGCGGGTATTTTTTTTGTCCATTTTACCACCCTAAAACCGTCCCAGTCTTTTTTTCGCACCTTAAAGACAAAAGAAAAAAAAGTGTAAAAAAAGGATTGGATCGAATTTAGGTCGTTAAATTAATAATAAAGTGGCACGCGCCTGACCGTGCGACTACGGTCGAAAAGGTGTATTCTTCAGATTATAAAATATACACGGTGAGCGGGTCTCCTGTCTAATGCAATATTTAACCTTTATTTTTCTCACTCAACCAGCTTTGGAAAAGAGTAAAGAAAAACAATTGGAAGAAGGAAACACTGTAGCTATCGAAAAAGGTATGTGTTTATCCCCATAGTATCAAATGTAGTTTTGTTTGTGATTGATGTTGCAGAGTGCTCAATGAAACCAGAGCCAAGTAAAATATTAAAAGATATCTTTCATCACAACAGAAAGTAAAAAAATACACTATTTAGAGTTTTGTGCTACTGCACTTGTCAAATGTACAAATAAAACTATTTAGAAATTCTCTTCAATTAAAAAGCTTTATTTTAATATCTAAAGTATGAAGAAAAAAAGGAGGGCCTTCCTGGTTTCAGTTTTTCAGATTTTTTTTAACTCTGAAAGTTCATAAATTAGGCTTTGCAGTTGACTCTCCTTATTAGATCACAGGATCGAAAATTATAGAAAAAAATCGGATTACGGAAAGTATTTTTATATGGATTTTAAGCTGAGGGTAATACAGCTTAAGTTCAAATTTGAGTTTTAAAGGTTCAAATTTGTCTGTACACAAACCCAATATCTACGGTTAATTTCAAAATTCATTACCGTAGAGGGTCTGTTGTCATTGTCTTTTCTGGTTTGAGATTTTTCAAACCAACCGCTACGATGGAGTGCTGTTGGAGTTTGGCGAGAAATCGGAGGCGATAAGACAAAATGGCCGTCAGAGTTGTCAGAAAGTATAGAAGTTTGTCGAAGAAAAGTGTTTTCATAACAAAACTGACTTCTTTATTTTTTAATAAATGGAATAAAAGAGAGCTCTAAATGAAGACATTCTATTGCAAAATAACTCTTTTTGCACAAATCGAATGTTTTTTGTTTACATTTTGGATCTTTGAATTCACGAACATGAGAGAGAAGTTGTTTGATTGGAATCTTGTTTTTAAAGTGGTTTTAACTTCAGTTCTTTGCAAAAGAATATACTCAGATTATCTCTGCATGTTTTTATGTTCAAATTCAGTATTACTTTTACGGCATTTGATCTATGTAGAGTGGCTATAGTTTGTTTTGTTGGCATAACTTTTGTAATCAAAATGTTTATATTTTTATTTGGCGGACTACTGTACATGGAAAAATAGGGTAATTGGAAAATAATTTTATGTTAGACAATTTTGAATACTGTATGTCTTCGTTACTTTTCAGCTTTTAGTTTGGCTCAAAAACATTTAAAAAAGCAGTCAAAACATGCTTAGAAAGTGACCCTCAATCATGGACCCCATCCCTTTGTTTACAATTGTCGTACTTTGGCGGCCATTTTATTTCAAAGTTATACTTCATCGCAGAGGTCTCCGTACGGAAAAACTTTTATCAAACAGACAATGCGCACAGAGTGAACTACGCTACGATAATCGTGAGATACACTCTGGTACAGAGTAGGTTCAAATTAGAGAGAGTTGTGTGATTCTATGCTTTTCCAAAATAGTTTGGGACTCGAAATAACGAAATTTCTTTAACTCGAACCTGTATAACTCGATTATCTCCATAACTCGATCAAGTTTTATGGTCTCTTCAGTTAGCAATGACTTATAAACCTTACTCCATAACTTGAAATTTACTCCAACAAATTTTTGTTCTCCCCCGTGCGTTTTGGAGTTATGAAGAATCCACTGTATTTTTGATGCGGAATCGGGTGTAAAAATTAAAAGCGTTTCTACTTATTAATCTTTCAAGGTTGGTTGATCAAGAGGGCGCCAACGGAACAGACACAAGCAAGAGACAAAAGGAGGTCAGAACATTCTCTTTTTATTCTGTGATCTTCAGCTTTTGGAGAGATGAAACAAAAAGAGTGGTTCCAAAGATCTAGATGAATATTTATCATATCGCCTTATCGGCGGGGGTGGGTGGTGAATAATATTCTGGTTTGTCTCAGTCGAAGAAAATGTTTACTGCAGAAAAGTCTAGCATTCATCCAAAATTATAGCACTACCCGGGCTCAAATTAGGAGGAGCTTTTTCACGATAAGACATAAGACGTCTGATTTTTATTTGATGTCTTTTTTATCAAGGTGGTTTACCTTATCTTCAAATTCATTGGACTACTTCAAATCATCAGAGAGAAATTCACCCAAACTTGGATCTATCGTTCTCAACAAGTAAGCTTTTCCTTTTTCTAATTCATTGTGAATGTTCGTAACTTTTTGGTGAAAACCATGCTAAAATATTCTTAAGGTATTCTTAGGTTAGCATCCGAATCAAACCTAAATTTGACATGTAAAACATACCTGAAGCAAAAAAAACGTTTTTGTTCTGTGAAAGCTTTGAGCCTTTCTGTAGGAGTATTGGCAATAGTTTACAGTTAAAAATGTTCAGTTGCCAAATATTCCATGATGGTGATATTCTTAGCATATTCTTGAATCTTTTGGCCCATTTCATTGTAAATATTCTAACAGAGTACATTCTTATTATAAAATGTCTATTCCTGTCTAAACCACTTAAGTCGTGGTTTAAAAGTTAGGGCATTTGGAAGAATTGAACAAGACCTCGAAGGGGTTTTACAAAGAAATTTAACTTCATCTTGAATAAAATTCAAATACGCGGGTTGCAAAATTATATCAATGCATTCAAAATATGTGAAAAAAAAGTTCACGTGATTTTATTCGCATGTTACTTACTTTACAACTTTACAGCTGATAACTTTATTAGTGTCAATAAATTCGAACCAATCAGAAATAAATGTCATGTACAAGCACATAAAAATTAGAGTAAAAGCGTGATTTGTCTTCAGACTTTAATTTTGCAGCCTGTGTATTGAGTGGAATCCAGGGAGAAAAAGTTCCCAGCGTTTGAAATGATAGCTTTAAAAAAAAGAGCAACCTGCATGTAATCGGTGACGTTGGTCCGTCGCAAGTTTATTCATTTATAAAAAACATTTTACGCTACTTTCCAACTGAGGGGAACGATGTTTTAGTTCGAATTATAGAAAGACTCGAACTATAGATGGATTGGAATAGACCTTATCGGAGTTTTTGATTTTTCTAAAACAGCGATTACATTACAGGTATTACAATAGAAATTTCTTAGGAATTCCTCGAGGGAATTCTATTGTAATACCCCCGAAACAATCCCACAATGCATCGCTATTTTAGAAAAATCAAAAACTCCGATATAAGGTCTATTAGAGAGAGCAGACTACTTTTTCTAATTTCTCCAATTTCAACTTTTTTTATCATAGTGTATGTACAGTTGTTCCACCACCTCCAGTTGATGATGTCAAATCTAAAGAATCTGGTATGTCCTCATTGATTTCATAATTGTTTGGCAATTTGAATTGGTCAATTTTTATTTTATATCTGAGATAGGAGTATTCTCCTTATTCAGTGATATAAACAACAGCTGTCCTTAAAAACGGACCTTGATGTACCTGATGGACCTGATTATATTTTCTACATCGGTTAAATGTCGATAATTCAAACTCAATTGGGAAGTCTAAATAATGCGAACATTGTGAAGAGATTTGACAAGAAAAATTAAAAGTTTGCATTAGGAGGGTTAATCTATAAGACTTACGCGCGTGTTTTTTAACGTTTGTGTTCGTTAGCTCTTTGTCTTCGAATAAGTAATTAATCAATCTAAAATTTATTATCAATAATGTCTGTGGAGGTAGGGGTGTTTTTCGCTCCTTTCACAACCGGGCCAACATCACAAGGTGGCAACTAGAGCAATTTTGACGATTATGTAATGTAAATGCATGTTTGCTTTATTAGGACAATGGGAGTTTGTGGTGAATGGGCGTAAACGTTCGTACAACTTGGTGACGAGTTCTTTTGAAGAAGCCTGTAGATGGCATGCCGCCATACAAGAAGTCATTGATAACAAACCGCCCGTCGAAACGCCCTATGAACAACTCATCGAACAAATCATGGTATGTATCTAGAGTCCGGATTGTTGTTTCGAGCCGGGAACCCCTGGTAAGCGTCACTGACGCTTAATATGTGATCCGTTTATGACTTTGATCCTGGAGGGGGGGGTACTTAGGCGAAATGAAACAAAACCCTCAAAGGGGTACAAAAACCATTAAAAAGAAAGTTTCTGTAGAGTCTCTGTAAGGGTCCAAAAACCACGAAATTCAAAATTTTCTCTCTCATAGGGTCGTGACTCTCCAAAATTTTATACAAAAATCGAGTGAAAATCGAAAAAAAAATTGAGGAAAGTCTCTCTAAGGGTCCCAAAAACAACCAAAAAAGGGTCGATTTTCAATATTTTGCCCGAACATACCCGTCACCTCGCAAACCTAGAACCCCCGGACTTTGATCTATTAAGCCTTGTTTTGAATATCAAAAATTCAGTTAAAAGGTTCAATTAAATAAGTGGAACCATGGAAAGAGTTCTCTGTTGTAGAGCAAATTCATAACATAAACAAATTACATTTGCGTAGATAAAAGCTATGTACAAAATGAGATGATAAGCTCGGGGAAAAAATGTCGAACGAAAGTGACTAAAATTTTGAGGGGATGACTAAATTTTTCCCCGACATTTTATTACCCGACATTTTATTACCCGAGCAAAACTTTTACCCCATTTTTTATCACCGACCAATACTTTTACCCGATTTTTTATCCCCGATCAAAATTCAAATCCAATTTTTTTACACCCATATTACCCGAAATTAGTGCTTTAAACGTCGAATTACAAGATCTATTTTCGAGCTAGCAAAGGAAACCATTTCATTTAGGCAATTTAGTGGGTTGGAAGTGACTAAGATATAAATTTGTTCGAGGATATGTGACGAATTTGAAATTTTGGTTGGGGAAAAGTAACGAAAATGCTTCTAGGTGACGAAATTTTTCCCCGACTGAATTAAAACCCCGATATTTTTCCCCGATATTTTTTCCCCGATAAGGTAATCTATTTGTTTCTCACAGGAATCATCAAACGACTTGTACATCGATCGCATATATCGTGTTAATCCATTACTATGTTACACCAAACAACCATTGAAAATGCCTTTGTTGTCGCTTCCGTACGGAAGTTCGCTATCTCCCAGTAAGTAACTTTTATAACTTAGGCAGAACCAATTCAAATCCAACTATAATTTTCAGGAAAGTACGCATTTTTTTATAAAATGTGTAATAATAATTTAATTAATAATTTTGGCGAGTGGTTAATCGTTTTTCATTTTTGCGAGAAATAGCATGTTGTCTGGTGTATTCCCTTTCTTATTTTGCCCAATATTATTAGCTTTTGAAACTTTTGAAACTTTCAGGTTTGTAAAATGAGTCTGGTCCCTTAAGTCATCTTAGTTCGTAAAATTATAAATAAAATGACATTACTGGTCTAAATATACGCATATACGCGTCCCTCGTGGTCTAAGGGTTAATAGCTCCACCATCTTTTGACTTCCGTTTTTCTTTCGCACACCAACAGAAGCACAAAACAAAGGGTACGGTACATTCTACGAAGAAGCACTCCGTATTTTCACTTCACTACAAGAATTGGAAAATGTCGCTGATCCTATCGCCGTCACGCAGGTGAGTTGTCATCTTTATGGACTCTGTCCTATGCTTCCTGTTCCGACTCGAGCGCCAGCGGATGTTTTTTTTTTTCATTTAGAATTCTAATATGTGTCTGTTTACTTCGGTTTAAAGATTCTATGTTCTTGTCATCACCAAATTTTTGAAAATTAAACCCGTTTTACTCCGAAACGAAACGAAGCTATTCTTTTGGTTAAGAGCGACGTAAATTGAATTAACCATTTCGTTTTGGAGCGAAACGAGAACGCTGCGTGCGAACGTTTAGAATGGCTTCATTTTGTTTCGGAGCGAAACGGAACCGTCACGTGCGAACATGTTCGTTGCCTTAGAAGTTGAAAGATCCCATTGCAGTTTATCTGAGCTAATTCGATTTCTAGTATAGGGAGCTTTTTGTTTCCCGTTACAGAGACTGTCGTGGTTAATTTTATAGCTGATCGACTTGCTGATTTGCAGAATGCCGAAGATTTCAATAGGTTTTTTTCTAAAGTGACACTTCAAAGGTTTCAAAGTTACGGTCCCATTCCTTTAATATGTTTATAGTGTTCACTTTTTAAAATGGGTGTGGTCGAGTGTAAATATGATAATATTGATAAACATGTCTACATTTCCGTGTAAGAGTTAGTTTCTTAAACAGTACAAGATTAGATAGATATGCATTTGTTTTTTTAAACATGAATAAAAAAATAATCTAGAAAAACTGCATCAATAATTTAGCACAAGTGTAGAGGACTACTAATCTTTAAAAGCTTTTATATTCCTTTCCCCCTAAGCTTTCAGGATTCGTTATCCCTCACTCGTTTTTTGACAAACTCGAAAACATATGAGGCTATTGTAAGATATTGCCGCTGTACTAAAAATAAAGTCTCAAAAACAAAGTCTCAAAGAGAAAGAAGGGCTTTTTGTTCCTTTTTTGCACATGAAAGAGAGAAGAGTGAGGATTAAGGGGATTCAAAATGTTGTGAAAATTAGGTGCTTTTTTTCTATAAACATTAATGCTTCGCTTGGGCTTGTGCTTGTGCGTGGTATGTCTGTGTCTTCGACGGAAATGGACTGTTTCTAGATTTGAGAACAGCAAAGCCTCTATTTACGTAAAGGAACTTTTTATCAATATTGAAGCAATCGCCCTTATCTCTATCCGTTGATCAAGTTTTTTCCCCAACGTATTATTCAGTGTTTTAAAGAGAGAGAAACTTTCAACAAAAGAATTTTCAATTTTCAGTTTGATGTCAGGGTATATAGAGAATGTTTGTATGTTAGGCCATCTAAGAAATATTGAATTGCTTTTGGTACCTTTTGTAAGGTTACCATTATCGAGATGGTGTCTTTCTGGTTGATGTTATTGGCTTTTTGCTCAATGTTGTTCATAACGAGTTGTTCACCGCCATCCAATTCCATGTTCCCACGTGTCAAGAGTCATCGAGGTTTCTACCACCACACAGGCTGTAAGCGTAAACTAGTCAAACTCAACCTGACTCATTCGGTGTGTACCGAATCTAAAGAGCTGAACTGGTTTAGTTGTTCTGGATACTGCCCCTCAAAGAGTACAGCTGAGTATACTCCAGGCTTTAAAGATATAGAAGGAATTAACGTTCGTTGTACGTGCTGTAAGGCGATATCATTCCGATATTTTGCGACTTACGTTTGTGATGATCCCCGATCAGAGACAGTTGTACCGTTCCCGATGGGTTGTGTTTGTCAACCGTGTCGTCACGGTCATAACGCTCCTGCATATAAATAGGACACGCTTCGTAGACTTCATAACCGTTTGCTGGAATTTTGTTGTTAATAGGCTTTGGTTACGTCATGAACATTGCTTACCACGTTTTTGAGATACAGTTGACGCTCTCTAATTCGAATTTGAAACGAAATTGGATTTTATCGAATAATGGAGCGTTTTGAATAATAGAGCATCGTTATCAAAGTTTCTTATTGACGGCGAGTTTGAATATAATCGAATAATGGAGTAGTAGAACGTCGATTTAGAGAGCGGCAACTGTAATGCTATGACAAGTTATCCCTAAAAAGAATTTCTTTGATGTGTTTTTTCATTTCAAGTAAGATCAGAGGTCTGAAGGGCCTTACTGGAATATGACGAGGAAAGCGCTGTTCTTCGGGTTATCTTTGAAATGCTGAAGTTTTTTCGACTGATATAGCAAAATAATTGTTTTTATTTTGAATGGCTAATTGTAGATTGACACTAACATTCCTTCCATTGGATCTGGTAGATAGATCAACAATCAGAAAATCAGCATCGAAATTGCATTTAAATTTGGTTGCAGTTAATATTCTTTTGTAAGCTCGAAATATTACCATTAAAAGCTCAAATTATTGATAGGAAATTTTAGATTTATGTAGGAACTTGATCATCAGCATTGTCCATTTTCATTTTTGATAAGTTTGTAATAAAATTAGCATTGTAATACTGTTTTGAATAATTAATTTAAAAATGGTTTCAAATGTATTCCCGTCCCCAAAACCTTCATCCCCCAAAGTCTTCATGGTTTTAACAAAAAATCAATCTGCCATCTGCCAAAAGGCATGTAAATGAATCATAAACTGTCTGCTTACTATCCATAATTCATATTTTACGCCAGAGTTTGTGAAGTGAACTAACCACTGTTTCACCAAGAGCTCGGATTCAATTCTAGCAAGTATCATGTGTCAAACCTCTCCCTAATGATATATTCAAATTAGCTATCTATTCAATCTCGTTCAGTAATTGCTACTACTACACTTTGGCAATTAGCGGGTTATTAATGTGTTTTTAGGGCTCACATTAAGTGAACTAAGACTTGTTAACATCTTTACACTAATCATTGGACCAGCGAGAAGAGCGAGCTTATGTATTTGTGTCTTGTTGCGACGGAGGTGGTTAGCTTTTAATTTGTCTAGATCCTGACTGGTTGAAGAAAACGACAAATCAGCCTTCACCGGCCTTGATTTTGCGGGTCAAAACTGCAAGTTACATATTCCAAACAAATCGCTTACGCCACTCTTCCGTTCTCAAAAGTGCAAATACATAACTTCGCTAGAACCTCTCAGATACGGTTAAGCATACGATTGACATCCTTTTATTTTTCCATTACAGGGTATTTTACAAACATGTCATGACTTGAAAGAAATGCGGGACGAGGTAAGCTTATTTTGAACGTAGCATAAAGGTAGAGCACACGGCTATAGTGCACAGGGTTTTTAGTTCGACTCCCATAAACTGATCATACAAAAAAATTCAATATGGTACTAAACGCCTCTCTGCTTGATGCTCGTCAACTATTTAGAAGGTTAGTTGGTTTCCAGGGAAAGAAGTAGCTACCTTTGGGCGGCTAAGGAAATGGGAGTGTTAGGGTCGCCCTCGACTACGGTTGCAAACTTAATGACTTCTTTTGAACTTTAAAGAAATAATTAGATAAAACTCGAAAAACTCTTACAAAAAGTCTTACATTACTGGGCTATCCACGTTAAATATTGACTCTATTTATCTTTCTATCACAAGTTATAATCGAAACTTTTCAATGATTCGATTTCAGGTTTATTGTCAATTGATCAAACAGACATCGAATTTGGAAAATCCAAACAGTTTGTCTGGTTTACGACATATTCAGGTTTTTTCATTGACTTTTTCATTGAATTTTATTTTAATTATACATCTTAAATGTTTTCACACAACTTCTCCTCATTTTCAGTAGCTACCAGCCACTCAATTGTCACTCAATTGATTATTATTACGTCATTACTTCGTAACGGCTATATTCGAAAATCCGAAAATTGTTGAACGACGAATTCTGTTTTTTTTTCGATGTGAATAGGCACACCAAGAATCCATATCCACTCTTATTAAATTTTCCAACGGCTTAATTATTGCGAAGTTCTTTTTTAGCAATTTTCGCAAAAATTAGTCCTCGAGAAAAATCTGAAATTCGAATTCTCCCCAAAGCATTCTACAAGAAATTGGATGAAAAATGGCTGATTCAATTCTCTTAAAAGGAATTTACATCAAAAGTTCATCATTAGTAACGTTCACATCGTCTTCTATATCAACTTCTCAGGTGTTGGTATGCATGTCATGTACTTTCTTACCGACAAGAAGAATCCTTCGTTACTTGAGGTTCCACTTGAAGAGGTAAAGTTCTATTGTTACGATCTGGATGGCTTTCAAACCATAGTTCTAAAGGGCTACTTAGACAACACAATATAACGATGAACAATATTCGAAAATATAGTTTGCGGAAAAGTTAACGACATGTGTTCTATTATTGTCGGAATATTACCGTTAGGTAGCTCTACCGCGATGAATTTCCCGTGGATATCGGAAAGATATTGTCTGTGTACAGTTTTGTCTAATTATAGACATTGACATAGTTTTTGAGGAGACGTTTTCACGCCTGTCATTAAAGCTTAAGCTTTAGCATTTTCAATAACTTTGGCGCTTCAGTAACTAATGACAATTATTTTCTTCTTCTTCATTTCTCATCTTCATTTTATATTTTTTTCATTATTATCTATTTGGTATTATTCCACTCTCGAATGTCTTCCAATAATCACAAAACAACTATTTAATTCAAATTCTATAAAAAATTATAGCCTTTTTTGCCACTGCTGCTGGTTATATCGAGGCAGACTTTAATATGCTAATTGAGTTTGATTACCTTCTATTTACAGAGTCCGAGAAATGTATATCAATACTGAGATGGCCAAATTTGCTGAATTCGCTTTGGACGCTCTAAAACGAACGCGCGTGCGTGAGCTACCTCCTTCACGTGAAGAAATCATCACGTTATTGGGACGCCGTAAGATAACGGCAACTGTACATTGTTACGGTGGTGGTTCGTGTCAAATCTCGATCGATTCATCGACGACCAGTGGTGAGGTCATCAAGATCCTAAGCAAAGGAATGAAATTGAAACACGATAATCTGATCTTTGCACTCTTTGAACGTTGTGGACCTCCAAATGAAAAGAGTATAGAAGATCGACAAATCTTAGCGGACGTTTTAGCTAAATTTGAAAGGTATGTTGATAGATAGCGTTTATACTTGCTCAATTTCTTCCAGAGCCTCTTCAGTCTCTATATATCTAATTCAAAGTGGGAACCATTGTAATTATTCCAGTTTTAGAGAGTTAAACAGATGAATTGTAAATTTATTTCAAAATTTTTTAGTTAAAAAAAACACAGATATGGAGCGCTCTTTTAAGTGATGTTCAACAACAATATACATAAAAATATGGATTAAGATCCCCTCAAAGAATATTGCAAATATTTGAGTTGTTAAGAGAGTCGGTTGTGACTTAGTCCCTTCACAAAAGACAGCTCCGGCCTTTTGGGCCTTACTTTTTGTCTTTAGGCACTCCTATAGGCAGAACCTAGTGACCCTCACCGGGAATTCGCATATTACCTCTCTTATTCGAATCTTTCTGTTATTCATACTAAAATATCAGTCCCCTTCAGCTGAAAAGTGGTTTGAATTACTCTCTGTAATTCGAATCTTTCTCTAATTCGAAGAAATTTATTAGTCCCTTGAATATCGAATTAGAGAGAGTCAACTGTATTGCATCAGTATTCACTCTTTCTTCCCTTCATTTTGTTGCAGGTACAAAGCAACAGAACAGAATAAGAACAAGAAACACAAATGGCAAATCTTCTTCAAAATCTTCTGTTTCATACATCCGGAGAGAGTGTTGGCAAATACTGTGGAAGGAATGTTCCTCTTTGAACAGGTACAGTATCACTTACGGCAAGCTACCTTGTAGTTTGATCAGTTACTACAATAGTGGACAAAATATTTGGCAAAAAACGATTGAGATAAAAAAATATCCCCCCCCCCTCTTCCACCTCCAAAATCACAATTGAGGGGTAAAAATCTTAGTCAACATTTTCACACGAAAATAAACTTAAGTCGAATACCTTCAGAATTTTTGGAAAATTAAACTTCACTGTGTAAAGTTTTTGTAGGTCAAAGTGAAAAAAAGGTACAGTAGCTCAAATTTTATTTTATCATAATATACGTACTTTCTGACTAAAAACTTGAAGCACTTTGGATTCATGACGTTGAGAACTATTGTCCAAGTTCATGTGTAGATGTGAGCACTTTTTGCAATTTGTACTAGTATTCATGGTTATAAGGAAATTCATAAATTTCCCGGTCATGAAATTTTTGAAATTTCCCGAGTGCAACGGGAATTTAAAACATTTCGAATTTGACCAGGGTAATTACCAAAATTTCACGAAAACAAGCATGGGTCCTGGTTAATCTCATGGTTTAGATTGAAATTTAACAATTCTGAAAGACTCAATTTAAACTGGAATCAATTGAAAATTTAAAAGATCTCAAAAAGTCTTAGAAATGCGAATCGAGTTTTAATTGGATAGTATTCCATTTATTAGCCTTTGAAGTAGTAAGAAAGTCGAAAAAGGTGTGAATTTCCAAACGATGAAAAATTTCACTCTGCGGGAAATTACAAATCTAGGAGGGAAATTCAAAAGCTTGAGGGAAATTACACAAGTTCGCGGGAAATACAAAATAACTAAACAAAAACGTCAATCGAATTTCAATCACCATGCGATTATGGATTATAATTTCTTGCATTCGTTTTTTACTTCACTTATCGTAGTTTTGATCGACGACAGGACGAATGACGTTTGACTGAAACCAAAAAAATCTAAACTTGCTCGAAATTTTTACACAGTCAAAGCTGAAAAATTTGCGTTTAAATCATTTGAAAAGAAAAGAAAAAAATTAGGTTGTAAGTTAACCGCTGAGTCGGGCTCTAAGCAGGTCCCGAAATAAACGTCCCCCCCCCCCTTTATTTATTTTTGAAAATATTTTCAGCTATTAAAAGCTAAATAGCCTTGTTTAAGTATATGATAAAGTTATTTTGGGGTTTTAAAATTTCCGACTCCCGCGACGATAAGGTCCCCTCGTTTATTACATTTTTAAAACATTTCGGACCCCCCTCCCCTTTTTATTCGGACCCTCCTACTATTCGGGACCTTAGAGTAAAGGGTATCTATACGTTGGTCCGTAATTGTTTCATTGATGAAGAATAATAAGCAATCAAGACATCGTCGAATGAATTGACAGAAGCAATGTTAATTTTTTATTCTTAATGTTTCGATATATTAATTCATCATTAGTAATTATTTAGTGTCTAAAAATAATAAAATTAGATTATTAAAAAGTGCAAGTAAAATCTTAAAAGACGACGTACAAGGACAATAGATAGATGAAGAAATCCCTTTTTTTTTCTGTAGACTTGTGAGAATTATACGAGACGATATCTGCTGCCGAGTTAACTTATGTATTAGGCATTACGATTGCAATATCTGGAAAGGTGACGTCATTGGCAACTGGATGTAGTTCAATGTTCTTATAGGGTTTTAAGGCCGGTCTCCACTTTCGGCGGCACGAGCGAAAACTTATTGACGTTTTTGTAAGCAATTCATTTCGAAATGAGGATGAAAAAGTAGAACTTCCTTCAACTTTTTTGTTCGCGCGAAACTTTTTTTGACGTAATTTTTTTATGACAATCAGGCAAGGTTGGAAAAAAACTGTCGCCATTTCGCACAAAAGTGGATACCGGCCTCTAGTATCTATTAAATGTCTTGACTGTAACTTATTTGCGTAATTCAGAGAATACCTTTTCGTTACTCTTTTTTAAATGGTTTAACACAAATAAAGAATACTTTAGTCGGATTAATTTCGCAGGTTAAAAAAATCTCGATTTCTGGATTTTAATTAGCGAGCTTTGAAAACTTTGTGAATAAGCCTAAATCCAGGTATAATGGTATTTTTCCACCAAAGAGAATTTTTGACTGGCGGTGGATTTAATTTCGCAAGTCAGCAATCTCACGCGTTTAGCGATTTTAATTTCACGAAAAGGGAAAAAATTCTCGAAATCAAAATTTATCTCGCAAAAGTTAATCCGAGTTAGATGGGTTTAAATTCCCTCAAAGAGAGTTTATAAAATTAAATACTTGAGTTGTTTTAAGATGCTCGGTTGTAACCAGTTTAAAAACTGACATCTCCGCTTTTTTGTTTTATCGTAATATTCAGACAGATAAATTCGTCATTTACCAAAAAAGAGTTTCCTCTTTCATTTCCCTCATTATTCAAAAATTTTAAAATAAATAATCAAAGAGAATTTGGGCACTTGCTCAATCAGATTGATTTAAAAACCGATCAACATTTTTGGAAGATAGCCATGAAGTACTATATACCAAGCATTTACGGTTTCTTTCTTTTCTACTATTTCCACCACAGTGATAACGAAATTCGCCAGGTTTTCCCAGTGATCAAACTTCGAAAGAAGGCTCAATCAGAACGTAAACAACAACAACCTGTCAAGAAAGATTATGGAACTATAAAGGTTTGATTTGAATCATCCTCAAGAACAGTGTCTCTTAAATTTGATAACCATTCCCCTCTCAGATTAGGATTCAAGTATTCGAATTTCTTGATAGTTTGAGAGGACAATCTCTCGATTTTCGTTGATTTTTTTGGACACTCTACAGAGCTCTTGTTGACTTTGTCCAAATTATATAAGTTTACTTTTAAAAATAGAGATACTTTTCATATTTTGTTAAAATTACGTAACTGTCCCAAAAACGTTCGAATCTGTCGAGGCGATTTCCTTACGTAAATCGAAGTTACCTTATAACAAATTTTTGCGGAAATTTTAAATTGAACCTGCGAAATACAATTTTTCCAATTTTATCGAATTGAAAAATCTTAAGAAAAAATGTATCTGTCAAAAAAAAACAAAATTAAAACCCGGAATGCCATTTTTCCGATTTTTTTTTTTCGAACGAGAGAATATTGTTCCAGTGAAAATTAGTTCCAATAAGGTACCAAATAGCCGCGATAGTTACATAACTTCACAAAAACCTTTGATACTTGATACTTTGATAATTTTTTCATTTTCTCAGGGGGACGATAAAGAAAGCAATCTCTCCATATAAAGGTATCAGAATTTTTCGTTAGGATTTCAAGCTTTTATATACTAAAGAAATAATATATTTGCCTAAAATATAAATTGAAGTGGTTGGAATAGGCGTGGGTTCGAGGAAATTGAAATAAACGAAGGGTTAAAATTGTATCTTTAAGTAACGAGAGTGTAGTAAGTCTGCGATGCTGTTGGGGCAACGAAGGCTACTACTTTCGACAGCTATATTAGTTGAATTCGGGAGGGACGTCTTCCTCCTGGATTGCTTCACTTATCTTCTTAACCCTTCCCTTAATTACTGAGCATTTAGCAGAGAGGAATCAAATACCTTTTGGATAATTACGGCAACCCTTTGGTATGACCTGGCCGGGATTGTAATAGCCGGATGCACCTTTTGTATTTCGGTTGAAATACTCAAAAATAAAGTAAATTTAATCGGAAATCTAGTCATTCAAGTAAATATACAGGACTTTTCTCTTGCAGAAACGACTCCAATAATCTTAAAATTTAAAGAGTTTTAGATAAAGGTCAGCGATCACTTTTTAAATTTTCGATAGATAAACTAATGAGGGTTTTTTTCTGAGTTTGGAAACTATTCTAGTCGCGTTACTTGGGGAGTCTAGTATTGGGGAGTGTAAAAAATTACAAAAAAGCTACGAGATTTTGAAAGGTATATGACGGCTTTTGGCTTAACACCGTTGAGCGCAGGAAAGCTATTTTCCTGTCAATTCATTCCATTTATATTTCCCTGAACATTGAAGAATAATTCTTGATTAAAGTTGAACCATGTAAAACCCATTTAAAATTTTTTTAAAAGTGTCAATCCATGATAAAATGACAAAGAAAGTGTCAATTTTTCTAGCTCTATAACTATCTCTACGAAATTTTGAGGCTAAGAATGACTGTCAACTTATATCCTTTTATACATAAGCATCACTGGTATATCAATATTTTTGGGGATGTTGACAATATGTATTTAAAGATTTTGTCAATATTTTTACAAGAAGTGTCATGTGTCAGCATTATGGACATGAATAACTACTAAGTATTTTGGGTTGCTAGAGTCAAATAATTTGAAGTGGCTAATTTGAAATTTGTACTTTTGGGCAGTTTCAATAAAAAAATTTTCGGTCCCGTAATTTTACGAACTCCCCACTTGAACAGCAACTCCCCAACTCGCACAGTGTTATTCACTTTACTTTCTTACAGCTGAGGAGGATATGACGGAACAACCGAAATACAATATTGAAGAAGAATTATCTGCAATCAAAAGTAATGTCATGACCAAGTGGAGAGAAATAGAGGTATGTACAATAAATCTTGTGTCTCCTTGAATAAGGAGAGTGTATGAGTCAGAATCTTCGACCAGCATAGTCTTAGGGATTTTCGGTTCTCAAAACTGAATCCTACTCAATTTTATGTGCCGGACCCGAATTTAGAGGTACTTTTTACACTAAAGTGTCGAGAATATTCAAAATATCCGTAAAGATTACAATCTTTACGTTAAAAACTTGACGTAGCTCCGTCAGGCTGTCAAAGATACTTCATGATTTCCATACTTATGGAGAATAGTTCCTGAAAGAATGCTTTGTTTATAGAATTGACATCATGTGATTACTTACCTTGAGACAGGAGCCAAATCCTGAATCTCCTTAAACATTTTTGAAATAATCAACTCTGTTAGTTTTAGGGATTGTCGGTTCTCAAAAATAACTAAGTCGTAGTCAATTAAATGTTTAATGAATCCAAATTTAGGGGTAGTTTTTAAAATATTCGAAATGTCTGCGGAGATGACAATTTTGTCTGGATGAATATAATGAAAATATGGAATTCCGATTTGATTACGCTGAATAGAAAGTTTATTTCAAGAAAATCAAAAAAATAGAAAATATTCAGAACTAATTTAAAAATCTTCTTTTTCTTACTTTCTTCTAACCTTCATCTCAGAGAACGATAAACGAAAATCATACCAATAAAAAGATATCCATATGTTCTCGTGACCATATTTATCCCAAATCGAATTGAGACCATTGTAACTGCATGATTTGTTGCCTTTATGCCACCAAGCTCCGTGTTTGACAAAGGCACAATTCTCTCCTGATTTGAGATCGTTATCTTGATCTGAGGTTGTCCATTTCATGCCATTCTGATAAGTCATTCCATCGCCAGCATCTCCTGAATATCCATAAATGTGCAATCGATAGCCATTTGATTCGCTATCAATGTGAAAGGTTGAATATTTTGCATGTTTCCATGAGCTCGAATCTTTGCTTTGAAGGTCGAATCTGACCTCAGAGCCGGTCAAAACAGATTGAGCAGTAAGTAGATGCAGATTGTCATTCCCTAACCAATGTTCATGTTGGAGTTGTCCGAAGCCCTCTTTGAAGGTTTTCCAATCGCGAAAGAAATTGGTTGTCCCGTCATAACGTCTTTGGATTAAAGTCCAACCACCTGGAATTGGAAAAAATCAATTTTTTTCTAATACTACATAGACTTCAAATAAGTTGTTTTGATTCCGTGTAAGCGAAAAATATCAAGTAAACAAACTCTCTGATGATAATTTTAACTCAATCACAGTTTGCTTACTTGAATTCTTTCCTGCAAAATAGACTTAATCAAAGCAGAGAACTAATTTAAGAGTTGTGTGAATTTAGAGTAGGCAAGACGAATGGATTAGATTTTTTCAAAAATTATTTACGTAATCTTACTGCAGCAAAAGGTAATCAAAACCACATTCATATTCATTAATTTCTGTTTTAAGCACTAAATTGGAGTTACTATATTTTTTTGAAAATTATGCAAAAGCCCAAACCCGACGGAGAGCATCGAGATTATTCTTGTAGTGCTTCTTTTCATCAATTTTAAAACATCCTGTTACCGGCGACTACCATACTAGCCTAATGGTATTTGAACAACTATACTATTGAAACGGACCTGCTAATAGTAGGGGGCAAACCCTTAGGACCCGTGACATATTTTATGCGACGCAACCAAACCTGGTCAATTTCAAATTTTCGCGAGGGGGGTTTGCTAAGGCCTAGAAAGATTTTTCAGGATTCAAAAACTGACGTCACAAGCAAAACCCCTTGACCTCTAAAATTTGAGTAGTTTCACATAATTCATCAAGAAAAATGACAAGAACAAGGGAATCACAAACCTCCATCAGTGGTATGATCACAATACGCAGCAACCATCAAACCATACGTATTTATATTGATACGGTACAACCCATTAGTTCGTTCACCGTTCAAATAATGTTCCTTACAATCTCTCCTCACTGGTTTCTTTCGGCAATCACAATAAAACTTGGCAAAAATATTGTAATCTTCAACACAATAGCAAGATCCACATTGAGAAGATTTGGTTTCACAGTAACCGTTGATTGTTTGATCTTTCATCTTCAGGGCATCCAGCTCTTGCATCGTTTCGATTAACTTTTGATTCGTCATTGTCTGCAATTTCATCATGGCTTTGAATTGTAGTTTCAGCATTTTGACATCATGATCAATACTGGCTGAGTCCAATAATGAACAGATTACCAGCAATACCAACACCAGGAGGATCTTCATTGTTTCTCTTTCAGTGTCCACCAATCAATGATACCAAAGAAATATGGTTACTAGCTATATCACTTGTTCTTTCTATTTCATGCTTTGAGAGAGGAATTGAGTTATGACCCCCTGGTCCGTAATTGTCTCTTTTTGTCCAAACACACTTTTCCATTACAAGAAACAATAAATTTTGACTGAGGCTCAGCTGTTCTTAAATTGTTCTTGACATGCAATACAGTTTATTTCATTATTGACTCAAATTCAGTAAACTTTTCAGAGCCAGTTCCGAAATCTGAGGTTATAGGATTGTGCTTATTTTGCTCTTATATTTTGGTAATGATTGAGTCTTGGTCCTCTTGTTCTTATAAGAAAACGTGTATCTTTATTACAGGGTCCACTGTAACTTTTCAAATTTATTCATACTTCTCTTATTATCATTAGTCATTGAATTGTCTTTGTTTTAGATCGTTCAACCAATCAAAAATCATTTCGGTCAAGCCAATCAGATTGATCGATCGGAATTTAAAAATCTTTTTCAAAGATTCAAGGGGGTTTGATAAGTGAAAAAGCTGCAAAATGGAAAAGTGTCGAAATTATATTTTGAAATGCTCAAATAAACGACAGCAGATGTATCTACACACTACTTGAAATAGTTCTTCAATGACCCTTACCGCCTGACCAAATACATTTGATAGTAAATCAGACTGTGTTTGATATTTAGTTGTACCGTGTCCCTCCCCGTAAACGAAACAAAACTAGAATCGGACAATTTAACCCTTTCAGAAGTAATTTGAAACAATGTATTTTTATACAGGATTTTTTTATTACTAATCATAAGAACCAAAAGTTTGAACAATTTAAAAAAAATATTTTTGTAGGAAAAATCTAAACAGAAAAATCAATGGGAATTTAAATATGCAAGACATTCATTTGCATCGGTGATATCTTCCAGCCTTTTAGGAGGCTCTTTACGCGCTGAAGCGCAACCGAAAAGGTTTCTAAACTTTTGACCAAAGCTGACTCTGGCTTTCTTCTTTTCTTCTTTCCTTCGCCTGTCTGCAGTTCCGTCTAATTCGTCAGAGACTTTTTTATACTGGTCTTCTAGGTCATGTTGTACTCCACACAACTCGGAAAGTGTATTGGACACTGTTTTGAACTCTTTGTCCAATTTTTGAAATCGGTCATTCAATTCGATTAACTCTCGCTAATTCGAAATAAGATAAGCTTGAAGTATCAAGGAAGGAAAAAACTTAGCTTGGCATTTAGGGCTCTGAGGGGAACGGGAACTAATGAAACTCATTTTTAAAATTTGAAAAGAACACTGAATTTCAGGGAGGGATCTTGACGCACGACTTGAAAAGTGGGAGGATGAAAGATTCGAGACACCATGTCTTGGACGGGAACCAACGTCGGTAGACCCGAAAAAACACTCTCGCAGAAACTCTCTCTCGCGGGGGATGCGGGGGATTCTCGCGGGGGATTCGCGGAGGATTCTCTCACAGCGGAGGATTCCCTTCCCAAAACAGGATTCATGGTCAACACCCATTCTTTTGAGAAGGGATGTTTTACGTTTAAGTTCGTTTTCCATATGATCGATATGACAATCCATCTCTTCCTCTTTGTTGCTCCTTTTCAGGAACTTTTTCATGTTGCAGTTTTTCATGAATGAAAGAACCACGTTCCATTTCGTTGCAATAGTATTCTTGGCCTTCTCTTTAAGAATTTGCTGAAAAGAAAAAAAAATTGATTCATTTTATTGGAAAATCTATCCACCCCCTGAGAGATCAGAAGTAAGTCGCTAAAGTATGTGGACACTTTGCCTTTTTTCAAAGGCAAAAACTTTTGCATAATTTTCAAAATCTATTTCAATCTATTCGATAATTCCCCTCAAGAACATCTTTCCAACGGTATATAACTTTCTAATATAGTATAAATAGGTGTTTTTCATTTACTAAATGATTAGATGCGTGAAACCTCTACTGCACCATTGAAAAATGAATTCCGAAATCACTAGATGTGACTTGTTTGATTACATCATTCAATGACATAGTAGACTTTCAAACGTCGAACTGTTTCTTTCATTTACTAAATGATTAGATGCGTGAAACATCTACTGTGCCGTACATAGACTTAGAAAACCCGAAGGGCTAGATGTCGTGCTTTGGCTGAAAAGTGTGCCGAGGTTAGGTAGGAAATCCTACCTAGGTCACGTGACATTACAATTGAATTTCAGTGCTTGACCAATAATAAGCGGGTTTTCGAAAACAATAGCAGCAATATTTTTTGCGATATTCACTTTTTTCTTTGCTTGGAAGAGTTTAAAGCACGACATCTAGTTCTTTGAGCTTTTACAGAAATCTGTGGTGCCGTATGATGTACTCCTAAACTCAGTAGATGTGACATGTGGGAATACGCCGTTCAAAGACGCAGTAGACAGTTTATTATGGAAAAGTAAAGAATCAACCGTACCACTGAACGACATAGGCTAGTCGTCATAATTTTTCTAGAGTTTAGCATTTTCAACAGTTTTCAACATTTAAGGAATTGTGTTTTAATGCTCGCATCACATTAATTTATCTCTCAAAGCACTCCTAAAGGGAAGTTCAAAATGAAATATATTTCCTTAATATTATGACTGCTCAGTAGATATGACATGTGGAAATACACCGTTCAAAGACACAGTAGACAGTTTATTATGGAATAGTAAAGTGTTAACCGTACCACTGAACGACATAGGCTCGTCGTCATAATTTTTCTAGAGTTTAGCATTTTCAACATTTAAGGAATTGTGTTTTTAATGCTCGCATCACATTAATTCATCTCTCAGAGCACTCCTAAAGGGAAGTTCAAAATGAAATATATTTCCTTAATTTTCTGAATGCTCAGTAGATATGACATGTGGAAATACACCGTTCAAAGACACAGTAGACAGTTTATTATGGAATAGTAACGTTGTCAACCGTACCACTGAACAACATAGGCTAGTCGTCATAATTTTTCAAGAGTTTAGCTCTTTCAACATTTAAGGAATTGTGTTTTTAATGCTCGCATCACATTAATTCATCTCTCAGAGCACTCCTAAAGGGAAGTTCAAAATGAAATATATTTCCTTAATATTATGACTGCTCAGTAGATATGACATGTGCGAATACGCCGTTCAAAGATGCAGTAGACAGTTTATTATGGAAAAGTAAAGAATCAACCGTACCACTGAACGACATAGGCTAGTCGTCATAATTTTTCTAGAGTTTAGCATTTTCAACAGTTTTCAACATTTAAGGAATTGTGTTTTAATGCTCGCATCACATTAATTTATCTCTCAAAGCACTCCTAAAGGGAAGTTCAAAATGAAATATATTTCCTTAATATTATGACTGCTCAGTAGATATGACATGTGGAAATACACCGTTCAAAGACACAGTAGACAGTTTATTATGGAATAGTAACGTTGTCAACCGTACCACTGAACAACATAGGCTAGTCGTCATAATTTTTCAAGAGTTTAGCTCTTTCAACATTTAAGGAATTGTGTTTTTAATGCTCGCATCACATTAATTCATCTCTCAGAGCACTCCTAAAGGGAAGTTCAAAATGAAATATATTTCCTTAATTTTCTGAATGCTCAGTAGATATGACATGTGGAAATACACCGTTCAAAGACACAGTAGACAGTTTATTATGGAATAGTAACGTTGTCAACCGTACCACTGAACGACATAGGCTCGTCGTCATAATTTTTCTAGAGTTTAGCATTTTCAACAGTTTTCAACATTTAAGGAATTGTGTTTTAATGCTCGCATCACATTAATTTATCTCTCAGAGCACTCCTAAAGGGAAGTTCAAAATGAAATATATTTCCTTAATATTATGACTGTGACATTTGTGAATACGCCGTTCAAAGACGCAATAGACAGTTTATTATGGAATAGTAAAGAATCAACCGCAGCATTGAACGACATAGGCTCGTCGTCATAATTTTTCAAGAGTTTAACTCTTTCAACATTTAAGGAATACACCTTTTCGACCGTAGTCGCGCGGTCAGGCGCGTGCCATTTTTATCTCACTAAACTCGATCCAATCCTTTTTTGACACATTTTTCTATTGTCTATAGATGCGAAAAAAGGACTGGGACGGTTTTAGTGGGATAAAGCGGACAAAAAAATGCCCGCGCGGCAATTGGCGGCTACGGTCGAAAAGGTGTATTGTGTTTTTAAAGCTCGCGTCTACGATGCTACGTTAATTCATCTCTCAAAGCACTCCTTCAGGGAACTTTAAAATGAAATATATTTCCTTAATTTTCTGAATGCTCAGTAGATGTGACATGTGCGAATACGCCGTTCAAAGACGCAGTAGACAGTTTATTGTGGAATAGTAAAGTGTTAACTGCAGCATTGAACGACATAGGCTCGTCTGCATACTTGTTCAAGAGTTTATTTACTTTCCTATGAAAAGATTCATGCTTTAAAACTCGTTCTCTACAAAACTATGTAGCTCATACATGGGAAAACTTGAAAATTTACCTCTTGAAGCTTGGATTTATCTGCACGAAGTTTTTTATTGGCTTCCAATGTGGTATTCAATTGGATTCGCAATGCGTCAGAGGCATTCTTTGGGTTCTTAGCTTTGGAACTTGTTGGGCATTTTTTCTGCTGCAGCTCACTCTGTTTCCATCCGCCCAATATGTCTTTAAATTCCGGAAACTTTCCTGAATGTTCACGCGTAACCGAATCATCAGCACTTGAGTGCGTATCAGCTTTAACCAGGTTGGAGGGTGTGAGTTCTGTAAGTGAGTTGTTCAAGGATCCACTGTGCGCTTTGATTTGAGATGTATCATGGTCTACAGACATAGTTGGTTCATCTCCTGTGAGTTTGTCATTCAAAGATATGCTTTGTGCTTTGATTTGAGCTGTCTCCTGGTCTATGGACACAGTTGGTTCATCTCCTGTGAGTTCCTCATTCAAAGATTCACTTTGTGCTTTGTTTTGAGATGTATCATGGTCTACGGACATAGTTGGTTCATCTCCTGTGAGTTTGTCATTCAAAGATATGCTTTGTGCTTTGATTTGAGCTGTCTCCTGGTCTATGGACACAGTTGGTTCATCTCCTGTGAGTTCGTTATTCAAAGATTCACTTTGTGCTTTGATTTGAGCTGTCTCCTGGTCTACGGACACAGTTGGCTCAACTCCTGTGAGTTCCTCATTCAAAGATTCACTTTTTACTTTGATTTGAGCTGTCTCCTGGTCTATGGACACAGTTGGTTCATCTTCTGTGAGTTTGTCATTCAAAGATTCACTTTGTGCTTTGATTTGAGATGTATCATGATCTACGGACACAGTTGGTTCATCTCCTGTGAGTTCCTCATTCAAAGATTCACTTTGTGCTTTGATTTGAGATGTATCTTGGTCTATGGACACAGTTGGTTCATCTTCTGTGAGTTTGTCATTCAAAGATTCACTTTGTGCTTTGATTTGAGATGTATCATGATCTACGGACACAGTTGGTTCATCTTCTGTGAGTTCGTTATTCAAAGATTCACTTTGTGCTTTGATTTGAGATGTATCTTGGTCTATGGACACAGTTGGTTCATCTCCTGTGAGTTCGTTATTCAAATTATTCAAAGATTCACTTTGTGCTTTGATTTGAGATGTATCATGATCTACGGACACAGTTGGTTCATCTTCTGTGAGTTTGTCATTCAAAGATTCACTTTGTGCTTTGATTTGAGATGTCTCCTGGTCTACGGACACAGTTGGTTCATCTTCTGTGAGTTTGTCATTCAAAGATTCACTTTGTGCTTTGATTTGAGATGTATCATGATCTACGGACACAGTTGGTTCATCTTCTGTGAGTTCGTTATTCAAAGATTCACTTTGTGCTTTGATTTGAGATGTATCTTGGTCTATGGACACAGTTGGTTCATCTCCTGTGAGTTCGTTATTCAAATTATTCAAAGATTCACTTTGTGCTTTGATTTGAGATGTATCATGATCTACGGACACAGTTGGTTCATCTTCTGTGAGTTTGTCATTCAAAGATTCACTTTGTGCTTTGATTTGAGCTGTCTCCTGGTCTACGGACACAGTTGGTTCATCTTCTGTGAGTTTGTCATTCAAATTATTCAAAGATTCACTTTGTGCTTTGATTTGAGATGTATCATGATCTACGGACACAGTTGGCTCAACTCCTGTGAGTTCATCATTCAAAGATTCACTTTGTGCTTTGATTCGAGATGTCTCCTGGTCTATGGACACAGTTGGTTCATCTTCTGTGAGTTTGTCATTCAAAGATTCACTTTGTGCTTTGATTTGAGATGTATCATTGTCTACAGACATAGTTGGTTCATCTCCTGTGAGTTCATCATTCAAAGATTCACTTTGTGCTTTGTTTTGAGATGTATCATGATCTACGGACACAGTTGGTTCATCTTCTGTGAGTTTGTCATTCAAAGATTCACTTTGTGCTTTGATTTGAGATGTATCATGGTCTACGGACACAGTTGGTTCATCTTCTGTGAGTTCATCATTCAAAGATTCACTTTGTGCTTTGATTTGAGATGTCTCCTGGTCTATGGACACAGTTGGTTCATCTCCTGTGAGTTCATCATTCAAAGATTCACTTTGTGCTTTGATTTGAGATGTATCATGGTCTACGGACATAGTTGGCTCAACTCCTGTGAGTTCATCATTCAAAGATCCACTGTGCGCTTTGTTTTGAAATGTATCGTGGTCTACGGACATAGTTGGCTCATCTCCTGTGAGTTCATCATTCAAAGATTCACTTTGTGCTTTGATTTGAGATGTATCGTGGTCTACGGACATAGTTGGCTCATCTCCTGTGAGTTCGTTATTCAAAGATCCAAGACTTTGTGCTTTGTTTTGAACTTTATCGTGGTCGACCGAGACAGTTGTTGTTAAATCATGTGGCGGTGCGCTAGATGTCTTGCGTGGATGGGCGGCCTTATGCTGACTGGCATCTTGTTTGATCAAAAGTTCATTTGACAATAAAGGGAATACCGACTTGTTTTGAGTAGTACCGTTACTTCTAACAATAGCAGCAGTAGACGTTTCTGTGGCACACTCATTGGATGATTTACTGTTAGCTGTTTGCACGTCTTCAAAATCTGGCATTTGATCGTTCTTTGGAGACGACTCGAAGTCTTCAAAATTCGTCTGATCGTTCTTTGGAGACGACTCGAAGTCTTCGAAATTCGTCATTTGATCGTTCATTGGAAACGAATCAAAGTCATCCAATGGTGTCAGAGAAACCACATTTGAGATAGAATCGACAACCTCTACAGAAATAACTGTCTCCTCGATTGAAGACTCGCTAACGGTATCCGTAAGCTCGTCCTCCGATCCGCTCGATACTGTCAAACTAACCTCTTTACTCTCTGCTCGGTCTAATGTAAAGCTGTCCTGGCTAAATTTACTCTTCTTCACCAAAACGCAATTTTTGGAACTCTCCTTTCTTCCTTGTTTACATTTGTTTGTGTTAATGCTCTTTTGAGCTGTTGTAGGTATTGGAGTTCGGTTGCCTTGTTTGGGAATAATCGTTCGACTTGTCTTATCATTCTTTTTGATTTGACTTGCGAAGAAAGCTGCTTTAGCTGCGACACCATCACTTTTTGTTGATGTTTCTACACTTTTACTCTGGCCAGCACGGGGCTTCAACATTTGCGTATGCGATAAAGGCTGAACCATAATGATCTTTTTAGAAGAACTTTTCTTGCGGTTCTTGGTAGTGGCACCTGTATCCCTGTCCTTCTCTTTGTCTTCAACTGGTACATTTTTTATGGGACTGGGTTTGCGTACCGCTGGTTTTTTAGCTACATCGGCGTAGCTTGGTGTTCTTGACTTGACGATAGATTGCGAAGTCTTCATTGAATCATTCTTCGGTTCATTAGCTACTGCTTGATCTTGTTGTGGAGACGACCTTTCACCCTGTGCTGCGTTTAGGAGAGCTTTCTCCTCAAATTTTTTGTCAATGGCATCAGACTTTCTGCAGGGTGCCTTAACTGGATTCTTACTAGGACCCTTATTTTTAGTTTGATCTGCGGAGTTGGTTCTGTGGTTCGATTTTCGTAATGGTTTCTTGTGTAGGTAGTTTTGACTGCCTTTTCGGTTTCTATCTGTTACTTGCATTGAAGCCCTACTCTTCATTTTGGCTTCAGATTTTCTTTTGTCAGCGGCACCACGGCGATCAAAGTAAGCAACTCTTTTATTCGACCCTAGCGATGAATTGTTACCGATGCTGGATTTAGACCCATTAGCAGGTGTCCTTAGTTTGCGTGAACTTTTTCTTTGCCAATTTGATGGCTTTTTGCCTTTTTTTATAATTTTAGATACAGTCTTATCTTCGGACGGTTCTTTCACTCTGTCCTTCGGTCCTTTAGCCATTTTAGGTTGAACTGGTCGGGGCTTAACCGCTGGCGGCTTTTTGGCCATTTCAGCGTAGCTTGACCGCGCTTGAACGATATCGTCCGTTGCCAATTCTTTATTTGACAGTGAAAATTCATCCAAATCTTTTCGAGTTGTGCTGGCGCCCGATGTGAGTGTGGGAACTTTTTCCACTATTATATTCTCACTTGGAGATGCACTAATAATTTGCTTCTTTTGTTCGAAAAACATAACTTTGGATAAGATATTACCAGTAGGCTTCTTGTCACCGGTGTCATCAGTTTGATTACTACCATCACAAGTCGTAGATAGTTTCCGCTCACTTGATCCTTCCACGGCGGTAGTATTTTTGTTTGATGGGCGTTTTCTCAAGCGCCGCTTCTTGCCATCGCCAATTGACACATGGCGGTTGTCCGCAGAGTGCACCATATCATACACCTCTTGCGCGGTAGGTGTTTCAGTGGCCTCCTGAAATTTAAATGATTTGTATGTTAAATTCTATTAAATTACGACCCTTAACTGCATCCCAATCAGTCAATAAATTTGAGATTAGTTATAAAGTTTAGGAGCAGTCTGTGAATCGATTTCAAACAAAGTATTTTATATGAAAAAAAGCCAGATAGTAAATTTTTGCTCAATAAAGACTCAGATTCATTAAAAGTTCGAATACAATAAATATAATAAATAATGGCTGTTCCATTAAGAATCGTTAAGAATCCATACAGGGGACTAACATTTTCAAAGTCAAAAAAATTCTTAAAAATATAATATCTCCTTGGAAAATGACAAAAGAAACCCTTAAATGTGACGATGAACGAACTCAAAAATTCATTGCTATGAATTAAATAGCCCGGTTTAAAAATATATATTTGATGACTAGGCTAATATAAAAATTATCGCGAAATAAGGAATTGTCGTGTTGAAAAAAGCAAGAACATTCCTAAGATAAGTAACACAACGCTTTATAAGGGTAAAATAAACTTGAAAGGGTTTAATAAACATTAAAAGATTTAAGAAACAACCTACAGTTGACTACCATTCGAACATTTTTTATAGGTGCCGTGGTAAAGTGTTAGTCGACCTTGGCTTCTGTGCAGGAGGCCAGGGTTCGATTCCCACTCACGGCAGTTCACTTGGCAAGTGAACGTTCCTTCGCCCGGGTCAACCCATGCCATGTGAGGGGAATTGGGTAGTCAGTTCAAGGTGCTGACGGGACGCTCATTAGTAAGCGTCTATAGTTGCGAGAATAGGCCTCTAAAGCCTCCTACAACTCAACCAAATAGAAAACTCGAACGGGGAATCTTGTTTGTTCGAAATATAGAGTGATTCAAAAGTATATATCATAGAAAATATTTTAAGAGGTTTTGTCCTTGACGGGGACCAGGAATAGTTTTTTATTTGACGTCAAATAGTCAAGACGTGTTCTGTATCGCTTTCAAAAAAATGGTGGAAACTCAAAGAAGCATCGAAATTCGCTAAATATGAACAAAAATCGCGATAAAAACACCCAAGACCCACCAATTGAAGCAGCAAACACAACTGCAACATGCACCCTTGTTACGTGTATTGATGATGAAGATCAAAATCGACTCAAATGCCGTAGCTGCCAACGTATGGTACATTACGAATGCACACAGTTGCCACTTTACCAACTGCAAATATTCGCTAACACGTACAATAATCAATATGTATGTCACAATTGTGTGCGAATAACGAGATCCTTAAGAAGTAAAATCGGAGAAAACAAGTACCATATGATGCAAGAGCAGATTGCTAAAAAGGACGACGAAATAAAAAAACTCAAAAAACAACTGACCAAAAACCGACAAGTCATCAACAACGACATCGAAACAATGCTAACACAAAAGATGAGCGACCTAGAAGCCAAAACAAGGAAAATGATAAAAGAAGAGATACAACAGACAAAAGATTTCATGAAAGAGTCATCCCGTAAAACCTACGCTGATATAACCAAAGCACACAAGGAAAATCTTAAATCTGTTGTTGCGAAACAAAAAGAAGAGGAGAGGGGAGAAAAACGAGACATCGAATCAAGAAGAAACAAGAAGCCAGTTGGGCGTGAAGGCCCAGCAATAAAGCGATTAGTAACGTGTTGAAAACGTGTTGAAAACGAGCGCGCAAAACAGCAAATGTATGACCCCGTTGACATGGATCAAAGTGAAAACAGGAAAAAAAAATTTCAAAACCACAGTGGCACTTCTCATTGGTTAGACGCTTGAAATTTTATTGAATGGTCTCCTACCAACTGGGCCTACAGGTGCAGGTTTACCCGGTCCGTTTAAAATACCGGTTCCATTAAAATACAAAGTTAAATCAAAACAAAAATGGTGGAGTAGAGCTGTGAGCAGAGCTGAATATAGTTTATTTTAATGACCAGCCAGGTCATTCATTTGGCATGTTAGTTGGACCAGACCGTAAACCAGAAAACTAATCTTAAAACGGTGAAATAATTTTACGGTCTGGATATCAAGGCTAATAAAATTCATGTGGTTAATGTGAGTTAACAGTTAATGTGACCGATCCAGAAATGACCATTTTCATTGTTCATGCGTTGCAACCATGAAAGAAGTTTCAATCTACCGTCAACTGCTCCAACTTGGGACAAGTGTACGCAACATGGGACTCGTTGATATCTGGTCTGTATTTTCACTTACTGATAAATCTCTTTGACAGCAAATTTGTTTTGATAACCCCACCAAGCTTATCAATCATACTTCTTCGTTCCTCTTAGAGTGATCAAACACTCGCGTGTGTTCCAATACGGATTTTTTTCATATTTCGATTTAAAAGCCTACTCGGTGCAAAAGAGAAATCGTGTACCTTATTGGTATATATTTTCGCGTGTTACAAATTTTCGCGGGTACTTAATTTCGCGAGTTTTTTGGTCAATTTTCGCGAAATATAATACTGTTTAAATTTTTCAAAATTACAAAATCGCGAAATTAAATACACGCGAAAAAATTTTTCTTAGTAATTTTACATCAAAAACGCTGTGTTTCAAGCAAAATCAGTCTTTTTCTTGCTCTATATTCCCACTTTTTTGAAAATACCTAGTTTAGTGAATCGCACGTTTTTTCGAAAAAATTTCGCGATTGGCGAAAATTTGTAACACGCGAAAATATATACCAATAAGGTATTTTTTAATACGCGGTTCATTAAACTCAAATCAAATGACCTTGGAGGTTCGGTGAAATGGTGGTGGAATGGCCGTCCCATGTTGTGTAAGATAGTCCCAAGTTGGAGCATAAGCATAAATTTAGTGTCCATTAACAGATTCCAGAATCAGTTTATATACTTTAAGTAATTATGCGGGTCGAGTTTGAAAACTCAAGCCACCGACCGTTTAATGCGACAGATCCAGAAATGACCATTTTATTTAATGTGTAGGATCATGAAAAAAGTCCCAATCTTGTTCAACTTCACACATGAGCTGCATTTTAGTGTCCATTAACTTATTCCATAATCAGCTTATTTAAATAATTCTGTGTCGAGTTTGAAAAATCAAGCCACCAATCGTCAAACGAGACGGATCCAGAAATAACCATTTTCACGCGTAGCATCATGAAACAAGTTCCAATCTTGTTCCAATTTACACATGAGCTCCATTTTAGTGTCCATTAACAAATTCCAGAATCAGCTTACTTGAAATAATTATGTGTCGAGTTTGAAAATCACCACATTCCACCATTAATTACCACACTGTGACTGTTGTTAACACGACACAGATCCAGAAGTGACTGTTTTCTTGTGTAGTATCAAGAAAAAAGTTGCAATCTTATTCAAATTTACACATGAGCTGCATTTCAGTTTATTTATTTCTATATCAAAAGCCATCATTATTTCCTGAAATAAAGTCTTTTTGAAAACAAGAAACTAAAAGTGAAAGTGATTTAAGACATAATTTTCACTCATAAAACTTTATGAAATCTTGAGCAAAGATTATAAGATATGGCAGTGTTAGTTTATAAGATATGTTGAAAAAGGTTTATAAAGAAAAATCACTAAAAATTTCTATGGTTTGAAAGTCTCTTGACCACTAAAGCAAATAAAATGTTCAAGAAAGTATGAATCAACCTCCTCGCTTCAACCGCCATCTTGTTTTGTTTTGAAAATTGTTTTGAAGGAGCGCGGAATCAGAAAATATATTTTTGATAGCCAGTATCCGACTTTAGCAAGCTTTTCCCTCTCCAGACGGCAAGATTAAAAAGTGTGTTACTGGTTTTAAGCGCCGTTTCTACCAAAACGGACGGACAGACAACGGACGGACGGAAAGTTGCAAATGAAAGGCCCTATCGCTAGCGCTGGGCCAAAAACATCATAATTCATGGCCTCTGTGAACAAGCTGAAGACACGAAAGAAGAAGATCAAGAAGAGGACAAAAAGGAAATGGAGGATCTGCTCAAAGATATCGGCATCCGCTACATCAAACCAACGCATCAACATCGTATTGGGTTCGAACATGAAAAATCGAAGAAAAATCGTCCGATAAAGGTGACTTTGCAAAGTGAAGAAGAAAAAGAAAGAATCATGAGCAACCTTAAAGCCTTAAAAAAGTTTTGATATCATCTAAGCATCACTGATGATTTCACCATCAATGAAAGAAGAAAAATCAAAGAGATGTGCGAAAAAGCTAAAAAATGGAACTCCGAATGTGATGGTGATTTCATTTGGCGTGTGAGAGGAAGTCCCAGAACAGATAACCTTCACTTGATAAAAACAAACAAAAACTTTGCCAACCAAAAGCTGTCTATTCTAGCCTCAGTAGCAGCGACGATGAGCTGCCAACAAAACATTAGTCTTTTTTAATTGTAAAGTAGCGTTGACTTTTATTAGCCTTTGTTGCTACCTTTACTTACTTACTATAAGTTCGAATTATAGAAAGATTCAAATAACAGGAGCTCGATTAAGCAAGATTCAATTGTGATTATTAATTCTTATGAAATTAAGTGAAAGTTGAGCAAAAATATCTTAACATACCTTCTTTGTCGGTTTATCTTTTAAAGATAGGTTCTTCTCCTGGCTCAAAGCCTTGTTCGAGTTTGAGTCATGTCCACTGATTGAAGTAGATGTTTGTTGTACCTCCAATGGTATTTGAACTTCGTCCTTTACCGGAATTGGCGATGCGATTGAATCGTTCGTCTCCATGATTTGGTTGTCACAGTGATCCAAGATAACAGTGCAATGATCCAATAATTGTAATAAAAATGAATAAAATATAAAAAAATCTCCAAAATAGGTATTCAAAACGAAGAGCGTGCTCTCTAATCCAAATGGTTTTTCAGAAATGAGTTTCTATTTTATTTTGACGCTCTTTGCAATATTTTTTTTTTGACGTCCAATGTAATATTTGACGTCAATTATATTTGACGTCACACGACTTTTAAACCGCCAAAGTTACTGACTTCACCCTGGTCGAACGCCCATGGAAACAAAATAATGTCGGCGGCGACTCCATTGAATTTCTAAGTTATCTTTTCAAAACTCGCCAATTAAAAGCCTGTCAACGGGAAGTGATAACATAGGGAATGCGTGAAAAAAAATATTTTTGACCTACCTGGAGGTCCTATAAATTAATCGTTGTACGTTCGTTCGTTCGTTCGTTCGTTTCTAAAGATGAGAGGCTCATTTGATTTTTCTGATTTTTTGTCTAATGTATAATGGCCAATACCCAAAATGTGACGGATCCTAATAGAGAAAATATTTTTTTTTTCCGTTGTCCGATCCGGAAATCTCGAAAAAAGTGTTGTTTTTTTATGCTTTTCTCATTTGTTTTCCTTAGTTATTTTGAATTTGATAGCTTTTTGCTGATAAACCAAGGGTCTTATATAGGCCTGGAGAACGGCGAAGCGGATTTTTTTTCCGTCAACGAACGAAGACCTACGCTAGCGGCCGAATACCTTTAAAACTTTAATGTGCGGTTTTCCAGCGGCCGAAGACCTACGCTAACGGCCGAAGACCTACTAATTTAATGTGCGATCAGTTTTCAGCGGCCGAAGACCTACACAAACGGCCGAAGACCTGCAAAACTTAGAAATTTGAGAATCTAAATCTGAGCCAGCGGACGAATACCTTTCTTTGCCGCATGAAGTTTTTCGCACCAAACTGCCGTTCAAGCAATAAATCTTTATATTTCGTGAAATAAATTCTTTTCGTGATAAGTCACATGAACACATAATGGTACTCTTGTAAACATGGAGAGGGATTTGATTGCTGATATTTTTGAGAAAATCGAATCAAAGTACGAAATTGTTACATTTTCTTGTGATGAAAATCATGAAACTGATATTGAGATAAAATGTGATATATCTTTCAGCACAGATTTCAAAAAATTTATTGAAACCTACTCAAAATACACGGGTGAAACCTTGAAAATTAGGACCCGAAAAAAGAACACTGAGAAGAGTATCTATTCGGAGCGAGTGTTTTATAGATGCTACCACGACACAAGGTACGAAAAGACAAGAGATGTCAAGTCAATATTGGAGAAGAAACCACCAACCAAAAGATTCAGGGCTACTTTTTGTCCCTTTCAGATGTCGGTTAAGATACTTAAAAGTGATTCTAATGAAACAACCAACTCCATTTAGATGTACCATAGATATAGAGCATAAACACAATCACCCCGTGAATTCTCTTCATGCTTTAAGCTTTAAATTGATTTCAGAGGAAACGTAAAACAAGCCGTATATGTATAAAAGTTGCGAAGCAATCCAGAGCCACCTCGATTCGCAAGTTGCAAGCAAAACATTTAGTTCCAAATAATAAGAAAATTTCATATTTTCAAAAAAACGGAATACGTAACTAAAAATGTTTAAAAGGAAATAAAAACTTTCAAAAAAAGCAATTTCGTATTATACTTAAGTTCAACAGATTGCAAGGATGGAAAAATGTCTTGTATATTGGAAAAAAAGTTTTAATCTGAAAGAAAACCCAAGGGAAAAAACTCCACTCTCAGAAGCCATTTTCCATTTCAAAAGCATTCTGAAAAGTTATAAAAACATTTTATAAGGCCACAATCACACATAAAACTAGTTTTCGCCACTGTCCAACTGACTGATAATATTTTTCTTAATTTTCCGAACACTGCAATGTAGTGTTTGTAGCTATTTATTCAAAATTTTCGTTGGATTTGATTTCTGCCCAACACATAGTTTGAAAATCCAATTTTTCTGACATTTTATCTGCCGACCAAACGATCAATTAATTTTTTAACCTAAAAACGACGCAAACCAGCGCAAAAACCAGTTATTAGTGATGGTGGGCTATTTTCAGAAAAGATATCAAAAAGGAAAAATACTTAAATGCGATAAACTGTTGTGGAGATTAAATTTTGCGGATTTCACGGATTTGGGTGTCATCCCCAAATTAATTAATTATAATCCCATTGAATTGAAAATTTGAGAAGGCCTTATCAGCAAAATATTTCTAAACAAAACTCAAAAAATGTTAAATAAATACTTTTTGAATGTTTACTGGCATCAAAGAAGTGCTAATACAGTAATACGCATTTCAACGACCAATGTGATTTGACAGTACAGGCAAAAAAATTGTAAGAATATTGTCACACAATAGTGCCATCCGCGAAATTAAGTCCCCGCAAAATGTTTCAATTTTGGGGATTGGCCCAACCGCGAAATTTAATTCCCGCAAAAGTTTATCGCATTAAAGTACTATAAATATGAACCATCATAAAGAAAATCAAGTTGACCGTTCAAGCTATCAAACATTGTTTTCTTACAGTAGATATTCTCACCCAGTTGTAATTAAAAGTTTGTGCATTATTACTTGATACATAGAGATTACTTCATACTGTTTGTGTACATAAAAGTTATCTTTAAAGTTCTTTTTCAATATCTTTAAGTTATCAAAAATAGCAAAACAAATTTTTTCCAGCAAGCTGCATGTTCTTATGACAAAAGTTTTCCAAATTTTGAACGCATGCAAATGAAAAGTTCATGGTTCGCTACAAAAGTTTTCCATATTTTAAACCCATTCCGAAGATAATTTCATATTTCACGACACGTTTTCCACATTTTAATCAAAACGGAAGATAATTTCAAAGTTTACGATGAAAGTTTTTAATTTAAAAAGTTTTGTAAGGTGATTTCCAATTGTTTACATCCATATTCAATGTCTTTACGATTAGCTTACTTTTTCAGAGGTTGACATAGCTAACATTATTCATCAGGCCGCCTGCTGGGCTGGCTGTGGTTGTCGTCAGCTTCAAAAAAATTGGAAATAAGCCGCTACCGTATATAATTTTCCCCTCAAAGAGGTTTCAATTACCAGTTGAGTGTCATTGTTGTAGAAGAAGCACCAAGTAAAATTCAATCTATAGTTAATTTTGCTCCAGGTTCAAATTTTTCCAAACAACAAAATGTAAATGAATCAAGCCAAGAGTAGCCTTTTTTAAAGCTGCAAGTGTTTTATTTCCAGGCACAACATGGTCAGATTTCTCCCAAAATATTCAGTCACTTGCCATGTTACAATTCATTTACATGTACAGGCAAAATTCAAGTTAGTTTGTTGTCAAAATTGGCAAACTTGTCCGGTTTTTTCAAGAAAATGCATTTCTCATTCCAAACCAACAGAATTGAAACAAAACATCAAATCCAGGGAGGTATAACAAGAAAACTTTATCATCCACCAGTTCTTGTGCCAATCAGACAATACCCTTCCGAACCGGGCGACGTTCCACGATCTGCAAGGAGAATAGAGCACCGTAGGGATGTTTTCCCGCGACATGTCTTTAAAAATAACGTTGTCCGTCTCAAAAAAAACCACTCTACTGTTCTCTCGCTCGGAGCTCGATTGAATACGAGCCATGTAATCATACACGGAGTTTCAAATTCGAATACGTCAAATTTAATGTAGTGGAGACAATTTTCTCTATCATTTCGGGGAATATCCTTTATGTTTTATCCCCTTAATATTGATTGTCGCGCGACTCGGAGATACTAAACGTTTTTCCCATCTCCTGCCTTATAGATGGTTGAAAGAATGGAAAGTTAAAGGTACGCACACACGATAGCAAAACTGCTTCGCTCATGTACATTCGCTTCGCAATTATATCAAAAAGCTATTTGAATCTGGTATGACTCCATCACAAGCATAAGCTGAGTTTCTAGGTGAATTTCGTAGGAAATGTGCTACCGAGTACCATTATGTTTTCATGTGACTTATCACGAAAAGAATTTATTTCACGAAATATTAAAAATTTATTGCTTGAATGGCAGTTTGGTGCGAAAAACTTTCATGCGGCAAAGAAAGGTATTCGTCCGCTGGCTCAGATTTAGATTCTCAAATTTCTAAGTTTTGCAGGTCTTCGGCCGTTTGTGTAGGTCTTCGGCCGCTGAAAACTGATCGCACATTAAATTTGTAGGTCTTCGGCCGTTAGCGTAGGTCTTCGGCCGCTGGAAAACCGCACATTAAAGTTTTAAAGGTATTCGGCCGCTAGCGTAGGTCTTCGTTCGTTGACGGAAAAAAAATCCGCTTCGCCGTTCTCCAGGCCTATATAAGACCCTTGGTTTATCAGCAAAAAGCTATCAAATTCAAAATAACTAAGGAAAACAAATGAGAAAAGCATAAAAAAACAACACTTTTTTCGAGATTTCCGGATCGGACAACGGAAAAAAAAAATATTTTCTCTATTAGGATCCGTCACATTTTGGGTATTGGCCATTATACATTAGACAAAAAATCAGAAAAATCAAATGAGCCTCTCATCTTTAGAAACGAACGAACGAACGAACGTACAACGATTAATTTATAGGACCTCCAGGTAGGTCAAAAATATTTTTTTTCACGCATTCCCTATGTTATCACTTCCCGTTGACAGGCTTTTAATTGGCGAGTTTTGAAAAGATAACTTAGAAATTCAATGGAGTCGCCGCTGTAAGAAAACAATGTTTGATAGCTTGAACGGTCAACTTGATTTTCTTTATGATGGTTCATATTTATAGTACTTTAATGCGATAAACTTTTGCGGGAATTAAATTTCGCGGTTGGGCCAATCCCCAAAATTGAAACATTTTGCGGGGACTTAATTTCGCGGATGGCACTATTGTGTGACAATATTCTTACAATTTTTTTGCCTGTACTGTCAAATCACATTGGTCGTTGAAATGCGTATTACTGTATTAGCACTTCTTTGATGCCAGTAAACATTCAAAAAGTATTTATTTAACATTTTTTGAGTTTTGTTTAGAAATATTTTGCTGATAAGGCCTTCTCAAATTTTCAATGGGATTTAATTAATTAATTTGGGGATGACACCCAAATCCGTGAAATCCGCAAAATTTAATCTCCACAACAGTTTATCGCATTTAAGTATTTTTCCTTTTTGATATCTTTTCTGAAAATAGCCCACCATCACTAATAACTGGTTTTTGCGCTGGTTTGCGTCGTTTTTAGGTTAAAAAATTAATTGATCGTTTGGTCGGCAGATAAAATGTCAGAAAAATTGGATTTTCAAACTATGTGTTGGGCAGAAATCAAATCCAACGAAAATTTTGAATAAATAGCTACAAACACTACATTGCAGTGTTCGGAAAATTAAGAAAAATATTATCAGTCAGTTGGACAGTGCGAACACTAGTTATTTGTGATTGTGGCCTTATAAAATATTTTTATAACTTTTCAGAATGCTTTTGAAATGGAAAATGGCTTCTGAGAGTGGAGTTTTTTCCCTTGGGTTTTCTTTCAGATTAAAACTTTTTTTCCAAATATACAAGACATTTTTCCATCCTTGCAATCTGTTGAACTTAAGTATAATACGAAATTGCTTTTTTTGAAAGTTTATTTCCTTTTAAACATTTTTAGTTACGTATTCCGTTTTTTTGAAAATATGAAATTTTCTTATTATTTGGAACTAAATGTTTTGCTTGCAACTTGCGAATCGAGGTGGCTCTGGATTGCTTCGCAACTTTTATACATATACGGCTTGTTTTACGTTTCCTCTGAAATCAATTTAAAGCTTAAAGCATGAAGAGAATTCACGGGGTGATTGTGTTTATGCTCTATATCTATGGTACATCTAAATGGAGTTGGTTGTTCATTAGAATCACTTTTAAGTATCTTAACCGACATCTGAAAGGGACAAAAAGTATCCCTGAATCTTTTGGTTGGTTTCTTCTCCAATATTGACTTGACATCTCTTGTCTTTTCGTACCTTGTGTCGTGGTAGCATCTATAAAACACTCGCTCCGAATAGATACTCTTCTCAGTGTTCTTTTTTCGGGTCCTAATTTTCAAGGTTTCACCCGTGTATTTTGAGTAGGTTTCAATAAATTTTTTGAAATCTGTGCTGAAAGATATATCACATTTTATCTCAATATCAGTTTCATGATTTTCATCACAAGAAAATGTAACAATTTCGTACTTTGATTCGATTTTCTCAAAAATATCAGCAATCAAATCCCTCTCCATGTTTACAAGAGTACCATTATGTGTTCATGTGACTTATCACGAAAAGAATTTATTTCACGAAATATTAAAGATTTATTGCTTGAACGGCAGTTTGGTGCGAAAAACTTTCATGCGGCAAAGAAAGGTATTCGTCCGCTGGCTCAGATTTAGATTCTCAAATTTCTAAGTTTTGCAGGTCTTCGGCCGTTTGTGTAGGTCTTCGGCCGCTGAAAACTGATCGCACATTAAATTAGTAGGTCTTCGGCCGTTAGCGTAGGTCTTCGGCCGCTGGAAAACCGCACATTAAAGTTTTAAAGGTATTCGGCCGCTAGCGTAGGTCTTCGTTCGTTGACGGAAAAAAAATCCGCAACGGCGAACCTCACGATGCCCGAAAAAGGTACAATCCGCCGGTCTTAAAATCCGGTTCGCCAACTAAAGTACATATTCACTACACAGTTATACACTACAGTGTATAATCAATACACTCGACTTGTTAAGAATTCGGCGGTCTAGAATCTAAATTTCGCTGGAGTTAATTTTTCGTTCGCCAACAAATCAAAAGCCTTAATAACATTATCACTCGTTTGTATCAACTCTTTTTGTTATTGCTATTCCAGGGCACTTTACCAGATGACGCACAAATGGAGTACATGTCTATCGTGAAAAATTGGCATGGGTTCGGCTCAACAATGTTTAATGTTACTGTAGGTTTTTAGAAGATTTTCGCTATCAGTTTTTTGTTTGGTGAACAAATCAACAACAGTGCTGTATATACCAAAGATAGAGCTTCCGTTCAAAATCATATATTTCCATGACAAGTTGAAAATTTACATGTTTTAGAAAAACATGATTTTGAAAATTTCCGCTATCTAGTCCAGGCAATATTGAACGTTTTTGCACCCTAAAAACCATAATGATTTTCAAGAAATAAAGAAGTTGGAGTCAAAATATTAATTTTCAACCTAATTCCCACTTTGCTTAGACTAATCCTTTCTCTATACACCGTTGACAAGTGTACAATTGTCTTTTATACAGTTCTGCATGTAAAAGTTGAGGGATGGTTTACAAGTAGAAAATTTGTTGTTCCCTTCGTACGTTACAATTCGCAAACTATATTTTCAAATATTACTCGCTAATGTATTGTGTAGTCTAAGTAGCCCTCAAGTTCCAAGATTACTAGACGGTCTACCTAAAACATCGACTCTAACATAATAGACTCACATGATATTTTCTAATACAATTTTTTTCAGTCGAAAGATCCAACGATGCCAAAAGACCTTCAACTTGGTGTCAGTTTTAACAATGTAGCTTTGTATAGAAGGGAAGAAACGAGACCGTTGGCTACTTATAATTATGAAGAGTAAGAACAACTCTTTTTTCTAATTCATGATATGCAACACTGGAGATGAATTCATGTTTGGTTAAGTTTACGTAATTTGGCCGGTTGTTCAAAAGTGGATTAGTGGCCGATTAGCTTAATTCTCGATTAAATCTCGATTATCGCCGATTAACGCAGAACCGTCGGTTGTTCGAAAAAAATTAGGCTTAAATCTGGATTAAATCCCGATTAAATTGGCCAAATTTTAATCCTGCTCTGACCCAGGATTAACGAGGATTAAGAGACTTTTTCCTACAAAAAAAGTGAAGTCGCTGCATTGAAGTGAGAAATTTGAACAAAAAAAGATTTTCGAATGTTTTGAAAACATTCGAAAAGTGACGTCAAGATTAAGATTTTTGAAAACATAAGCAAAATGTCCACGATTAGTTAATCTGACGTTCGAACAACGGAAGTTAATCGCCGGGATTAACTAATCGAAATCTAATCGCGATTAGCGCTAATCGGGAGTTAATCTAATCGACTTTTGAACAACCGGGCCCTGGAGTTACATTCCTTACGCAAATCGAATGTGTGTTTCCATAATGGCGGAATTCGAAAAGATTCGAACTATTTGAGTCTTTTTCTCCTGACGAACGTTAGAGCTGCATAGTTAATAACAGAAGCATAGATCAACCAGAGTTTATTTGAAAAAGCTTTACTGACTTTTGTTAGATTGTACTTTTGTACAGTTGATGCTCTCTAATCGATTTTCAAGGAGAATTGAATTTTTAACCCTTGCTTATTTTTCATGTAAAACTTTCAATTTTCGAAATAATTATATTGTTTATTTGTTTAGCATTTTATCATTCGGTGCGCCACAACCGAGCACTTATCGAATCGTTGTCCAAGGGAAGAATCCCGTCACCTTCGAGACCGAAAAGGTAAAGAGTTAATTATCTCTAATTACCCATCGAATATCTGCTTTATATTTATGTAAATCAGAAGTCATCTGACAGGGTTGCAAAAGCATTAAGTGCATGTTTTTTATAAGCATGCCTTTTGCCTTTTGAAAATAGGCTTAAATTGCTTATCCATATTTAGGAAACAAGCTCAGATTTTCATGAAAAAATTGGGATTGAGTTTTCCTTTAATAGTAATTTTTGTCACTTTATAGTATTGATTTTGGAAGAATTACTAAGTCAGTTTTTGCTGAAACTTTAGCACATCCTCGTTGGCTGTCTAGGCACTAACCTCCAAATAACTTTGTATATTTATTTAAATATTAATGCATAAAATATTTAAATTATTTTTTTTATTCAGGTTGTTGAAATTGCGAAACTAATGAAAGCTTATATCAATGAGATTGTGAAAAATGCTCGTCGGAAAAGCGCCGTATTAAGGGACTCCTTGTACTTAATTGGTGATCCGAATTAGTGGAACTGGTTTCACTTGCAATGGGACAATCGATCGATACAAATGTACCAGGGAACGTTAGCTTTATCAAGCATAGCAGAAGCCAAAACGAAACAAAGACTATATTGCATTGCATTATTGTGGAAAATAAAGTCTGGGGTTGTGGCTATATCTTTTCTTGGTGACAATAATTCCCGAATCATTTTCCTGGTAAGGTATGTCAATCTAAACAAGCTAGTCTATTGTTGTTTTGATCCATGATTCAATGTGAATTTTTGGTGATTCTTCAGACTTTGTTGAGCAAAGTTGAAATTTGTATAATATTCGAATGAACAATAATTGATAACTTTACTACTGTTGTAATGTTGATTGGGGTGTTCACGCTAGAACCATTGGATATAGTGTGAATTTTAAATGTTTTTTGATATTTGATACAGTTTTAGAAATTTAGATTAAAATTGGTAACAAGTAACAAATGTTTTCGTTCTGCATGTCATTCAAAGGGATTGTGTTTAGAATTAAAAGCTATACGGTGGTTCACCTTTTGGTAACAATAGTAACAAATGTTTTTGTTCTACATGTCATTCAAAGGGGTTGTGTTTAGAATTAAAAGGCGATGCGGTGATTCACCTTCAAACTAAACTGAAACAGTCTTGATTTTTGAAAAACAGATACCCTTGATCTGGAGGGAATCTCTGTAAAAATCCCTCTAAGGGTCAGAATCAATTTTCTTGTGAATTAGGACTTTTTCAAAAGTTTATCTCAACTTTTTGCTGGGTAGCTCAGTCCGTAGAGAATTCACTTTACGATCTTAAGAGTTGTTGATTCGATCCCCAGTCACCGCCAACTTAGCTTAGATAAGGTAATCTGATCTGGGCGGTAAGTAACTAAGAGCTAGGCGCTCCACTTCAGCATTTGGAGGTATACCTAGGTATAGCGCAAATAGAAAAGGGGATATAGTCCAAATGAAGTAAAAGCCCGAAGGGCTAGAATCGAATCTCCTTGGTAGGATTTGAAGCCAACAAATCCTACCAAAGTTGCGAAAACAAGGAAATGGCTGGATTCAATCCGTCGTCAAAAATACGGCACATATTTTAAGGCTTCACTTTTTCTTGCCTGAGAAAGGTTAGAGATTCGATTCTAGCCCTTCGTTGATATAGACTCCCTCACTCCCGGCTCCACCGACAGCCACCAGAGGAATAAACTTACTTAGGTATTAAACAGAAAATACCAGTCAACTTCATCAATACACGTGTTTCAATAATTTACATTATGCACCAAAAGTTTTTTTTATAGCTTAGAATTTTTTTAGATTTTTCTGTTTAATTTTGTAGCAAAGTAGAATTTTAATGCCCAAACTTTCTGATTGATTTTGAAATTTACACAGTATCAAATGACAAGATAAACCATCGTTAATTTTTCCATATGTTAATATTTTTGAATTTTTTTTTTCATCTTTAATCGAATGAAAAACTAGTATATTATAGGAGAACAAGATTTTTATTTTGAATTTGCTTTTTTTTCTCTCATTTTTACGCTTGTAGAATTATTGTTAATTTTTCCTTCTTCATTTTTTTTAAATTATGTTATTTTTTCTATGAAAAGATAATGGTCCCTTCATACAAAAAAAAAAATACGAAATCTTTGCGATATCTTAATATTTGTTGTTCGGTAAAATTATAGTATGTCTCAATATAATCTGCAGAAGAGACGTGTAATTTTTGATAGAGCCCGCATTAGATATCGGTCTTGTGCTCGTTGAAAAGATAATCAACAACTAAAAATTATCAAATGGAAAAAATAAAATAAAAACACGAATTAAAAAAGCATGAAGCCCAAATTTTATCACTGGTTGACTTTAAAAATCATCAAAATAGTAAACAAGACCCTTTTTTTATAGTCAACCAGACTGAATAAATATTTTTGAAACGAGGTTGGAGAAGGCCAAAAAACCAAACCTTACCGTCCGTCCGCACGTACCTATACCTAGCACCTATTTTTGTCCTTAAACCACCATACCCCCAATTTGATTCTTAATATTTTGGCTATCGAAGCCTTAATGTTCTTATATAGTTCGTTCTTATAAAAAAACGTTTGTTCGAATCTTTCTGTAATTCGAACAAAAATATTGGTCCCTTCAGCTGAAAGATGGTTTAAATTACTCACTTTTATTCAAATCTTTCCCTAATTTGAATCAAATTCTTGGTCTCTCGAAGATCGAATTACAGAGAGCTAACTGTATTCACTTTGCAAGCAAGGCCAAGGGTCGCTTTTCACGACGTGAAAGGCAATGCAATTTTCCACGGGAACCTTCACAACAGTTAAAGAAACGGGGATATAAAAACGAAATTTGGCGAATCAAGGTAAGAATTTCATTTTCATTTTTCAGCTATTCCCGATTGACTACTCTTTTCTTTAGAGGGAATCCAAAGGTGTGTGAGTAGTGTGTGAGCTGAAATCAGTTAACGCTGTAGTGTACGAAAATGTGCCGAAATTAGTGTAATCAGAACCAGAGCGCCTTTTTGCTCTCCTTGTCTTTCGGAACCCCCGAAATTATCATTTAAGTACATTTAAGAGTTCAAATCTAGCCCCTTCCAGAGCTCGAGGGCTTTGACATCAGGGGCTACATCCGTCTCCTCACGGCTAACGTATACTACTTAGGGTTCCCGGGAGTTTCCCGAAAGACATCAGGGATATTCCCATTTTTCCGAACATGGTAGACAAAGCTGTGAAGAGAAAGCTCGAGACGAAACTCAAACTGCAAACTGCGTCTACACCTTCCAATTTAATCGAAAAGACTACTGACCACTCAAATTTAGCAAACACAAATACAGATACCAAGGAAGGTTATCAATTCCAGAGGATGAATACTTAATTGGGAGTTTGATTTCAAGCATGAGTGAACCAGAATCATCATCAAACAAAACTGAGGTATATAGGTTGCGCTGGATAAGATCCATCTGAACATTTTTTTGAACATTTTGAATATATTTACTACCCAGGTGAGGTAGAAGGGACACCCCTTTTAGAAACTTAATTCTAATAAAAATACAGAGGTCGACCTAAGAAAAAATATACATATATAACCGTAAAAACTATAAACTTTGTTTGATATTTACATTTAAAAAATAGCCTTATTAGCTACAGGATTTATAAATATAAAACCAGTTACATCTGAGAAAAAAAAAATAATAATAATTAAATAATAATAATAATAATAATAATAATAACAATATTTCTAAATCTCGTACAAGCTCATGCAGATAACAAAAGAGAAATTTTTCAATTCTTTGAAAAAGTTTAAGTTCTGAATGAAAGATTATCGTAGGAAAAGATACGTTGAAGCTCATTCCATTGGTTTGAGGAAATCCTTGTGAAAGAGTGCAATCCATAGTTAGTGTTGACATTGGGTCGAAAAATTAATTCAATGATTTTATCTCTAGTTCCAATCTCATGTTGGGTTTTCATGAATTTTAAAGTGTTTAGGGATTCCAGAGGAAGATTTTGGTTGAAATATTTATGAACATACATAATGTTCATAACTTTGACTTGATCAAAGATATTGAGAAGTCCTAGATTAGCTAGAAGAGGATTGGCAGATACCATAGGGCCATTGAAGGTCATGATTCTGGCCGCAATATTTTGAAGAGTTTGGATTCTGTGGGTTGTTGTATTGTCACGCAAAGCCCAGATTTGAGCAGCATATCTAGCATGTGAGGCAAAAATTGCATGATAGACATTGACTAAGGTTTTTGTAGGAACATAATGACGTATTTTTGAGAGAGCTCCGTTTGCTCTGCGGAGTTTAGTAGCAACGTTCGAGACATGTTGCTTCCAGTTAAGATGCTCATCAAGATAGACTCCAAGATATTTAACCCACTTACTGGGTGTTAGAACTTGACCGGCCAGCTTGAGTCGGGGAATGCAATCAGGGCGCTTCCAAGGAGATCGAAAGATAACAAATTCAGTCTTACTTGCATTGAGAGATATTTTGTTGGCCTTGAGCCAGCTGACCAAAACCCTAAGATCTGCATTAACTCGTCCACACAAAGACCATACTGTACTAGAAAAGTTAAGAAGATGAGTGTCGTCTGCAAAGTGGTAGGTTTCAGATGTCTTAATACAGGAATGTAGATCATTGATGTAGAGTAGAAAGAGCAATGGCCCTAGGACAGAGCCTTGAGGGACACCATGTCTTATAGGTAGAAGCTCAGAATTGGAATTAGATAGAGAGACAAATTGAGAACAGTCAGAAAGATATGACTTGAACCAAGCATTTTCGATGCCACGAATACCGTAGTGATCTAATTTAGCAAGAAGAATTTCATGATCAACAGTGTCAAAGGCCTTCTGGAGATCAACAAACACGCCACAGCGGCTAGTTCGAAACGCAGGTCACAGGTCACAGGTCAGTGATGACAGGTTGACTCTAATCAATGTCATTGCAGAGGAAAATGTTTGGAAAACACAAAGAATTATCAAAAACATAATTCTCAAGCAATTTCATCCATATAAAACCATATTTCAAACATCAAAATTTAACCATGTGCTTTTATGGATCTTTCGCAGTTTGCGCCGTGTATAATGCAGACCAGAAGATTTAAAACCATATTATACGTATAACAGGTATATTACATATTGTAATGTTTGTAATGTTATATGATGGTTACATATAATAAAACTCATCGCTCTAAAACTACTTTTTCAGAGAACTCACGAGCTTCTGATTGGTGTAATTTTATATCCAGCCATATTGTTATCATCACATTCGGTATGCTAAATATTTTTGGTGTTTTTCTCTTGTAAGACATGATATTTTGTGATTCTGTCAACATTTTTGTCAAAAGTTGTCATTAAAGTCATTAAAATAATAACTGAATAATTAATTAGTTCCATCCTTCTAAAACCACTCTCTTAGGGACCTTGCAAGCTTCTGTTTGGTGCCATTTTTTATCCATTCACACCATCCACATCACATTTTGTATAATAAATATTTTTCGTGCTTTTGTCTTGTTAGACATCATATTTTATGATTTTGTTATTATTTTTGTAAGTAAGTGTCACTAGGTTGTTATTTTATTCAATTGTCATTTTATAATATCTAAATAACATGTATTACTTTTTTGTAATTTAATGCGTTATGTATTGATGTTATGTTATGTATATGTTATGATCTTATTATCTTTTTTCCGGTCTGCACTTTGTTGACCTGTGACCTGTGACCTGTGACCTGTTGACCTGTGACCTGCGTTTCGAACTAGCCGACGCCACAGGCAAATTCTTTATTATCAAGTTTGTTTCTAATTCGCTCTGTGATGTTTATAAGGGTATCAATGGTTGAGTGAGCTTTCCGAAAGCCAAATTGTTTTGAGTAAATCTGGTTATACCGATTTAGAAAATTTATTACTCGAGAGTAAGCTACCTTCTCGTAAATTTTTTCGATATTAGAAAGCAGAGATATAGGCCTGTAGTTAGAAACATCCAGAGGTGATCCTTTATTTTTAAAGACAGGAACGACTTTGGAGATCTTAAGAGATGAGGGAAATATTCCTGTTTCAAAGGATTTGTTGATAAGGAAAGATATTTGAGTGGATAAATCTTGGTTCAAAAGTTTAAGTATTCTGACTGGGATGCTGTTCGGACCTGAAGATTTAGAGGGCGAGAAGGAATTAATTATTTTAGTGATTTCTTCTGGGGTCGTTGGCGCAAAAAATATTGAGTTTTGATTTGGGTTTTTCATGAAGCTTGAGAAATGATGGTTAGGTGGCTGCATCTTTTCTCTGATAGAGTCCGCTATGGAAGTGAAGAAATCATTAAAAGAATTAGCAACTCTTTTGGGATCAGAGGTTACAGTGTCCCCAACTGAGATTGATATAGGGCAAGTTGACTTACCTGATTTTGAAGAAATAATGTCTCTAACACCAGACCATACTTTTTTCATATTTTTAGAGTGTCGGTTGAAGTAATTAGTAAAATGAAGGTACTTACTCCGTCTAGTTAATGAAACAATTGTATTTCTATAGGTGTTATATTTATTTTTGTAATTTAGTTTTTCTTCTGCTTTTTTAGTTTTTAAGTATTTTCGTTGATAAAAATCTCGTTTTGACATAGATTTTACTATGCCAGGGGTGATCCAAGGTTTGAGCTGTGATTTGACTTGATTTTTGTAAGTTTGACTGTGGGAATGTGTCTCTCCAGAAGGTCTTTGATTTCATTATTAAAAACATCAAAACAAGCACTGGGGTGGAGATGAGAGGATTCATAAAGAGCAGCCCAGTCAATATCTAAGTAGTCAAGAATGAAGTTGACCTCATTAAATTTTTGCCAGTCTTTCCGAAAATAGGGACCATTGTCTAAGATTTTGTCAAGATTAAGAGAGGGGAAAAGGCAGAATTGTGGTAGATGATCAGATATAGAGTGGCATATATTACCTGAAATTGTTCCTGACTCAGAAGGGCTAGAAAAAATATTATCGATGAGAGTTTTGGAATGGTCAGTTATCCTTGTAGGGAGAAGAATTTGAGGAAGAATAAGGTGGGAGTCAAGGATATCCATGAATGATGAAGCCTCAGCTGATTCTTCACATTTGAGCAGGTCTATGTTGAAGTCACCAAGCAAAATAATTTGTTTTTTCTCACGTTTTATTTTGTGAAGCAGTGGTTGTAAGAATTCTTCATTGAAAGTTTTTATGGACATGCATGGATGGCGATATATGTTACCAACTAAAATGTTGGGACGGTTTGAGAGAATGACTTCAACAAAGACAGATTCAAGACTGAGAGATTGATAACAGGAATTACTGAGATCTTGTCTGGGTTTATATAGAAGTTTCTTGGAAATGTAGAGAGAGACCCCACCAGCAGAAGATTCTGTCGGAGTGAAAAATTTTTCATACCCTGGAATAGTGAAGTCACTTTTTTGTTCCAGGGGAACAGATTCTAGAGTAGATTCAGGCTGGTCGGTCAAGCTTCTAGTTTCAGAGATACCAACAAAACTAAAACTGGAATTTATCAATGCTAGAAGATTTATTAGTTTGTCAAAATGTTTAGACATTGATGCAATGTTTAGATGGAACGCAGAGCAATCAAAATTATTTTTAGAGATTACGTCATTGAGTTCGTTGCAGTCAAGGTAACTGCAACTGTTGTTGTGAAATTGGATGTTATCTTCTTCATCTTTTTCACTGGCAGTGGTGCCAGTGACGACTTTGTTAAGATCAGAAAGTAGTGTTTTCAACTCATCATTAAGATTGGAGCTAGAGAAATCAGTTGTTTTTTGGTCTTCAGGTTTATTATTGAAAATATACGAACCTGGTAATGTATTGTTAATGCAAACAGGACAATACCAGTTTGGAGAATTGGGTAAAGACAGAGCTTGAAATTGTTTTCGTGATAACCCTGAACATTTGTGTTGGTGGGTCCAGAGGTCACATATGTCACATTGAATTGAATTACACTTATCACTAACAGTTTTTTTACAAACAGGACATTTGTCCATAAATGAAATGAGCTTAAAAAATTCAAAAGACGAGAAAAGTGTTTAAAGTAGTAAGAATCAGGCAATAAATGCAATGAGCTATGTACGTGAAGAGATTGTTGAGGTGGTGAGAAATAATGAAAAAATATACCTAAGATGAAATTGTTAACGAACTTTTCTTTCTTGGAGCATAGGTTGGAGTCATTCTACGTTAGTTTGTGTTAGTTTCAGCATTCAGGTTGGTTAGCATAGTTACATAGGGGCATCAAATCGTTCATAGTTTAGATCATGAATAATATAAGCAAGATGGTCCTCATTTGTAAAAGTGTGAATATTTCTGCCACGCAAAGGATTTTTGAGGCAAGCTTTCAAATTTCCTTCAATGTCCGCAAAAATAAAATTTACCAACTTGTTAAAAATAGTTCCTTCTTTAAAAATTTTCTCTTTCAAGGATTTGAGAGTTTTCGAGCGTTGACGAGTAAGAGAAGGTTGAAGTGATACCAGTGAATCCTTCTTGATTTGTCTTCGTTTCATGTAAAGACTCTTAACAGTTGAATGTTTGGAGAACTTTACAATTATTGACTGCTTTCCATTGATAACTGGTCCAACTGGGTGGGCTTTGTCAATTGATGATGTAGTGACCTCAGGGGCACTTTTTTCGAGGATTGTCTTGATGTTCCCAACATGGTCAAAGTTTTTGTCATTAGTTGCAGGAACACCATTGACAACAATACATGATCGTCTTGAGTATTGTTCAGCATTGTCTAGTTCATTTTTCAGTAAGGTGGAGGTTTGTGAAGATATAGCGATTTGAGAATTAGCAATAACCAGGTTATGTTCAAGATTATCAACTCTTTTTGATAGAGTACTGACCTCTTTTTGTAGGGCTAAGATTGTAGTTAGCATCACTTCTTTGGAGATGTCATCCACGTCAATATCGATGGTATTGTTCTCGCTATCATCTAATTTTTCAAGCCTTTTTGTCAAATTTACCATAGCAGGAGATTTCTGTGACAATGTTGGTGTTGAAACATTTTCTTGTTGGACTGCTTTCTTCTCTTTGTTGGGCATTTTGTTAGTGAATTATTATAGCTTGATGTTTTAATAATTGGATTTATGAAGATTGTTGATGGATGCTTCAGATTGACTTGATAGTTGAGTTGATTTGTAGAAGTTTTTCCAAAGTTATCAGAGCTACGCCGCCATTTTGAAAGTCCGTGTCCTGAAAGTCCATCATTAGAGCAGATCAAATAAAGAATCAATAAGTATTGATAAATCACTTATCAATAAGAGTTAGATAAAATTCAGAAAAAGCGGTCTTTTCTGTCTCTAGTGGACACTACTCGGTTTTTCTGGGTCCGACAATACATTTGACGGTTGCGCCAGTTTTCCAAAATAGATTTTGTCTGACAACCAGTAGACAGGAGAACCGTTCTATAATCTGATGTATACAGGACAGGTATGACCTGTGAGGCACCGATCTGCCTCAAAAAATTTACAGTGAGAAATTCGAATTTAGCACTGTCCTCACTTACTAAAAATAAAAACCATATATTTCGGAAGTTGCGCTTTCTCTAAGAAAGTGTGACCAGTAAAAGAAAAACAAAATTTGATTGGCTATGTTTTCAACCGTTATTAGGATCTGGGGGGTTGGTGTAATTTAAGATGCACGATCTAACGATTTACGATGCACGATTCGCGATCCGTGCATAAAATATGTTAATTCATGCGTAATTATGCTAATCATGATAAAATATTTAGGCCATTTACAAACTTTCATTCGCTGAAGCTCAATTATTTTTAAAAACATCATTTATGTAAGATTATACAAATTATATTTAAAAAAGCTTTTAGTGCGTTTTCATAGATTAAAAGCAAGTGAAAGCCACGTGCATTCACCTTCTGTACTCTCTCTCTTTTTCATAATTTGAATCAATCTGGGGGAATTGTTTACCGGAAGAAAATTCTTTTTCATAATAGAGCACCCGTTTTTTGCTTCGTACATTACGGTCCGCAAACATATTGTTCTGAAATATATTCTTCTATTTGCTTTAAGATAGAAATTCCTATATATTCGATTAATGATTGTTAAAACTGAGAGCAAAAATATTTCTTGTGCATTGTTTATTACTTTCACTTTCTTTCTATTGTAAGATTATGTAATTTTTTTTCATAATTTTACGGTCGTAATTATTCGTAGTTCCATTGCTCTTACTTATTTCTTTTTGGATAAATTTACTGTGGTAAACAAAAGTGAGAAAAGATTATGCCATTGTTTTAGAATTATGTTATATAATTCAAGTTTTATGATAATTATTAGGAATAATCAGCATATCTTATGCATGGATCACGCATCGTGAATCGTAAATCGTTAGATCGTGCATCTTAAATTACACCAACCCGGATCTGGGAAATCCAAACTCTCAGCCTATACCATCAGTCGGGTGTTTAAGATAAAAACTGCAATTATTGCTCTTTTCGGAAATTATTGCCGAAAACGGCAATTTTTTTAACGATGAAATGCTGAATCAGCAAAATGATGTGTTGTCCTTTTAAGGGCAAAGATGTTAGAGGTGTTTGAAAATAGTAAAATTGCATCGAGAAAAAGGTTTTTCGGATTTTTAAAAGTGATTTTTTCAATTTTTCGTTGCTCAATGACATGAAAAGTTCTAAAAATATATATTAAAAGATCCTGCATCGATGCCGAAATACAGCCAGAAAGAGATAACAAAACCCCCGTTGTAAATTTGTTTACATATGACTCGATTTTGCTATCTGCATTTCCAACAAAAAGCAGTTGAAAACAAAACTAAACGAGGCACAGTGGGCCTACTTATCGCGAGGGTGTCAAATACCACGTGTTCAATAATAAAATCAACTTTTATTTGCAAAAACGGCAATAATTGCCGAAAACGGCAATAATTGCCGAAAACGGCAATTTTCATTTATTTACTTTTTTATTTTTCTGCTGATTCAGCATTTCATCGTTAAAAAAATTGCCGTTTTCGGCAATAATTTCCGAAAAGAGCAACAATTGCAGTTTTTATCTTAAACACCCGACTGACCATGCTATATATATTTTGCCATCAGTATATAGAATAAGGAAATCATAAACATAGCATGGATCTCTAGCTCCAGGCTAGACAACCAGTGTAGTAGAAAAAATAAGTGTTTCAGTTTTAAAACAACACCAGCACAGTACAGTGCAGGGAATAAAGCCTGTCCGTCCTCTCTGACATGCTTTTATAGACCTTTTTTCAAAGAGGCCACCCTGTTGAATAATTATGTAGTCCAGCAGAAAAACAATGATAAAACCATGCATAATTATTACAATATGCATGATACAGTAATTATGCATGGCTCTATCATTGTTTTTATGGCTGGACTACATAATTATTCAACAGGACATCCTCTTTGAAAAAAGGTCTATTAAAAACGGCTTTTATCTGAAATAAATTTGTTAGAAGATTGTTAAATTAGAAAATACATTTGCTGTGGGAGAGAGAGATTTCACTGATCTGTGACAATGTAGAGGGATGGGTGATATTTAAAAAGACAAAAATTTGAGCGAAATAGTTACCATAACTTGGTCTAATGTCGACATCCCTCCTCTAATTTCGACACCCTTTTTATCAGCTGAAATTGATCTAGAAAGGTTGAAACTGTTTTTCTTTGCTTAATGGTCAGAGAGGAATTAATCTTTTTCAATCACTGATTCAAGCTTTCATATTATTCCTGTCTCTAAAAAAAGGTGTCGGAGTTAGACGAGGGATGTCAATATTAGACCAACTTACGGTAGTTTCTGAGACGTCTAGATTTTGGGTCGGCTGCTGCTAGACAATAGAAAAGGCTTGTATATTATAAAAGATCGTGGGACTATTTTCGGACAAAAAACAGTCGAAACAGACAAACTTCTCGGTTGATTCAATTTCATCTGGATTTGGACTGTTTTGTTGTCAGACTAGAAAGTGTCGGACTAGTTAGATGTACCCATTTTTCTACAATTTGGGGGAGTAACCCATCCTTGACAATACTGTATGAATTGTTTTTCTTTTCATTAAAATGAGAAAGGAGAAGAATTTGGACAAAGATTGCCCGGATGAAGTCAAGCGCTCCATCTTGATGCCCCCAATTTCTTCTTCTTCATTTGCAAGGAAGGCAAGTTGGGGGAAGGTTGAAAATGGCAGCAAGATTTAGCTCATTAACAGCCACTCAAATTTACAAACTTTAAAAGCTATCAATTGTTATTGAAGTTAACAGTAATTTTCTTTGATCTTTTGACTATATTTTTGTACAATACAGCAATTTTTTTACAAAAAATTGTGCTCGAAATTGCACAGTGAGCTGGCAGAAAATATGATGCATGATTGATATTAACAGCAAACAGTATAGCTCTAAAGCTCTAAAAGAGCATCTACTTACATGAAAGCCAGAATATGAACCTTCAAAGAATCAAAACTATAAAGTCCACTCACAAACATCAATTTGTCTGTTATAAAAAAAATCAATAACGACACTTTCGTTAAATGACAATCCAACAAAGGATTTTTTGTCAAGAACCTTGTAAAAGTTCCAAAACTTCCATGATGGAAATGATCTGCCCTATATAAATAAGTTCTATCATTTTAAAAACTGTGCGGTTCGAGGATTTGGCCGAGCTGAAAAAAGCCACCCTGTCAATCATTTTCTCAAGCCAAGAGTATGCAAAGCGTTATTAGCTTTGCCATAGTGCCGCAGATCATCAGTGGATAGTATTCAATTATTATTATCCCTTTATTTTCATTTCTGGAACTTTTGCAAAAAAATTGAAAAATACAAAAAAAGTGGGGGCGGGGGCTGCTGTTTTTGTATGAAGTCATGGTGATCAGCAACCCTTGAATTCCTTGAAACACTCTTGATTTTTTGCCTGCCCTTAAAAATTACCTTGAAACCCTTGAAAAATCAACAATATTATTTTGGGGACCCTTGAGGTGCAAGATTTATACCCTTGAAATACCAAATTTTTTGGCCATTTTCAGCCATCTTTCAGAAAAAAAAATTTCCCACTACATGATGGGATATATACAAACATCATGAATTACATACAATTATATACATGAATTACATGAGATCAAACATACTTTTGGAACCCCTGAGATTCAAAAGGGGATATTCCACACTCATTCTTAAGGGGTTTACCCTTTAACCCGTTAAGTGCCACTGGAACTATATGAGATTGGCAGGTCTTGGTGATGATAGAATGGGTGGTTGTAAAATTATCAATTATCAGCCAATCTAAAGCACTGAAAATCAAATATTTTCTCCGTCGGGCCCAACTATACTTGGGCCCTCCTTTGCCACAACTGTAAAGAAAGCGAGCTAGTATCTGTTGAAGAATGTTATTGAGGTTCTTTTCAAAATCAAGTGGATTGAAAAGACTGATTAGTCCGAAAGATTTCAAGTTTTTTATGATTTTGTTAAAGGGGAAGCTAAGTAATTTCTAGGGTACCCATTTTTTGCTGTTATCATCATTATATGACAATATCATGTGCCTCAGGTTACTTTTTATTCGTTCGAAACACTTTTTTCTACGAGATATAGCTCCCTCTTTTTTGCAATAAAAGTGAGTTTTTAAAGAGAACGCGTTTTTTAAAGAGGAATGGCACGAGCATCTGTTCTGACGTAATTTGCTCCAAAAGACGAACAGAAACTTTTCTTTTAAGCAAAATCTGTACTGATAAACAGTGCTTTGTAAAGAGATTCTGCTAGACCTGGCTAGACATTTATTCGTTTTTTTCAAGATTTCTTCACGTTTCTTCGATCCTATACTTTCTCATTCTTTCTAGCTACAAGATTAGTAAGTCCTTGACCTTTTGTGATAATTTTAGTTTGATGAAGCAACCGTAAATGCTAGATTTGTAGATGCGGAAAAAGCTTTGGCTCTCCAGAGGAAAATGTGTCCACGAATAGTCCTCATCCCGATTGGGTAAATCGCTAATTCCACTTGAATTTTGTGGCTGAAAATGATTCTATCGAGAAATAAAAGAATTAACATATCCCATTTAAAAGTCTCTTATTTTGACTTTGACTTTACTGTGCGAGATTCAAAAGTTCCCTAGAAGATTCCCCTTCCTTTACTTCTCCTAGAATTTAGAAAAATGTATATTTAACCCAGTTGCTTTCAGACTTCAATTTCCCACTGGATTAGCTAGCCTTTAGAAAAACCTACTGGTAAAAACAGACTTTAGATATAGGGCGCACAACGTACGTTAGCATTAACTCACTAACGTTGACTTGTCATGAAATAGGAATTATTTAACAACATTTTTCTCTTTAAAAGAGCGAGGAATGGTCTAAATACAATTTTTATATCTCTTGTCTTTCGTATTTCATAGCTATAACTTTACTTACGGCCTCTTCACATGGAAAGAAGTCCAAAACTTACTAAGCTTACTGGACCTTACTGAAAACACAAAGATTCTTTCACATACCTAGATATTGTGGCTACCATTGAATTTCTATTGAAAAAAACAAGGTTTTTGGATTCTAGTATGGTTAGACCGTAATAAAACATCAAGTAATAAAATATTGGAAAATAAGGGGTTGAAAAAAGTTTTGATCAGTTATGATACAGCTCTTTTCTACTACAAAGTCGTTTAAAAAAGATTCTTTCTGGAGCAAATGACGTCACACGAAAGAGAGATTAGAAGAAATTTTAAACAAAAAGGGGGTCTTTTAAACACCGGTTTTTGCGTCTAAAAGAGTATGTGTTTATGAAAGATATATCGATGTTTAGACATTGAAGTTGAGATTTTCGTGAATTCTATGATGTTAGGATTGGTTTTCAGGGGAAAAACATATACCTTAAAAATCACTTAACTCCCCTTTAAAGAAAACGTCTTAGGGGTTTTTTATACATTTTAAGGGAGATGAGGATTCAACCTTGAGAGTTGAAGATTCAACCTTTCTCCCATTGTCAACAGATTTCCTTGAAATTCCTTTAAAACTAGCAAAGATCACCTAAAAACTCTAGAAACCCTTGAAAGTTTGTGGTAAAAAAACCTTGAAACCCTGGAAAATTAGTCAAAGATGACCCTTGAAACCCTTGAACTTATTGAAAAAGAGGTGATGTTCACCATGGAAGTTTTTTCCCAGGAATGACAAATGAGCAGAAAATCTTTTATTGCATTTTTAACAATGAAAAAGGGAGTAACTCAAAGTTAGGGGGCTACTTTAGGACTACTTTAGGCTACTTTGGGGGTACCTGACCCTGGAGGACCCTATGCAATAGTTTTCTTTTTGAAAATATGCTGTAAGTAAATGAAAATGTTATATATAAAATGTAATTTTTAAAAATTTTATGATTATCCAGGTTGGAATACCATCATCAGCAATATGGATTGGACTATCATTTTTCCTCTTCTTTGCGACATTTGGAATCTTTGGAACTATCTCACTACTCATTTACATTCTTCTATTCATTGCTGGGTAATAATAATAGTAAAAATAAAAATAATAATAATTGCTCTATCAGTTTTCATATTAAATTTTACTTATTAAAAGATTTTCTCCTTATAGCATGTCAAGAAGAATTTTGATAATCACAAGCTTGTTATCAACAAAACCAAATTTTAAAATTTTACCTTCCTTATCTGTCCTTTTTACGCCTGCCCCTAATTTAGTCCTGGCCCCTTTTACACCCGCCCTTGTTACGCCAAAGGCAAAAATTTTCCATTTTTGGACTGGTCCTTATTTTATTTTGGTCCCTTACGCCCGCCCTTATTACGCCAGTGACAAAAAGATAAGTGTCTGCGTACAAAGGCCTGATGATGTAGATAAACACATATTGCTTGGTTATCTGGATAAAATCTAGAAATTCTAAATTTTAGATTCTCATTAGTCATATGGAATTGGTCAGTGGAAAAATCAAGTGAGATTCTTTCCAATGAAGATCAACCTCTGTTAGATCATGAAGACAAATATTGTGGAATTCCTGCTGTATTCAAAAATATTGAAAAAGCACCACAAGGATTTAAATATGATAAAAGAATGACTGGTTCAAGTTGTATTGATGAAGTATTACAAGAGGTTTGTAGAGCACTGTCAAACTGAAATCCAGCTAGTTTTACTTATTCTTTTTCCATATAGTTGAGTTGAAGGAGGCTCTGACGCCCATTATAACAACTATAATTGCTTTCAATGAGTGCCCTGTCAGCACCTTGGACTGACTACCATTCTCCTCACATGGCATGGGTTGACCAGGTGAAGGTTTGTTCACTTACCAAGTACACCGCTGCGAGAGGGAACTAAGTTCAATGACCATTATACCACAGCACAAATCTAGTTGACATTATTTGAAAAATTTCTGTTCAAATAAGAAGCTCTTTTAAGGGCTCCTTTTAAAAAGAGGAAATTACGTTAGATTTAAGTCAGGTTTTAGACAGCTTCGACTCTTCAATGCTAAAGTTGCGAATTGTGAATGAGAATTGTATTTTTCAAATGCTTTTTTGGAATGAATTAACCCTAAATTTTAGTTGATACGACTTGAGGTAATAGTTTTAAAAAGAACATGATATTTTATTTTATAGTCTTTATTATATTTCTCCAAAGGTGATCCAATATTTCTTTCGGGATTATATAAACTATTGGTACTACTCCATATCTGACGATGAGAGATTTCTGTATGAGTTACGCCAAGTCATTCAAAAATGTATTATTGGGTTTGCTAGTAGGTATGTATAACACGTCAATTTGTTTTCTTTTTTGACCCACCTGGAATAACATCATTATCAAAAAATATTTGATTATTGTTATATATATTGTTTAACAGTACCTTGATAACAATGATGAGCAGTACCATGGGATGTATTTCAATAAACGTTTGATTGATGGAATTTAGTAACAATAAAATCATTCCGATAGGACAATATTTAAATGCAAAATATTCAATATTAGGGATAAAAGTAATTGGGAAAGTAGCTACAGCCACCACTGTTTAAAGGTTGGAGAAAATGAACCTAGTATTTTCATCCAGCATTTTCAAATCAATGAAACAAATCATTTTGTCTTAAAAGGCTGGCGTTCCCAAATGAATTCAACATTCTAACCAAAGAAATATTGGGTCAAATGTTAGTTTCGTTAAAACCTGCCATTACTGGCTAAAAATCATTTATTCTCCTATTCATTCACAGAACAAAGGAAGTTGAATGGGTACCATTCTTAACCACAAGAATGGTGGACGAAGTTGCATCACACCTCCGAATTTACCGCAAAACACGATCAAGACTTGATGAACGAAAAGAACAACCTAGTAAATACAATATTCCTTACTAAATTTTCATCCTAATTGCAATTTATAAAAACACTTTTTAAAGTTTCTGTTAAAAGAATAAAGGACTTTTTGGTAAAAAGTTGTTATCCTGTTCGCCAGTATAATAAAGCTTTTCAAGTATCAATAATATAATAACCTTCCATATCGTTTTTCTCTGCTCAAATATTGTTTTTTGTCCCTCAATAAGATAATCAGATTTATAACCCGTAAAGCTCTTCTATAGTTTTGAGTAGAACCTAAGTCAATATAAAACATTGAATATTTCAACTTAGGAGAAAATCTTATGCAAAAAGATTATAGTAGGTATCTACATGCCCAAAGATTTCAATTTTAAACTATCTGATTACCAATCTAAAATTAGGAACCACCCAAATTATTCTAAGAAACACCAGATTTAGCTTTGTTTTGAGTTCTCTAAAATTATCAAAGCTTCTTGTTCTCTCCCTTAGATTACAATTCACATTTAACAGCAGACGAAGCTAAAGTACAAAATGAAATCGATCTCGAAAGTTTATTTTTTGAAGTTGAATCTGAGGTTGTGAAAGGCGTCACTAGAAGAACCATATGTTTGGATGGCGAAGGTGAACAACAATATCTTCAAGATATTTCTGAAGTGTTATTGTATTTGCTGTTACCAGCTGAGGATTTTCAAAACAAGACAGTTCGTTTCTTTTTGAGGGAAATCATTGCAACCAGTGTTTTGTTACCCACTGTCAATATGATATGTGATCCTGATTATGTTAACCAAACTATTTCATGGCTGGTAAGATTCCCCAGTTTCAAAGCCCCCGGTGGATTTTTTCCCCACAGCGGGCAATAGAAATTTCTGTAAAAATCCCAATGGGGATAAATATTCTATTGTTCCAAGCTCAAAAATCCAGTGGGGATGGTTTTGGTGCGTAATTTTACACTGAATTTTGAATAGGGATGAAATCAAAGTCAATTTCCCAGTGGGTATGAAATTATAGGGTAATTTTCCCACCAGGGACGAAATTTTGACCAATTTTCCAGTGGGTTGGGGGCCCCACCATGCCCGTGATTTAGGTAAGAAAATTTTCTAAATAATTTTTGTAACTTCCTCTTTTTCTATCCAAATCGTCATTTGTAACCAATAAGCTGTTACAAAAATGACGTGATGTCAGAATACATTACACAAATGGTTTTCATCAGTAGACCTAAATACAAATTCATTTTTTTATCAGGTTCTCTATCACTTAACTTAAAAAACTAATTTTTTAATTCAAGTATTTTTTGTTCATTCCAGTGTGCCAAAGAAACAACTTTCACAGCTGAAACTTTTCTAACCACCATCAGGTATGTGCATTGGATTTCTTTTAATAGATCTTATCGGAGTTTTTGATTTTTCTCAAAAAGTGATGCATTGTGGGATTGTTTCGGGGGTATTACAATAGAAATCTCTTAGGAATTCCTTGAGAGAATTAATAAGGTCTATTGCTCCTAACCAAAGTGTTAAAACATTGGAGTCTTTTTTTGAGAGTAAGCTGGATACAGAGACTCTGACACATTTTATACATGAATAAGTAATTGGTAAAGACCCTCCAAGGAGTGTAACGCCCTTAAACAACATCACATTTGTTGTTGAGAGTCTAACAAAATTCGAATTTGAATCTTCCTCTAATTGTTGAAAATTCGTTGAAGGATTTGATAAATAGACGAATGAATCCTGAAGTCATCAATGTATTACTTTATCCTAGAAAATTTACTTTTACAAAATTCTAGTACTTTTTCGTCATTTTTGGATGACTCTTAATTGATTATGCTTTGCCAGGTTCTGTGACGATATAGACGATTTGGAAGAGACAAAGAGGAAAGTAGATATTGAAATCGCTAAACTACGCTCTCATGATAGCCATGGTTCAGGTTTGCTATTCTGTTTCTTTCTTGTAATGAAAATTAAATCTGCAATGTACAAAGTTCTTCCGTTTCAGACAAATTTCTGTCTCAACAAAAGGAAACTTTTCCATGTCAAAATCCAGCCAAAGTCTACAAAAATTGTAGAATCTCAGTTAATCTGTAGTGCAAAGTCAATTTCTTCTATGAGAGAAAAACTATACTATAGGCTATATTTCTGTTTGTGCAGAGGAATGTAAAGAGATGGAAAAACAGCTTTTCTGATTACTCAAAGTTCAACGATCACTTCTATTGAAAATTCTATTGTAAAAACGTTGATTAGGTCATTAAATGAAAGTCCAGAAAAGACGGCTCGCCATACAAATTGGACGGTTTCTACATGATTTGACGATAAAAATGAAAATTTGTTTTTCCTTTTTTGCCGATTACTAGTTCAATTTTTAAGAATAAGGAGCAATATTTTTACCAATGTATAGCAAAAGAAATTCTTAACGCAATGATATTAAATTGGTTCTTTTAAAACTGTCAGAAGTCGAGTAAAATCAAGATGAAGTTATAATTTTCTCGAGCTCTAGCTTTCCATATTATGGTGCGGTCATGATGCGGTTATACCAGTAGAATTGCTAGAAAATTCTGAGCAAGAAGATATAGGTACCTTTTCGTATAGGAGAGGTGTACCCAAAATATAAGCCCTAAAAGTTTGCACATAATCAGGCTTGAAACAAAAGAATTTTGTCACAACACGCTAATTATGCAGATTTTTTATAGCGACAACAAAAGAAACCTATTTACTCGACATAAACTCCCTTAAGGGCAAGAGACCTGGTATATGACGAGCCGTTTTTCCATTGTTTTCAAGAAGCTGTTTTTCCATCTCTTTACATTCCTCTGGTTTGTGGCGGAACGGCATGAAGGTTTTTTCATTTTCAAAATCATTCAAAAGGTTTTGTCCAACGCTTTGGCATCTTAAGACCTCGTTTACACTTAATATAATATTCAAATATGTCAGTTCTAGTTTACGTTATGTTTTTAAGAATATTTTTAAAATTTCCTTCCTATTGAGCACTTTGTTGAAATGAGTCACATTATTTTGGTTAAGTTCTTTTTTATCCTTATTGCTTTAATTCAAGGCTGGAATAATCTCGGAATTAGAATAACCAGTGCACTGTATCTGGGAAAGACCCCCCCCCCTACAAAACGTGCTTTTATTCCCTTTCATCCTTTCTAGAAAGTAACCAATCAGAAGCTAGCATGAAGAAAAATATGAATAGCTTAATGTACGTTCGAAAGTTGTGCATTACAACCATACGAAGTTTGAAATCTGGTTCTGCTAACCTTGGTGATCAAATGATGTCTATGGTACGTGTTCTTTTTACATATTCAAATCATATTAATTTTTTTTGTAGTAGGTATTTTTTGATTTCGCTGTCATTATATCTACAATCCCCACTGTTATATTTGTCACAAAAGGGGAATTTTCTCAAAATTTTGATTACCCCAAGTGATTTTTAAGTGCCTTAAAAGTACGGTTTGAAAGTAGTGTTCTAACTCTGACTTTTAACTTAAGACTTAGGACCTTAGGATCTCATGAACTAGAAGCTCAAAAATAAGGCTGAGAATATAGCCTGGTTCCATATAAAAAAATCCAATGAAATAAAGTGGAAGTACTGAAATCCAAATCCTCGCCAAGCTTTAAATTCTGAACGTTAAAATACAAAATATTGCCCTCAATCTATTTTTTCGGCACCGATTATAGGTACCTTAAGGGAACCAATTTTAGAACTAATTTTCGCGGTTTTGACCTATTTGGAGCTATTCTTTCATTTTCCTAGGGATTTTTCAATTTTTTTATGAGAAAATGGCTAAATTTGTATTTTGCGGGTTTTAACTTAAAAAAGCGAAAATTAGTTTCCTTAAGGTATATCGGGACTATTACCACATCTGCTAGTTTCGTTATATGTTTAATTCTTCGCTCAGAAAAGTCATGTGATGAATTATTCACAACAAATAGAGCTTAATAATTTCGAGTGAAGAAAAACACTCTTGGTTTAACTCTCTAAGAGGTTTTTTTTACTGCGAATATACACAATCGAACTTTAGTGAGTTAAACCACAGTCGTCTGCTCTACATCATGATCATGGCATGGGAAAGAATCAACAATAGAAAGACATAAAAATGTGTAAAAAATGGACGTGTAAACACAGATTTAAAGGCGCTATCAAGTTTAGTTCTTTGTTTAAACCCTTGGGTTCTTTGTTTAAACCCTTGGGTTTTAAGGTTTGAAGTTCGTTAATCCAATAGTTCTCCCGTGTTAGAATCTTTGTTTAAACCCTTGGGTTCTTTGTTTAAACCCTTGGGTCCTTTGTTTAAACCCTTGGGTACTTTGTTTAAACCCCTGGGTTTTAAGGTTTGAAGTTCGTTAATCTAATAGTTCTCCCGTGTTAGAATGGTGTATGTCTTGGACGATGAAAAGGATCTTAGGCCGACTGTGTGTATGGTGTTGTTTTTGTATATTTCTTAAAAATCTAGTTGTTTTTATAAGTTGTTGTTTGTCGATGTTGTTAGTTGATGCTGTGTTGCTTCCAAGGATAACCAATGGGCGCGGTAAGGGTTTTTACGGCATGGAACTACCACTGTCAACCTCGTGTGTTGTCTTTTGGCATGGTAATCAGTGGGTATTTTACGTTTCGAATTGTCCTTTTCCAGGAGAACGAGGCAGATCCGAACTTGATGGAATTACTTTCGCCACATCAAAACATTCCCAAATTATCACTGAAAGAAATTCTAGAGGATAATACAGCACTTTCATACTTCATCGGTAAGTCGAAGACATTGCTGGAAATATAACAATGATACCAATCGTGTCGGACAGAAATACCCGATCAGGATACTGTCCGATGTCCGACGATTATTTCGATTTCTTTTCTTTTCTTTTCATGTTACTTCTTTCTTTTTCGCAGTGAGGCGAGTTAGATACGGCTGAAATCTGACACATTTGAGATTACTTTTATCATACTGTATTATTAATTTGTGCAGGCAGATATTTTCGCGAGACAATATTTTTCAAAAGTAATACTCAAAATTGGAAAAGCAGCAACTGATAAAACGAAAATATGGCGATTGCTTGATATTATAAGGGGAGGGGGCTAAAGTTGAAAGAATTTTTGAATTTGGTATATCTTGAATGTTTTAAAAATGCGCTCAAAAAGCAACAATAGACTAAAAAACAGCACATAAAAAAGTCTTTAAATGACAAAATAAGGAAAGTAAGGAAAACTTATCCCTAAAATTATTAGGGTAGCTACGACACTGATAAACCTTTCATACTGGTGCATTCACAAGGAAATGATCCATAATGAATAATCTATATATTAATAGCGGTGCTTTGTGTGTCTGTGTGTCACCACTTTCGTTTTCGCTTTGTTTGTGTTTTAAAATTATGACTTTTAGTCCCTTGCTCCACAAATTTGTTCTTTCGGATTCGCGCCATTTGCAAAAGATCGGATAGAGCTTGGTTTAGACTTTATACAGCCTTTGTTTTGAAATTTAAGGCCCATCTACATTTAGTAATTTCAATTTGTGCCAAGACTTGCCTTTTTCTCTCTTCTATTGTTTTAAATGTTTTCGAATGTATTTAACGATCGTATTTATTAATGTCATTCGAATTCTTTCCAAAACAAAACAATTTCATCTCATAGAAAAGAATATTTCAAAAGTAAATCAAAACATAAAAATCAAAAAGTTTGTGGACAACAACATTGCATTCAAAACTTCAAAGGGCGACATAAAGCATAAGAAAAAATTAGTTAACTTCTTTTCTTATAAAAATATTCAAGTCGTCGTTACTGTTAAAAAGTGTGTACGTCATTTTTTATGTTTTAATTCGAAAAGTTATGACAAGGGTTTAAAAAAGCAACTTAGAATTGTCTTCTTTTTTTTCGATCTGATAAAAACAAAGAGTTGCAATATTCTTTCTGACCTTCCCACCCACTTTTTCCTGAAAAATTGTCATTTAAACTGGACGGCATATTTAACGCGAGCGAAGCGAGAAAAATAATTACCTGCAGAGTCGTTTCAAACGACACTGGTACAGTCCCGGGGGGGGGGGGGTACTAGGGTTGGTGAATGAGGGGTATGAGCGCGGGACGGGACCTCCGAAAACCGACCCTTAGAGAGACCAAATTTTAGTGAATAAGTGACCCTTAGAGAGACTTTTTCGAAAAATTTTCTCTGATTTTCAAAAATTTCCTACCCTTAGTGAGACTTTTTTGTAATTTTTTCTCTCAAAATCAAAATTTTTTTCTGAAAATCGTGATTTTTCCCACCCTTAGAGAGACTACTTTGAAATTTCCTGATTTTTGTAACCCTTAGAGAGACTTTGAAAGGTGAAAAACCCGACCCTTACCGTCCGCACATACCCAGCACCTATTTTTGCCTAAGTACCCCCCCCCCCCCGGGGGTACAGTAAACGATGCTCTTTCTGATAACTTTTGACCTAAACAAAAAATTATGTCACGGGGGGACACGATCCAAATATGGTTAAAAGATAAGACACGCGGGGAAGGTTAGAGTTAAATGTTGTAGAGATTTCTATTTTTTATTTGATCGCTTTTTTAAGCCAGCTTCAACACCCAAAGGACTTTTAGTGCGTTCAGCTACAGCTTAACCGGCGTGCGACGCCGGGTACCGGCTAGTAAATATTATTATCCGACGCGCCTAAATAGCGACATTCTAATTTCTTTTATCTTACTTTCAGAATACATGGGCTCTTACAATGCAGAACACTACATTTTCTTTCACCTGACTGTCGAGGTAAGGGCGTAGATCATGACTTAAGTCTCATTCGCTGCTAATGTAAAGAAAATGTACTGTATTTAACTAGTATGACTTATACTAAAGAAATGAATAAGAAGTCTAAATGATTACATTGCAACATGAAGTCACTTTCCTGTACCGATTCGATCATTTCAACTATCTATTATTTGCAAATCTGACTTGCGATTCAAGAAAGTGCTCTATACCATCGGTAGAGCGATATATCAGTCAAGAATAGAGACAAATTTATTTTCCGATACTCGGAGTTTCGTGCCGTTTCAGGCAGTCTTCAGTCCTCTATTCTTGACTCAACTATCTATTACATATGACGGACTACACACATTTATTACACGATTATTACACTCTTCCAAATTTAATTTTTCAGGGCTTTCGAGCAACGGCCATCCAACAATTGACTTTGTTAGCCGAAGAAACAGCAAAAGCTCAAGACAAAAAACTAGCAAATGTAAGTGATCCTTTCCCAACATTTATCATTTCATAACTCGAATGTCTCTTAAAGCGCTAACCATTTCTATTGGTTCCTTTGCAACCTTAAACTATTTTGCACCTTTATAGTTCGGGTTCTAGGAAAATTGCCCCCGAGAAAATTGCCCCCCGGGAAAACTGCCCCCGGAAAATTGCCCCCCGGAAAATTGCCCCCTAGGAAAACTGCCCCCTAGGAAAACTGCCCCCCAGAAAATTACCCCCCAGAAAATTGCCCCCTAGGAAAATTGCCCCCCGGAAAAATTGCCCCCCCCCCCGCCATCTTTTTTTTCCACTTTTATAAAATCCAATGAAACTTCAAATGGCCATTGTAGCTGTAAAATTAAGTAGTTTTGAATTACTCTTAGGGTACCTAGTAAACGGGGGTCAGCGGGGGTGGATTGGAAAAAAGGCTAAAACAGCATAATCCGTTAAAAAAAGAAGTTTCAGATTCCGAAAAATTGATAAGCGGAAGAGGGGTTGGATCAACAATGTCCTGGGTAGAAAATTTTCGAAAAATAGATTATTTTGGTGGGAACTTTTTTTGGGGAATACTGTAATTAATTTTAGCGAATGACAGCGCAAATCTGTTCTATTTCATCTTATTTTGAGCAACTTTGTTGAATTTCAGGGGCTATTTAGCCAAGAAAACTAAAATTTTAATTTTGGTGGGAACTTATTTTGGCGAGTTAGTAAAAATTAGTTCCCTTAGCTTAAGATAGCACGGATAGGGCGCTTAGGGTTAAGAAATGGGGAAAGGTTTTTTTGAAAGTGATTTTATTACTCGACTATCTTTCTCCACCTCATACAAAACTTGTAAAAGTCGTTTTTGAGGCGTCTTTTTTCTTTAAGAAAAAACTAAAAACTAAAACATGCAAAGCAGATCAATGGTCAGCGCGAGGAATATAGTAAGAATGAAGTTATCCATTCCATATGACCAAGAAATTTTGTAAAACCATAAAGAAAATACTTGAATAGCGAAAGAAATACAGTATAAAACACATTGAAATTGACTATCGCTAAACAGAGAAAACGCTTTCTCTGTATTCCATGGTTAAACCACAGTATTCCTTATAAAAAGCGTCAACTTAATGAAAATTACGGCTGCAACCTGCAACCGTTGGACCAAAATATAGCCCCAAAATATTCTAGATCTCTTAATCCGTTAAGACGCGATCACGTAAAATTGCGTAATCCAAAATCTCCCAAATGTTGAAAATTGAGTTAGATTTAGTTTCGAAAAATGGAAAAAGAGGGGGCAATTTTCCGGGGGGCAATTTTCCTAGGGGGCAATTTTCTGGGGGGCAATTTTCTGGGGGCAATTTTTCCTAGGGGGCAATTTCCCGGGGGGGCGTTTTCCGGGGGGCAATTTTCCGGGGGGCAGTTTTCCGGGGGCAGTTTTCTCGGGGGCAATTTTCCTGACACCATAGTTCGAAATATCCAAACTTGAGCGAATTATGGGGACGCAACTTTATTGATATTCCTGGGAACTTTTTTACACTTGCAGTTATAGATATGACTTTCTTCATCTTCTTTTTCATTCACAATTTGTCTGTTTATGCTATTTGTATTGATTACGCCCTTCGGCTCAAATTGCTTATCGTCTAAATAAGAATTCACCCTGATTGTATTTGATTTCCTTTTCTTCAGCCGAATTCTGAAAACTTCGAACAATTGAAACAAGCTGCATTGAATATTTATGAAGAATATATTTCACCCAAGGTAAAGAACTTGCCTTTACCAGAAGGACAAGGCTATTTTCTCGACACCTTTCGGTCTCTAACTTTTTACAAAAATTAGCGAGTTTATGTATCTGTGTTTCTGCGACGGAGATGGTAGGTTTCTAATCCTGACTGACTGATGCCGGTGGTAAATCAGCACTTTATCGTTTATAAAGTGATAACCGCAAAGAAGCCATGGCAGTGTAGGAAATTAACGCCTAAAGGCCTCCACTTGCGAGCGCTTCAATCGCACTTTTTGCTTGGAAAAAAGATTACGTCATAAAAATGTAGCGCGCGCTCAAAAGAAAAGTTGAACACATTTCAACTTTTTTCAACCGTTACGTCAGATCGCGCCAATGGAGTTGCTTCATTTTTCTTTTGACCAATAGCGGGGAAGCTTTGCTCGAAAATATGCGATTGAATATGCGCGCAAGTGGAGACCGGCCTTAACGACGCTCCATCGTCAAAAGTATATCCAACGCTCTCGGTTCATTTGCACCGCTATTGAGTAGTGATACCATTAGGGTACCCCCTGCAAAAAAACCGATCAAAGGTTTTGCTTAGCTGGGGTTGAGAAACGTAATCTAGGGTATATATAAAGGGCAGTGAATACACACAATTAGGATAAACAACCCCTTAATCTTTTAACGAGTTAGACCGTCATACTCTGCTTTCACCCATTTATGACGTCACAACTTGGGAAATAATAAAGGACGATATGCGAAGCCTTATTTTCATTATTTCTATCTCAACTTTCTTGTTCTCTAACCGACCATCATAGGCTTCACCACGTATTGTATTGGACGATGGTATGGTGAGAAAGATTATCAAAGACATCAAATCGAATGAACCAAGTGGTGCCTATTTTGATGCCGCTCATATGGCTGTAAGATTGATACTTCAAATTCGTTTTAAAAAATTCTTTTTTATTCTAGTCTTCTCGTGGTCGGTTTTAAAAATCTGAATCCCAAACAATTCCTTTCAGCAAGTTTCTTTCTAAAGGCCTTTGAATGCCTTTGATGTTTCATAAATAACAAATAAAAACATGTTCTGTTCGAATCACTTCGTAGATTTTTTGAAATGAATGAATTTTGCTGATTATCCGTTCCCGCTTTTCAGGTTTATAAGATTCTTGAGGGACCGAAATATTATGGTGCATTTCTAAGCAGTACTTCGTACCTCAAGTAAGTCTTTCTTATTGATTAAATTTGTGCTTGATTTTTTAATTTTTTCCTGAAGTTACGAAGTTACGTTTTTCGGACCGACTTTAACCAAGTCTAGAAGAAGATGTCTCCTCGGCTGCACAAGTTGCAACCCTCCACAAGCACTTTTTGATGCATAATTGCGTCAAATCTTGGACATAATATTCTTCTTTCTCACTTTGTAGATGTTTATTCGATTTGGATATGTTGAACAGTAAAGATGACGAAGGTGCTTCCGATGGTAAGATGTCTTCTTCTTCTTCTTCTTGTTTTTATAAGCTCTGCAGATAGCTCAATGCTTGCTGTTCTACAGTTAGCTCAAAACGTTGGTTGTTTGGCTGTTATGCAGCTAGCTCAAGAATATCTAGATTCGATCACGCTTTTTAATATATTTGTCGAACATTGTGGCTCAATTTCTGTATAGTTGGTATGATGAATAGGTTTGATTTGTAATTTTACAATGGAGCTTCATCTTGCATGTTTTCTATTGTCTATTGAGCTTTTCCAGACAAAATGTGTACTCACTATGTTAAGGAGGCCTTTTTGGGAAAGTTGACCCCTGGATTTTTTTCCAATTTTTCTGAACCCCTTTGGACCTTTTGCTCTCAATTTTTGGGCCACCTTGGATATTCTGCCTCCTTTTACTGACTGCCCTGGATTTTCAACCTCATTTTACTGACCTGGATTTTCACACTCGAAAACCCAAACACCCTGGATTTTTTATTTTCCAGACTATCCTGGACATCACACCTCCTCGACATAGGGGGTACAGACTATTTCTGGAATAGCCCATTCTTTGCGTAAAAAGTCAACTCGTTTTGTTTTGTCAATAATTTAGTATGACCAAAACAAATCACTCCAATTTGTTACAATCTTTTTTCTTTTAGATGATACATCTTCAACCATATCTACTACATCAGTAAGCCAAGTATTTCGGGTACATCGGAAATAAACATGGGCTTATTTACTTCTATAGAGATGTACTTCCTATAAGAAACTTTTTTCGTTGGAGAATGAGCAGAAGTCTATGGTTCATTCAGTTCTTGCAATTCAATTTAATTACTATTTATCATGCTTCCTTTGTAATACTTATAGAGGTTTTTCTTGTTTTGTTAAGTTATACATAATTTCACCATTATATGGAAGCAAATTTTCGATTTCATAAGGGATCGTCTAGTCTAGAACTAGTCTACGTCTCTACAGATTCGAACGTTTGCTTCTATAATGGTGGAAATTACGTAACTTCACAAAACACGAAAAATCCCTATACCGTTTTGAAAACAATTTATGTTAAGGTTCGCTCTACACTTTACGAAGAGGAGACAACAAATCAACCATGGACTCCTGATTGTGATTTGAGATATTCTGCTCTCATTGGACAAGCTGGTAAGTTTGTTATCGCCAAATCGCAGGAAAGAGTTTCTCTCGTGTTTATGTCGTTTTAAAGGAGTTTTCACGATCACATATACTTTTGTCAAATTAAAATACTTGAGGAGTGATAAAACTTCGCGAGAAAAGCCAAAAAGGCTATTCCAGGAAATTGTCAACCGCGATTGGAGATTTATGGACGATTGAACCGTCTCTAAGGGTGCTATAAAATGGTGTACTCCTAGGTCCCTGCTGGTGACGTATCCAGTCAAAAAGGAGCACGGCGTAATGTTCCATTTCATCTGGAATGGCCGTAAAATTTATATACCTGAATTATAGCTAGGAACAAGTAGGATATAGATGGACAATCTTGAGGAAATAAGTATGTAACAATTATTTTAGCATCATATACATTAATATTATAGTATAATACAACTATATTGTGCCCTATTTTTCTACAACTAGGTGTGGTTACGATGTACGGGAAATCATACGTCAATTACACAGTTCACGTTTGTCGGACGACCGGTGAAGGTTCAAGGAACTGGATCATCATGAGACGCTATTCAGATTTCCATGATCTTCACTTGCAACTCATCGAAAGGGTGAATAATATTAGCTTTTCGTTTTGATTGAACACAGATTCAACATCTCGATTCAGGGGTCCCAGATTCGAATCCCTACAAATAGATAACCGCACCAACTGACCATGGACCCCATGAAGATAATCGAATAACTATTAAAATATCGATGTTATCTATCTTAGGTTTCTTTGACCCCTCTTAGCAAATAGATTTTTTTTCTACTTTGTTATCTACCTTTTTTTACGCTTGCCCATTTTGTATTTTTTTTTTTTTGCCTTGTTGTGAAATAAAGGCTGGTAGAAAAAGAATCGAAATTCAGGTAGATCATTCTGCTACGATGGTCAAGGTTTTGGTTTCATCCCCAGCAGCCAGATCTTAGCAAGCACCTGAAAAATTGTACTAATTGATTCCTTCTGCTTTTTGAGAGTGAGTGGTAATTAGAGGAATATACCGTAAATCCTCGAATAAGCGCCCGGGCGCTTATTTAATTTTTCAAGCTCTAAGGGGGGCGCTTATTCAAGCGGGGCGCCTATTTTTTTATTTCAGAAATTCGTATATCAACAAATTCGGAATCTGCTTAAACTTAACTGTTTCAAAGGGTTGATTTTTCAAAAAGGATGAATAAAAGAAAAATTGAAAAAATCCAATTGACAATTTCTATCATTTTATTCTTAATCGCTTTCTTTCTTTTTAAGACACAAGTATCTACTCAATATCTTATATAATCTCAATAACAATATTCGAATAAGCACTTTTCCCTGGAGGGGGCGCTTATTCAAAGGAGGGGCTTATTCGAGCGGGCGCTTATAATATTATTTTAACGAAAAGGGGGCGCTTATTGGAGAATTTACGGTAGGGAGAACGAGTGACAACCTTCTCGAAAATAGAGCCTTCGGGTCAACCTCGACTATGGTTACATAACTTACTATATACCGGGTGTAAATTATTGTTTTAGCATTTAGACCAAAACTTTTGATCAAGTTGACCAAATTTGACAAATGGCACCTCAAAATCTAAAGTTTATCCTTCCTCTTGCCAATGCATGAAAATTGATTCTTTAAAAGTTCATAGAACTCGAGAAAACATTTTTTCTGGGATATCTGGTATGTATCGAATCTTTTTCTCTTTCAGTATCAATCGTTAGGGACGTGGCTTCACCTACCAGGTAAAAAGACGTTTGGCAACATGGAGCAAGAATTTATTGAAAAACGAAGAGATCAACTGGAAAATTACATACAGGTACATAATTTGGGCTTTTATAACAAAACTTTTCGTGTGACGCAAACGCATCTGGTCAGCTCGGAATTTTGAGGATTTAAAAACATTTTTAATCTAGGCCTGGTAAACCTTTTTTGCAGAAGGCTGACGCTACAGGCTAAAAATCCTAGCTACCTTGGTGTTTTAAATTGAAAGGTCTCGCAAACGTTCACTTACGTCAATTCTATATCGAAACAAATTTGATTGAATTTCGTGATTTTGGGATGTAGAGGGGCAAGGGTTGAGAAGGTTCTCGTTGCAAATTTAAAACATCATGCTAACACCCAAAACGATAAAAAATAACTTAACGTTGAAACTTTTTTTATGTTTGCAGCCACTTCTTGATACACAACTATTAGCTGAGCATTCCGGTATGTTTGAACTGGTAGCCGGTTTCCTTGAACAAGGAGATTACTTCAAAGGAAAGTCCGAAATCTCAAGAAGGGTACGTAACAAGTATATTTCAATCTTTTGATATTCGATTAAGTTTCAAGGAACCGAGAATTACCTTCTCTTCGGTTTAGCATCATTCAAAAGCAGGGGTTTTGCTTTGTTTTTTTTTTGGCTGGCGAATGAACATTAACTCTGTCAAAGGCTAGTTTATTGATTAGCGTGAATATGTACTCGAGGTGGCACCGAATTTTCTGACCGGCGAATCTTTTCAGATACTTGCAAAAGGTTGGTTGTGAGACTGACTAGGTCGGATTAATTTTAGCTACAATCTCAGAAACATTCATAGAATGGGAGGTTTCCAATAAATTTAGATGAATTTCAAACTGTTCAAACTTTTACAGTGTTATTGATTTCTAAAAATCATTCAGCTTTTAAGGGCTACTTAGACTACACAATATATTGACGAACAATATTCGACAATATGGTTTGCGGACCGTAATGTACGAAGTAAACAACTGGTACTCTATTATAAAAAGGAATTTTCTTTCTGTAAACAATCCCCCTTTATTGTTGGAATATTGCAAATGGAGCTGGACAATATATTGCGGACACCTTTTCAATATATTGTCGACATTCAGCAATATATCATCAATATATTGCCTGACAATATATTGTGTAGTGTATGTAGCCCTTTACGCCTTTTAATTTTCAACATTCAATTTTCTCAATACGAGGTCTCTGGAATTACGATTTTAGTTTTCCATATTGTTTTATCAGGTGGACCATTTAGTCAAGCCGATGAAAGTTTCCCTTAGTAACGTGGGACGTGCAGTCAAAAACAAGGCAGACTCCGTGTCCAAATGGTCTGGTGACCTCACTGACAGCTTCAAATCCAAAGAAAAGGTAACGTCAAATCTACTCTGCTTTTTGATAGAAGCATACTTTAGGTGAAACTCGAAAAACTTTAATTTGACAAACCATAGCATTATTTTTGAATAGCTTGAGCAGAGCAGAGATGAAGTTATATTGGAATTTGGTACATCCGGTATCATTCTGATCATGTATTTTAACGAGCTCGGTTTAAATCCCCAAGACACTTATAAAATGTTTTTCTTCGGTAGTGAAAGGAAAAGGTTTTTTAAGTTTAACTATTATTGCAACCTTATTGTTTCAATAATTTCATGAACTTGATGGAACTTGAACGATCGATCACTAAATCGATGCTGGACGCAATACGCATACTTTCTGATTGAATACTAAAGTCTATTCACGATAAGTGTGCACTCTTTTTTAATTTACCTATAACTTTTGAAGGAATTCTTCAATCTTTATAAATTTGGTATCATTAGAAAGATATTAGCGAGTGGAACAATTTGAAATAGAAAAATCTTTAAAAAATTTCTGAAATTGAAGATGAAAATGAAGAAGAAAAAAATGAAGATCTTGCAGAAAGTTGCTATAACTATCATTTTCACTGAAGTGAATCCTTGATCATCGAACGTCATCACTGTGAAAAAAGTTCTCAAAAATAATCATTAAAAGATATCAAACAAAATTATAAGCTGATTGAAGTCTAAAAACGCTGATTTCTGCTGTTCTCTGCTGTTTTTTGGGGTCAATCACTTATCAACTTTGTATCATAACTTTATATTGAATAAATATTTTAGTGAAATTTCTTCACAGTGATGACCTCCTAAGATCAAAGAATCTCTCCAATGAAAATGAAAGTTATAGCACCTCTCTACAAGATCTTCATTTTTTTCTTCTTCATTTTCATCTTCAATTTCAGAAAATTTTAAAGATTTTTTTTCATTTCAAATTGTTCCACTCGCTAATATCTTTCTAATGATACCAAATTTATAAAGATTGAGGAATTCCTTCAAAAGTTATAGGTTAATGAAAAAAGAGTGCACACTTATTGTTACGCAACTTAGCTCCCAATAAATTCGTAATTGGTCGATTTCGTTGATCCACTTGGGGAATGACGTAATTCCCGTGAAATTATAAGTGTAGCTTTTCTATTGTTACGCAGTTTTATACATAATGACCCTAGAGAATATCATTTGCTATATATTCGTAGATTTTTTAGAGATCATTCTGCTCGTCAGGATGAGTTATGATTTACATCAATAGAGAGAGGACATGTATGTAAAGGAAAAGGCTGACTTATGAGATGTCACATTATACAAAGTAAATACTTTGACTGATACTTCACTGAGTTTTACTACAAACCGAATTGATTGATATTTTACAGAGATACTTTACAGAGTTACTTTACAGAGATACTTTACTACCGATTATATTCATCTATGAGATTATGAATTGTTACTAATTTATCGACTACATAGAGAAGATATTATACAATAAACATAGCTATTGATATTGTCCATAATTCACTGACCTCCTAGGACGAAGTCCACTTAACAATAACTCATCCGAAGCATTTTAAAGAAGAAGAAATTGAAGAAGAAGAAATTGTTTGTTTTTTAATTTATGGTTGTGGTTACTTTTATAGTTGTGGCGTTTTCCTGTCAAGAACTCAAGAGAGGACATCAAGAAGGGCGACACAGAAGTGTTCTTGTGGCACGGGAAACTCTGGTGTGGCTCATTGAATACTGGGACCTGGTTTCTGTTTGACCTGTCTGTTGATAAACCGTTTCAGTCTCTGTCCTGTCTGGCTCTTATTAACGTCTGGCCATTTGAACCGTTTGACCTGATCCGGACGGAGCTATCCGACCTTTATCTGGCCTGGTTTCCGCTTCTGACCAGTTTGAGTAACGTCCTAACGTCTGACCGTTTGAACTGACTGACCTGACCCGCACGGAGTTATCCGATCGCCATTTGGCCTGGTTTCTGCTTCTGACCAGTTTGAATAAAGTCCTAACGTCTGACCGTTTGAACCGTTTGACCTGAACCGGACGGAGTTATCCGATTGCCATTTGGCCTGGTTTCTGCTTCTGACCAGTTTGATTAACGTCCTAACGTCTGACCGTTTGAACCATTTGACCTGAGCCGGACGGAGCTATCCGACCACTATTGGGCCTGGTTTCTACCTCTGATCAGTTTGAATAACTGTCTTAAACCACCCTCCCGCCCGCTACAAACACCGTCCTCATTCCCAACCGCTCCGCCTATTCCGCAAACACTGCAACTATCGTCACCCGCCACCAGCTTACACCCCCGCGCGCGCATCACCGCCCAGGGGCCTTAACAAACATCGACATACTAAAAAATCAACCTGATCGCAGATCACACCATAACTTGATACAACGTTCACCTATCCAACATACGCAAGGATCGCACAGAGCCCATACAAATCATACTGAACCAATCCGAATCGTTACCGAGACATTAGAATATCGTCAAGAATATCCCCATATCCACTATTATGGCCTCTAGTATCGAGCGTCAAATCTCCCAAGCGAAGCGCAAGAGAAACGGGAAAAAATATTCTATCGGGAAAATGATTCAAGAAATAGAAATCCATGTCGCGTCGCGGGGAAGTCGAACGAAGCTGCGATTTCTGAAAGATACCTTGCAGCAAGAGAAACTGGCCGCTATAGAAAGACATGAGGACTTCATGCTACTCTTGACCGACGGTAATCCGGAATTCAATGACCGATGGATAGATGACCTATCCATAAGGGTGAACGACTGTTTGGCGAACATTGAGCAATACTTCGTCGACAGAGAAAATGATACTCCTTCATCACTATGTTCTGCTGAAACTCAAAAGGCGAGAATCGAATCCTGGAGACAAAGTATCCAATTTTTCGAGGATGCAGAAAAGCTCGAAGGATCTGAAGCAGAAAAGCTCGAAGGATCTGAAGCAGACAACAATAGCGTCATTGAAGCATTCTCGAAGTTATATATTGAGCCAGCCCACTCCAACAACACTATGACCCAGACAACAGGAAACAGAGATCCTGAGAATGCGGAAGTCCGAGATACGCAGGCCATGAATGAATACGGAAGCAACTCACCCAGAAGGAATGACCCCGAAAACCGGTCCCCGGAACCTGGAAAAGGAATTTTACTTGAAGCGAACCTAACACGACTCCAAAATACCGAAACTAAACCTCATGTATCCGGAGAACACGAAGTAAGAACCCCGGACGATACGTCCAAAAGACTAATCGTGTCCGAAGCAGCAGACGTGTCCGAAGGAACAAGATATCAAACATATGATGGGACGAGGGGGCAAACCCATCACCTTGAGTCAACATCAAGAGAAGTAAAGTTCAAAAGGAGCCCTCAGGAATGGAGGGACCCCCTTCCTAATCGTTGCCTAAAAAGTACATATATTATTGATAAGTACCCTCCCAAGGATAGACTCAACCCAGATGCTACTCCTTTCCCAGCCACAATCAATAAGTACAATCGATCTCGGGTCAACCAAACCAACGAAAGACATCGATACGAGCGTTGTCAGACGAATGATAATAGGGGATCAGTTCGGCAATCAGTCACCCAAGAAGGGAATAGACTTTAGAGATTCTTGTATTAGATAGTTGGAATAGATTATTCTTCTTTTCATTTCAGTTCAGCGAGAAAGATGTATCTGGGAAGCTTTCGGAAGCACTAGTAGCTGATGTAAGTCTCGTATTCCAAACTTTTTTACAACACCTTTAAGTGGTATAATTTTGAAACGGAGTATAACCTAGCTTTATTTACTCTTTTCAGTCTTACTTCTAAACGAAGAAGTAAATCTTCTTTAAAGTGTACCAAAACAGTAAGATTCTGTAGATCCTGTATTTTTCTTATACAGACGAACGAGAATATTCCATTGCGTATTTTGTTATTGTTGATGGACGAAGTATTCGATCTTCAAGACAGGTAAAACACCCCTGTGTCACAGACCCAAATATGGCAAAAACTTGGTCCCCGGTGGGAAAATACCCTGTAATTTCATCCCCACTCGAAAATCGATGTCTAAAAATTGCACTCCAAAACCATCCCTTAACTGGATTTTTTAACCTTGGAACAATAAAATTTCTATCCCCATTAGGATTTCAATAGGGATTTATATCCCCACTGAAGAAAAAGGTTCCACTGGGGCTGTGAGAAATGGGTGTGGTAAACGTGTACAGAGGATGAATGCGTATACGCGTCCTTCGTGGCCTAAGGGTTAATAAGATTAATGTTTTGTCTTCTTTGAGAAATTAGGAAAAAACTGTCATATGACTCTATCCATTTAACCATTTTGAGTATAAGTGAAAAAAAATGTTTTACCACATACTTTTCTCTTTTCAAGGAACCAATGGTTACGACGACGTATTGTGGTCATTTTGAGACAAATTATCAAAGCTATCTTCGGTGACGGGATAAACAGGTATACTATTAGTGCAAGAACGATAACATTCGGCTATGATGAAACTATTTACTTCTAATTTCTACGGTTTAAAAGAAATTATATAAAACTCGTTTGCTCACATAGCATTTTTAAACAAAAGAGAGAACAACTTCATCCGCCTTTCGCTAATTCAGCATAAGTGGTGGGCCTTTCTTGTGTATCATCAAAAATAATATTTTGCATATAACTTTTGATGTTCAGGAAAATTGTGGAGCACGTAGACTTTTCGACAAGTTCACAACAAATAGCTGAATACGTAAAACAGTTCAGGTTTGTGATTTCATGTTGAATATTCTAGACGAATTTTTGAGGCTCAATTGTAATTGAAATAAAATATTCTTTGTTCATTTATTTATTCTGAAATCTAAGGCTAGGATTTTTCTCAATTTGTTCTTAGGTTTTGACCACAATTGAGCCTTGTGTTCATATTGTTTACAATTCGTAAAATGATATATAGGACAACATAAGACTGTTCATCTAACGTTCCCAGACCATCTAAAAAGAACGACAAATAACTGTTAAAAAGCGACAAAAAGAACGACAAACCCTAACCCTAACCCTAATTATCAAAAAACGACATATTGGAAACATTAGATGAACTAACTCACATTTCTAAATTCATTGCCGTAGAGGGTCTGTTGTCATTGTCTTTTCTCATTTAAGATTTTTCAAATCGGCCGGTGCGATCGATAAGAGTTGTGTTGCTATTTTTAATTCACACTTCATCGCAGAGGTCTCCATACGGGAATTTCTTTATCAAATAGACAATGCGCACATAGTGTACTACGAAGCGATAAACGTCAGATACACTCTGGTACAGAGTAACTCGCTACTTTCTAAATGTTCTTTTAAATTCTTTTATTTTACAGAGATTCGTACTGGCCGGGCGGCGTGTTAGCCGAAGAAAACCCTGAGAGACCGTCAGATGCTAAACGAAGGTTAAGGATGGTCACCAAAGCTAAAATGTTGGGAAGCATACCAGGTGCATTTTTCTATTACTGTAATTTTCTTTTTGTGAATCTTAATCCCCTTCCAACAGGGATACTTGGCTGTTGTAGTCTATCAATGATTTCTTTACTTTTTCGATTATCATTTTTACTATTTTAAAAGCGTAAAACTTCTCATACTTGATTAGGCTGGGCGCATCCCCAAAATTGATATTCCTAGTTAAAATTAATTTTGATCCTAATCTTGCAATTCATATTTTGTTTTTTTTAGACGAGTTAAAGAGATTCCTTGGCACCGAAAATGTTCGTGAAGGTGTTTCAAGGTGAGCTTGTTTTTCTTATTTCAGAACAATGTTTTTCCGATCATTCGTAATTCTATTAGAAAATGAGACTAAAGTTTGGTTGAAATTAAGTAACAAATTAAATCACAAAAACAATTACACGTAATTCAATAAAATTACTACCTTGTTTTGCTGCAGACGACTAATGTCTTGGTTTTAGAATCTTCAGTTTTACTTGATCTTCAAGGGACGAAGACTTTTCATAGAATTATAGAGAGCATTTTATAATTTTTCCAGCCAAAAGGGGCTAATGATTAAGTTCGAATTAGAGAGAAATATTCGAATTATAGAGGTTCGAATTAGAGAGGGTTGGCTGTAATACAACATTGAATAATGGCATTCTTTCAAATTCGATCTTCAAAGTACCTAAGTTTATTTGGATAAATAAGGAGTAGTAAGGACCCATAATATTTTATTGCAAGATTCAAATGGAATTAGATACCGTAAGTTGGTTCGAAATTAGAAGAGGGATGTCCATATTAGACCAATTTACGGTAGTATTGCTGACTCGTCATTGTAAAATACTTTCTTTTCTCTCTCAATGGTAGGGTGTTTGATATGTTTCAACACGTCAACTTAAATCGCCGTTTATTTTACGTTTTATTCGAAGCTTTCTTGGACACGACATTTGCTGACAACAAATTTAATGAAATTTTCAAGAAAATTCACGAAACAAACTCTAAAAAATCCTCCTAAATAATATTATACTGTGTTCTAAAATTTAATTTTTCATAAATATAAACCTAAAATATGAAATATTTTTTACCAATTTTTTCATTGCATTTTAAATTATAGTTTATATTAGGCGAAAATAAAAAAATATAGTGTTCCGGAATGCGGGTGAAGGAAAAAAGCTCTCATGCGGCCGGCCGGAAAAAAATTTTTGTTTGCCATTTTTGATAACTTAAGATCATTGAAATAGAACTTTAAAGATAACATTTATGTACAAACAGTATGAAGTAAGCCCTAACTACAAATTTATCAATTACTAATAAACAAAACTTGATTTACAAGCGGGAATATTTAACCAAACGACTTTTGATAGCTTGAACGGTCAACTTGATTTTCTTTATAAAGGATGAATCATATAGATTAACTCATAGTCTGCGACCGGGTCAGAAAAAATATTTTTTTCACTCGGCCGGTTTCCGGAAACACTACATTTCTTTTTTATTTTCGCCTTATTTTAATTTATTTTATGATTTTCATTTCTAATTTGAGTTAGAGGTTCAAGAAGGACGAGACATCGATTCAAAATATTGATTATGGATTATGAAATTTCGAAACATCAACCGTAAAAGTAAATTTTTTTTTCGTTTCCTTGATTTTATCGTTACATTAAACCAGTTTTATTGAGACAATTTTCCTAGTAGAGCTTGACCTCAGCATACCCCAAACGTAGTGCAAAAATAATTTCAATTTTTTTTCTCGTTTATTTTATGTAAATATTATCAAATTTTGTATATATGCGGGTATTTTTTGAGTTGTTATGTGGTGATTTTTGCTAGTTCATTTAGTTTCATTCATTCGAATTTTGACGAATATACAATTATAGCTCAATCCAGTACCAATGTTTTAATATCATATTTCAGTTTGAATTGTTTTACAAGACGTCCATTACCGTTAAAGTGATGAATTTTTACAATCCTAATTAAAAAAAAGCATCATCAATCCCTTTAGTAGGAATTTTGTTTTTGTTTTAAAGTTAACATGTTTGATTTAAGTTATCCAAAATCATGATTATGATCCTAATCGTCAGCCGTGCAAAATTACTCGAATCTGATTGGTTTAGAGGAGTGCGATTAATCGTTAATTGCACTATTACCACTTTTTGCACTCTTCGGCGGGGGGACACTTTTGTGTGTTACCACTTTTTGCACTCTTCGGCGGGGGGACACTTTCTTTTCTCTCCCAAGTCCTGTGTCAGAGACTTTTTTTTACTATATAATAAAAAACAAAGACATTTTTTTCTTCAATATAAAAAAGAACAAAGAAATTTTACGTTAAAATAGCTTCTTTTAATTGAAAACAAAGAAAAATTACACTGCAATATTTTCTTTTTAAACACAAAAGAAAAAAAGGAGGTTTTCGAATGTTTATATTATGACGATTACCTCGGAATCGTCAAAATTCCGTCACCGAAAATTCCTTTGAAATTCAATATTTTTGTCGAAAATACCGCAAATTTTGATTATCTTTTACCAATTCCGAAATTCCGCAAATTTTTTTGCTAAATTCCCTTTTTTGCACTAAAATTGTCTAATTTTCCGTGTCCGTCAGAGAACCCAATTTCCGTAATTCCGTCTAAATTTTCGCCAAATTCCGCCACTCCGTCCGAAAAAAGGGCCGATTACGCTCCTCCGCCAACCATGAAACCCCCCACCTACCCCTTCATTGCTCAATTAAATTTTTCCTCAGCTCTGCGCTGCCACCTCGGCAAAATTTGCTTTTGAAGTCCTAAGGGACCATATAATGTGGAAATGAAAGAAATATGTAGGAGTTAAAGCAAAAAAGGCCATTTCATAAATTTGGTAGCGGAGTCGTAAAATATGGCGATGACCCGGGGGAGGCATGTACCCGTCGATCGTCAAGGTCAGTCTGTATCTAGCTCTCACAGGGGAGTTTTAAAAGTCACCCCCTGGATTCCCGCGGAAATTTCCCGAATCGGGGTGCAGTCCTTCCGATCCGGAAACAACAAGAGTAGTCGGGCCCACCATAAATAATTATTCTAGGATCTGTCACTTTACTACTGCTGCTCCCGACTAGCAAAGAACAGTTTCTGATTGGTCGTGGCTTCTTCGTAAAGACGAAAGACAGATATGGACTTATTTCGTACTTTCCAGTCTCTTGTTCGTAGTTTTTCTGACTTTCTGATTCTGTGTGAGTTATTTACTATGTTTTCTAACTTAATGAATGACTTACCGACAGATCGCCACCGGTGGGATTCGAACCCACTAAAGGCAAAGTTCCGATATTTTTGAAACCCAATGCCTTATCCACTGCGCCACGGATTCATGTCGAAAGAGCGTTTCTGATGGCTATTTATATTGTACAAACTGCAGACCAGACTGTATTAAGAGAAAATCACAAAAGAGTGCTTTTTTTGAGCTCCAACTCTAACCCTAACTGATAATAACCAAATTCCTAGCTAATCTGATACGTAACCACACCCAAACCACACCCATACCCAACCCTACCAGGTTGCCTGCAGGTCCTGACACTATTCCCGCATACCGGATCCGAAAAATAGATACATGTCTTTCGCTTTTACGAAGAAGCCTTCACCTTTCTGGTCGAAACCTGAAAAGTCAAAAAGATAAATTTTGGATTTAACAACTTTGTTTGTGCTAATATCTCTCCTTCTTTTTTGTAAGTATGTTAAATTTTGATGCTATGCATCAATTTTCCTTCTGTTTCATATTGGCACTGTCACTTTCTCCCCTGGACTGGAAATTAGGGGTTTACAGAGCCCCTTCCTTGGCCTTGTTCAAAAGTGAAATTTTGTGAAAAAGGGCCTGGGAAATGACTATTGATGTCAGTATGAGGAGAGAACCCCCTGGAAACCTTTATTACCACCCCCTTTCAGTGTAGACCTAACTCTTCACACAAAAATTACGGGGAACGTATGTTTGGACTTTGTACCCTATGCTGCACTTAAGCACTTAAGCCAAAGTCCCGCAAAGGCGGGACAAAAATCAGTTTTTTGAAGTTTGCAAAAAAACGCCACATGGAAGATCTTTCAAATTCAGTATATGAATGGAGCAGTAAAAAATACAACTTTTCTATTTTTACTTTTTTTTGCAAAAGTTCTAGGAATGAAAATGAAGGGATAATGACAATTGAATACTATCCATTGATGACCCGCGGCACTATCATAAAGCTAGAATTGCTTCGCGTACTCTTCGCTTGAGAAAATGATTGACAGATTGAAGTTTTTCACCCGTGCAGGAGTTCGCGGAGCGTTCTCGACTCAATCCTCGGACCGCGCTAAAAATGGTAGACTGAGCTGTGATAGATCATTTCGATGGAAGTTGTTGGCAGTTACATCAATATGCTTTCTTACCTGTCTTTAAAAATATAAATAAAAGTAATCACGGAAAAGGACGCGAAAAAAAAAGACATAAGTGTGAGAACAGAGTAATCAAACTCATTAGAAAGAGTACCATTAGAAGTCATAAAAAATCAACCTGAATATATGCAATCGAAGTTCCAGAGAACTTCATAATTGCCCAAACAACATTACATTACTATGTCAAACTCCCATCCCATAAATTTTACAATTACGTCAGAGTAGACTACGCTCGCCACCGAAGAGGTTTATTTGGAAAGGGTAATTATATTTTATTGTCCGTTTCTTTTTTAAAGATTTGCCGGGTTGGAAAAGTATGAATTTCTTTGTACATATTTTACCTACCCCAAATATTTAGGAGGCTGAGTTTTAAACGAATTGTCAAGTTGAAACGAACGATAAATGTATCAAGGTCTGTTTTATTTACCCCCTGGTGACTTAACAAAAGAGACTTAACTCGATGTTACAATCCAATTATTGAAAGTTTGTCTCGGCCTTTTTTATATTGAGCGAGACATACGTTCTCTGATTATTCATATTGACATTTTCGAGGCATTTTGATGTAACTGGTTGGAATGTTTACAAGGCTCTTGACAGAAAATCGTTTGTTTTATTGTCAGCAGTTGTCAATGATGACAGTGCGGTTATTAATTTTGTTAGATCTGACAAATTGATGTTTGTAAGTGCACTTTATAGTTTTGATTCCCATTGAAGAATGGGCAGGTCTAAAACGCCTAATACCTACTACTTAATACTTACTACCTAATCCGTTTGGATACTTTACAGACCAGAACTTCCAGGCCCTGGCTCTCCTTCGCCTGTTCGAAATTTATATTCTAAGAAAATTAGTTTCATGGAATGTGTTATCTAAAAGAATATTTGAATATTAAAGTATAAATATTTTCTTCGCCTCGTATAAGTACAAAGCAAAAGGTTATTATCTTTATCTAGTTTTTCTTCCTTTTACTGCTCTCTCTATTATGACTTTGATTTAATTATAAGAACACATGTGCAAATATCTAAAATCAGTTATTCTTATACACCCATGTCTCCTTTATAAAGATCCAAATGGCTAAAACGTTATTTAAACGTTATTTGAGATTAAATATATAGGTCATTTAATTGTATCCTTTTGTATTTATCTGCATCATATCGAGTAAAGTGTCATACTACTTTTTGAGATTGGTTTCTAGGGCTTTATCTTTATCATCTCAACTGATTCTTATAAATAAAACTAATATGAATAAGCAAGCAAAAAATTTTTCTCCTACGAAAAAGTGTGTCTCAACAAAATGTGCGGCTAGTTCGAAACACGGGTCACGGGTCACGGGTTACAGGGCACGGGGTACGGGTCACGGGTCACGGGTCACGGGGCATACAATTTACAGACCGGAAAAAATATAACGATATCATGACGTATAATTCATTTCACGTACTACATAACACATATAATAGTACTAATACTACTAGTATAGTATGTCTGAAACAATTATATACGAATAGTATTATCATGAAAATTTTTAAATAATATGTCACCCACAAATTTTGACAAAATGATATTGAATGACAAAAATATTGTCAAAATCATGAAATATAAGGCCTCTGAACCAATTTACAGCAAAATGTTTTTTCATACTCAATAGGATGCTAATCATGTGACTGGATATAGATTGACATGTTTTAAAACGATTAAATGCTGCAAGATAGTGGTTTTAGAGATATGAGTATAATTACGTCATTTTTATTAAAAATTCATAATGGTAAGTGGAAAATATTGACATATTTATAAAATACCATCATTTCTACGTTATTATCCATTAAAATTATATTCATACTCATAGCGATGGAGGGGATATAATGAGATATGATTTAACAATAGCCGTACTATCATTTTCGTGAGAAAGCTCGCTTTTCAGGCGATGGGAATTGTAATATGTATATTACTTAGGTATAACATATAACATGCATATAACACTAAAAGTGTATTATTGATAATATAAGCTTATTATATGTATGTAATATGTTGCGGTGTTTTCTGGTCTGCATTATACACGACGCAAACTTCGAAAGCACGTGGAAAGCACGTGGTTAGGTTTTAGCGTTTTAAATAGTCATACGCTGATAAAATACCTTAAAATTGATTTTTTCGATAATTTTTAGTGTTTTTAAAACATTTTCTGTTTGAATTACTTTGATCTGAGCTGCCCCGTCACCCCATGCCCCGTGACCCGTGCCCCGTAACCCGTGCCCCGTGACCCGGACCCGTGACCCGTGACCCGTGACCCGTGTTTCGAACTAGCCACAAAATGTGTGTAGTCTGTAAACTTCATAGAAAAAGCGCGGGAAAATGAAGTGAAGAGAAGAAAAGAGAGAAAATATTTTCATGTCTTTAAAACGTTGTAAGACAAAAACTTGAAATTTTTTTAACACCAAAATTTCAAATTTGGTCATATTTAGCATGCTGATTATTTTAAAGGTATTTTCGAACAATTTTGAGGTATAATTAGTAAATATTAAGTATTAGGTAGTAAGTATTAGGTAGTAAGTATTAGGCGTTTTAGACCTGCCCATTGAAGAATCATATTCTGGTTTTCATGTTATTAGATGCTGGTTTAGAGCTTTAGGTCTACACTGTTTGAAAATCTGAAAAATGAACAAAAACCCCTTGTTGGAAAATGTTGGGGCAGTGGCTGGGTTTACTAACTGCAACTGTTGACGGTGCGGTATCAAAAAGTTAATTCTTCTTTCAGAAAAAAGACTGTAATTTGTTTACCTTTATTCTTACAGCTTCCCAAAATCCAAGCTCTCAAACATCATAAGTCAAATGAAATTACTTTCGATTTCCCGTAGAAATTATGCAATGAAAAATCCGGGGGTCAATAAATGAAGACTTTCTTTTCCGCACAAGATTTCTTTGCTTTATATAACGAATTATTACTTTTCAATATATTTGTTAAATATAATTTTTGATTACAAAAATACTTTACATTGTATTTAAAATTTTAAAAAGTCGATTCTCTTTGTTTTGTCTAACCCCCGTCTCAAAAGAAGTCCCAGAATCGCAAGATTTTGGCAGTCGGGCGTTCAAAACAAAGGTGTTTTTATTTTTCCGCCCACTTTTACGAATTTTTCTTTAATAGGCATTTAAAATATCAAATTTAAACCTTATTTTGTATCGTTATATAGTTAGTGCAGGTTAAATTTACGAAAAACTCAAAAAGTCTTACTGTCTCAACCAGCGATGACCAGCCGCCATGTTTTTACTTTTAAATGGTTCCTAACAGGTCCGCATTTCAACCCGTATCAAAATTTTTACCATAATGCCTTGCGTTTTTCCGTAAGTTCAGAAAATACGTCCGTAAATTTTAGTTGCAGATCCGTGAAAATTTACTTACATGGGTTTTTGAGCTTTGAAATCAGTTCGAAGATCAAAGGTTTTGTTTAATTAGTTGGGAGCTATTAAAACACAAAGATAGAATTAACCACCAATTAGCCACCGTTAGCCGGTTCCCGGTAGCAGAAAAAAGGCCTGCCTGGAATTTTGCCTGCAAGTGTTGAAATTCAATAAAAACCACTTTAGAATGCAATTCTGAGCAATTGGCAACTTGGGTTAAATGAAAACAATAGTTCGTAAATTTCAAATGCATAGTTAGATTATGACCGCGATAATTTACGATAATTTTTTTCACTCGGGGCTTATGCTACCAATTTGTAAGCTTAACGTGGTTTGAGACAATGACATTAAGTCATATACAAAAAAAGAAGCGACCGCCATTTTGAATTCAAAGCGCTTCGACTGAAAGTGGCGTGAGATAGCATGCGATGTTGTTATTGTGTTTTTGTGAATGTGTGTGAAGTTGTCTTTTTGATTTCGAAAACATTCGTCTAAAGCGTTCACTTCCACAATAATTTATGTAATTGCAATTTCGTTCAGTCCACAGTCAGCTTCAACATATACACATGTTTTTATTTACGTTACCGAAGTGCCTACTAAAACAATCCGGGGGTAAGTGGCGAAGCAGCACAGCAGATTATTCGTAAAGTAAAGAAATATATTAGCATTGACAATCAAATATAATATATTATAATTATATTTCCTTAATTCAAAATTCAAAAATTCATTTTTCATTCGCGAAAAAAAAAAAAAAAAATGAATTAATATTACATACTAAGACGCCCCCGTCTTTTTCTTTCGTTTAATTTCCGATCTCGGAACGTGCAAAACGCCTGTCCGCCCAAAATCCACCCAATCAGCTTAAATTCGCTTTCATTGTCCTTTGACTTTCAAGAAATAGTATTTAAAAATTATGAATTTATAATAATTACAAAAAACTAAAAGTTTGATACTTCATTAGGGAAATATTCAATAAATTTCTAGTTTCAATTTTCAGTGGGCGTTTTTCTAGGGCTTCGTTTATCGCGCAATTTTTGCGTCACACAGACTTTCTCGGCCGCTCGTAATAATTATACATTGCCAAATTTGGTTCTCCATTGTCAAATCAGGATCGATGGTGACGTCACCTAAGCATAAAAAAGAAAGGAATTCGTCAGTTTTATGCATATATTATTTTGCGAGATATTCTATTCGCCGCGCGAGCGCACTTTTCGTAGACTAGTCGGAATACTTTCTTTTACTCACGGGATTGATGGTAACTTTTCATCTTCGTTATTTTTAAAATGAAGCACAACCGAAAAAAAACGAAACTTCAGAGAGTTGCGTATTTTCAGTGAGTAAACGATTCTGACAATTAACAAAATTGATGATGATGATTTTTTTTCGGTCAGGCAAATGTCTCGTATTGGGGGTTCTAGTCTTGACCCCTAAGCCTACGCGAGATTGAAGCATTTGGGTAAACGAGACAAAACTCCAAAAAAGCTGGTGTTTTGAAGCGTTTCCGTGTGATCGAAATATCGCTGTTGTGACGCACTGTTGAAATACCGTCAGTAATAATCTGAGAAAGAGAACAATAACATTATGACATCACACAAATAAATTATGCTGGGAAAGTCTGCGAGGACAACATGGGGTTTTAACATTTTTCCCTCGTAAGTTTGGGGGGAAAACGAAAGTACTCTATATTTTACGTATGGGGAAGTTTAAGAAAGATTTACAAAATAGAAAAGTTTCGTTTTGGGGTAAAGAATCAGTATTGTGAATTTAAGTGAGTTTCTATTTTGGAATTTTTCTACAGAGCCAAATAAAGATTTTTTCTATTGTTCTTGCTTGATTGCCTCTAAGGGTAAGTTCCGTAGGAATGAGGCTATCGAGACATAATGTGACGAATTTGCGGGAAAACGAAATTTAACATTTCTCTAGGCTGGGTATGTGAGGCGGAAAAATGGCTTTTAGAATTGCACCCTTACAGTGCAGAAAAAATCAGTGAAATTCATACCCTAACAGTGCATTTTTTCAAATTTTAAACTCTTTTAGAGCAAAAAAAATCAAGATTTTCAAGAAAAAATTTGCAATTTTTGCCAGATTTTTCCTAGATTTGCTGTAATTATACAGCGCATTTATCAAAAGTCCACCCTTACAGTGTAGACCTAACTCTTCATACAAAAATTATGGGAAACGCATGTTTGGACTTTGTACCCTATGCTGCACGCAAGCACTTAAGCCAAAGTCCCGCAAAGGCGGGACAAAAATCAGTTTTTTGAAGTTTGCAAAAAAACACCACATACAGTAGAAGATCTTTCAAATTCAGTATGTTAATAGAGCAGTAAAAAATACAACTTTTCTATTTTTCCTTTTTTTTTGCAAAAGTTGTAGGAATGAAAATAAAGGAAAAAATGGTAGACTGAGCTGTGATAGATCATTTAGATGGAAGTTGTTGGAATGTTTACAAGGCTCTTGACAGAAAATCCTTTGTTTTATTGTCAATGATGACAGTGACGGTTATTAATCCGTATTTTTACTTACTGCTAAATCTCTTTGTAATTAGTTATCTACCGTCAACTGCTCTAACTTGGGACTATCTGACAAAACATGGGACATTTGGCCACCATTCCACCGAACCTCCAAAGTCATTAACTAACATAACCACAAATCATAGATAGCAAATAATGTTAATACACATATAAAATGCGATCACGCAAATTCGCGCAAGCGTCCGAACAGATATAAAAAAGTCCATTCTTCCACGGAAAATTGTGAGATCTGTTATCACCACTCAGTAACTTTGACATGTCAATCAATCACGCACGCTGTAAAAAAGTCTCTAGTAGAGAAAAACAGCACAAAAAAAAAAATGGTGTCAAGATGTGAGCAGCGTGTGTGATAAAATTGATAAATTTGATCGAAATGTCAAGACAAACTTGTTGTCAAAGAGATTTAAACAGTAAGTGAAAATACAGTCCAGAAATAAACCATCCCAAGATTCGACCAATCGTCCCAAGTTAGAACCGTTGACGGTAGGTAGGATTTCCTACCTTACCATGGCACAATTTTCAGCCGAAGCACAACACTGGCCCCTTGGGGCTTTATAAATCTATGAGAACAGGCTGCTTGCTTGAGGTTTGCTTGAAGTATGAAGATAGTCCCTAAACTGGACTTTTGCCGAATCGTTCTATATTTTTTTAAATTTCACTTTTCCAGGATTTTTCTACTATGAGTCCAAATATGCATCTTGGATAGATTTTTTATGAAAAGTTCTATAAAATATTAACTCAAGTATTACAGTTAGGAACATTTGGCATGTACCGCAATCAAAAAAAATTGTAATTCAGCACTCTTAAAAAAATTATGTTATGTGTCTTTTTTTATCTTTTTTTGCCTAGAAGATATAGCAAACGTAGTAAGGTGGCCATCGAAAAGTAGTTTTGTTTGCGTAGCAGCGGTTTTTAAAAATACATGCAGGTGGACAGGCGGAAAGATTTCCAATTTCTTTTTGCAAAGTATAGCTATAATAACGCTGTTCTCCCCACACATAGTTTCATCAATCTAATTTTATCAGTGTTATTTTGTTTTGTTTATGTGTTTGTGCAGAGAAGAGCTAGAGAAAAAAGCTATACATTAACATTAAGCACAATTAGCTTTTTCCAGATTTTTTCACATTTTCTCCGCATCAGAAAATCAGTGGAAAATATGATGCGGTCAGGTGACGCGAACAGAACAATTTTTCGATGGCCGTCTAGTATAAGCAGATTGTGCCTTTAATTAGCTGTAAAAATTTCTACATCAATAAAATGTTCTAAAACTTTCAACAATGATAGAACAAACCTGTTTATCAAAATTAACCAGAACATTTTTATCTTTCTCCTTCTTCATCTTCAATGAAGCACTCAAAGTTTATTGAAGTTAAGCACATAAAGATATTCTTCTAATTCATGATATGCACCATTGGAGAGTCTTCTGAGAACTTTAAAATTTTCCACCCAATACGTCAGTTAAACAATAGAAAAAGTGACGTATATATTGGGTGGAACAAAAACAGAAAAGTTGCATAATTTCTTGAAGTCATTGCAGTGGTGCATATCATGAATTATTGATATTTACTGAAACACTGTTTGTTGCGCGCTGCAGTGGAGTGCATGACATAACTCACATGGCACCCAACTTGCCTTCTGTTGGAAGATCATTTCTGGTGTTTTGGGGTTACCATCCTTGAAGCAGCAGGTGCCTATGTCTTTCCCCTCTGTCTATCATACCATAATTTTTAGAGCTAATGCTAGCAGACAAAAAATGACCAAACAAATATATAAATGAAAATGAAGGGTACTATGATGTAGTTGCTAACCTTGCGTGTATCTTAATTGTTTTTTTGCTCATTTTTGCAAAAAAATCGCAAAGACTGATTATGACGTCATAATTGATGACGTCATAAAAACTAAAAATTGAATTTGTCAAGATTGCTTCAAAATTCAATTTCCTTCAAATTATCACCCAAGATGATAGATCACCAAAGTAGATTTTTTACAAAAAAAATATTTTCGAGGTCAGCAAAAATTAGGATTTATTATTTTTTACTTAATCTCTGCTGACGTCATCAAATTTTCAAGTTAAAGTTTGAAAAAAATTGGATGGAACATTCTTGAGAAGTTTAATTTTTAGCAGATTTTGCAATTTTTCACAAAAATGAGCAAAGAAACAATGACAGGTTGAGGTTTAGAGACCTCCGTAGCACATACATCTGACAACACTCTACTTACTGTCAGTTTTAAAAGCAAATTTACGCTGCTGTTTTATACACAAACAGGTTTGGCATGCAAAGATCGTTTCTGATGCGGCATCTGTATTGTATTTTCTCTCCAATAAGATTTTTTTCATCTTTTTTATTTAAAGGTATATTCTTTAAAATAAATCAGCAACAATAAACAACTAAAAATGATGGAGGCAGAAACATCACCAATAGAACCAAGTACAAAGCGAAGACAACTTTATAAAGATTACAATCAACAAAAACAATTCCATGGTTCCACAGTGTCTAATCATAAAGATGATGTTGTGTTCCAAAAACAACAAAAATGGCCCTTTCTTTTGTGGTTATACATGAAGTCACTGGGATTGTATCACGAAGGTATGATTATACTTTTGTGTTTTGCCAGCAGATAATTTTTAGGTCAATTTCATACTCAAAGTTTCATAGCTAACAGGAATCTTCAAATCAGATGGTTTTCCACTCAGGAGATCATGATTTGAAAATCTCTTGCACGTTTTTACATGGGAATCTATTATTCAGACGCATAAAATGACCAAAAATAGCAAAAATAACCATCTACAGTCGTTTAATACTATTATTTCATTCTATGATCTATCTATCATCTTTGAATAATCATGCACTTTGCGAAATTTTCGACTCTAAGTCGTCTTGTTTATCATTGTTACAGCTAGAAATATTCAGTTAGATATATGTATAACATACTATGCTTATACAGAACTTTTACACGTTTACTGTAGACTATATGTGGCTTGGGTTCAGCTGCTTTATAGCTCTTTATCTCTAAGAGGTATTCTAGTAAAAAGCTGAAAGTCGAATTCGTTTCAAGATCCATTTTAGCGGGACCGGTGATCGATATTTGGGGCAAAAATCAACAGGATTTCGGGATTTCGGGATTTTGCCTAAAATTTAACGGGATTTCGGGATTTTAGACCCTCGGATGCCCCGCCCCCCACCAAATTTGGTCATAGCTATCAATTTCATTTATTTTACAACTTGTTTAACCTGGGTTGATTTTAGTAGAGTTTATTACATGCTACAACTGGCTAGATAATCTAGAACAAATCACTAAAACGTTCAAAGTTAGCTTGTCTTATTCTCTAATTTTATAATTAGAATCTCAAACCATCCAATCAAATCTAATTTGAGATAGAAGACATGATTTGACAATAGTTTCCAAAGCTTAGGATACAATTTAGTGAAACAAGACAATCTTCTTCAAAACAAAATGTCTACCATTTTGAAACAAAGACCGGCTTTTGAATGAAATATACTGGTTGGTCATCCCAGTCTTTGTTTTAGAGCTTGGTTATTTCCAATCCTATTTTTTCTTGTTTTAGCTCCTCTGGTGACAGTGAGACGATGTGCCCAATGCAAGGAGAGAGGCCACGAAGAGTTTACAACTATGATGTCTTTTCAGATGCACCATTGTGATATTTGCGAAAGTTTCCTATGGGATCACGATGGTATGAAAGTTTTATTTTTTTATTTTTTTTTAGGACGTAATTTAAGAGAATTTCTAGAAGTTCTATAAATTGAGAAAAAAAATCAAATTTATTTCTGATTAATTTTCCTTTAGACCTGGAAGAAATGTTTCTCTTCCCTCCCTGAACCTTTTCTTTAGCTTGCAGTGACCCCTTCCTTTAATCTTCTATTTCTCAAAGATTTGATTGCGTGTAACAAAGCGATGCAACTATGAAAGTGTGTTTTCATTTTTCCATCTTTTTTTTACTAAATTTTCATAGATGTTCACCTTCAATGCACCAAAACTTTTTTTGGACCTATTTCTGGGTACCCCGGTGGAGGTCCTTTAAATTAACCCATGTTCGTCCGTCCGTTCGTCCGTCCGTCCGTCCGTTCGTTCGTTCGTCTGTTAAATTTTTGGTAATATGCCGGAAAAAATGTTTTTTTGGCATTTTCTCGAGATTTTATCATTAGTTTTTTCTTATTTTTTTCTCAAAGATGCGTATTAACAATGCTCAAAACATGGCCGAGTTCGATTTCTGAGAAAAAATTTTTCCGGTTGAAAATGCCGGAAATCGCCTTTTTTGCAGATTTTCATTGGTTTGTTTCCTTATATTTTTATGTTTTTCACAAAAAAACATTATTGATAACAATGCTCACCATCAAGTATGATTCAATTGTCAATAAAACTGATTTTTGCCAGAACTTTCTATTTATTTTCTTCCCTACATCCCTCCCCTCTCCCCCCATCAACAATCAATGATGAATTTATTGCGTTATGCATTTTCGCTAAACACTATATTTTCTGACTGATTTTTTCATTTTTCTCCTCGCATTGCTATCTAACTTTCATCATCAGGTAGGTTAATTCAGCATCTAGCTTGTTGATTTTAAAAATAAAAAGTTTAGAAAGACTTCCAAAATAATCGCTTTTTGAATGCGTGTAACAAAGCGATGCAACTATGAAAGTGTATTTTCATTTTTCCATCTTTTTTTTACTACATTTTTATAGATGTTCACCTTCAATGCACCAAAACTTTTTTTGATTTTAAAATAGAAAAAGTTTAGAAATAATCGCTTTTTGTTGCTTTTACGTAAATTTTTTTTAGATGTGAAACAGTCTTTTCCTCTTCGTTCTTTCCTAGCAAGCGCTCTTCCCTTTCTTTCCTTTTCTAGTATTTTATTTCTATCTTTATGCTTTTGTTCCTTTTCATGCTTTTTTTGCCTTTACATTCCTCTATTTTCGTTCTTTCTCATTCCCTCCTTTTTCGTTCCTTCTCATCCCTCCGTTTTCGACCCTTCCCATTCCGTCTCTTTTCGTTCCTTCTCACCCCTCCTTTTCGTTCCTTCCCATTCCATCGTTTTCGACCCGTCCCATCCCTCCTTTTTCGTCCCTTCTAACCCCTCCTTTTCGTTCATTCTAATTCCTCTGTTTTCATCCCTTCTCATTCCTTCGTTTTTGTTCCTTCTCATCCCTCCGTTTTCGTCCCTCCGTTTTCGTCCCTTCCCTCCCTCTGTTTTCGTCCCTTCCCTCCCTCTGTTTTCGTCCCTTCCCATCCCTCCGTTTTCGTTCCTTCCCATCCCTCCGTTTTCCTCCCTTCCCATCCCTACGTTTTCGTTCCTTCCCATCCCTCCGTTTTCGTTCCTTCTCACCCCTCCTTTTCGTTCCTTCTCATCCCTCCTTTTTCGTCCCTTCTAATCCCTTCGTTATTGTTCCTTCTCATTCCTTCGTTTTTGTTCCTTCTCATCTCCCTGTTTTCGTCCCTTCCCATCCCTCCGTTTTCGTCCCTTCCCATCCCTCCGTTTTCGTTCCTTCTCACCCCTCCTTTTCGTTCCTTCTAATCCCTTCCTTTTTGTTCCTTCTTATTCCTTAGTTTTTGTTCCTTCTCATCCCCCGTTTTCGACCCTTTCCATCCCTCCGTTTTCGTCCCTTCCCATCCCTCCGTTTTCGTCCCTTCCCATCCCTCCGTTTTCGTTCCTTCTCATCCTTCTCTTTTCGTTCCTTCTCGTCCATCCTTTTCATTCTCGTTCCTTCATACTTCCTATTGTAGACTCAGCTTAAGAAAATGTACAAAATTATCCAAAATCATGAAATTTACCATAAGGTTATAAGACTGTTTGAGAGCAAGGAAAAGAAATTTCAGGATTGACACAAAAAGTTTTGATTCAACAAAATGTCTTAGTCTCTTCAACACAATCTCTAGTGCATTACTCTGCTACGATTCAATTCAATCAAAAGTGCTTACCTCATTGAAAAGAAGCCTCCGAGTGCGATTCTTTTTAGGCAAAAGCGCGGGGAAAAAAGCTGATATGCGGGGTGATAAAATCAATTTTTCAGCTTTTTTAGCCTCGATTCCATTCAGACTTTCATTGCGCCAAATTTTTTTGATCAATAGAAAAAGGTTTAGAAAAACTTCCAAAATAATTGCTTTTTATTTGTTTTTGAAAACGTTTGTTTTTGATGTGAAACAGTCCTTACAGATTTAAAGAACTGTTTCACTTGACCCTCCACTGACCCCTTTCATTAACTTGCTTCTATTTCTCAAATGTTTTCATTTCATATCACGAAGTGATGCAACTATGAAAGTGTATTTTTATGTTGTTTTTTTCATTTTTAACACATTTTCATAGATGTTCACCTTCAATGCGCCAAAACTTTTTTGATCAATAGAAAAAAGTTTAGAAAAACTTCCAAAATAATTGCTTTTTATTTGTTTTTGAAAACGTTTGTTTTTGATGTGAAACAGTCCTTACAGATTTAAAGAACTGTTTCACTTGACCCTCCACTGATGACCCCTTTCATTAACTTGCTTCTATTTCTCAAATGTTTTCATTTCATATCACGAAGTGATGCAACTATGAAAGTGTATTTTTATGTTGTTTTTTCATTTTTAACACATTTTCATAGATGTTCACCTTCAAATGCGCCAAAACTTTTTTGATCAATAGAAGAAAGTTTAGAAAGACTTTCAGAATAATTGTTTTTTGTTGTTTTTTGAAAAAATTTGTTTTTGATGTGAAACAATCCTTATAGATTTAAAGAACTTGCTTCTATTTCTCAAATGTTTTCATTGCATATCACGAAATGATGCAACTATGAAAGTGTATTTTTATGTTTTTTTTTTTTTCATTTTTAACACATTTTCATAGATGTTCACCTTCAATGCGCCAAAACTTTTTTGATCAATAGAAGAAAGTTTAGAAAGACTTTCAGAATAATTGTTTTTTGTTGTTTTTTGAAAAAATTTGTTTTTGATGTGAAACAATCCTTATAGATTTAAAGAACTTGCTTCTATTTCTCAAATGTTTTCATTGCATATCACGAAATGATGCAACTATGAAAGTGTATTTTTATGTTTTTTTTTTTTCATTTTTAACACATTTTCATAGATGTTCACCTTCAATGCGCCAAAACTTTTTTGATCAATAGAAGAAAGTTTAGAAAGACTTCCAAAATAATCGCTTTTTGTTTGTTTTTGAAAACGTTTGTTTTTGATGTGAAACAGTCCTTTTAGATTTAAAGAACTGTTTCACTTGACCCTCCACTGACCCCTTTCATTAACTTGTTTCTATTTCTCAAATGTTTTCATTGCATGTCACAAAGTGATGCAACTACGAAAGTGTATTTTTATGTTGTTTTTTTCATTTTTAACACATTTTCATAGATGTTCACCTTCAATGCGCCAAAATTTTTTTGATCAATAGAAGAAAGTTTAGAAAGACTTCCAGAATAATTGTTTTTTGTTGTTTTTTGAAAAAATTTGTTTTTGATGTGAAACAATCCTTATAGATTTAAAGAACTGTTTCACTTGACCCTCCACTGACCCCTTTCATTAACTTGCTTCTATTTCTCAAATGTTTTCATTTCATATCACGAAGTGATGCAACTATGAAAGTGTATTTTTATATTGTTTTTCATTTTTAACACATTTTCATAGATGTTCACCTTCAATGCGCCAAAACCTTTTTGATCAATAGAAGAAAGTTTAGAAAGACTTCCAAAATAATCGCTTTTTGTTTGTTTTTGAAAACGTTTGTTTTTGATGTGAAACAGTCCTTTTAGATTTAAAGAACTGTTTCACTTGACCCTCCACTGACCCCTTTCATTAACTTGCTTCTATTTCTCAAATGTTTTCATTGCATGTCACGAAGTGATGCAACTATAAAAGTGCGTTTTTATGCTTCTTTTTTCTTTTTTATTACATTTTCATAGATGTTCACCTTCAATGCGCCAAAACTTTTTTGATCAATAGAAAAAAGTTTAGAAAGACTTCCAAAATAATTGCTTTTTATTTGTTTTTGAAAACGTTTGTTTTTCATGTGAAACAGTCCTTACAGATTTAAAGAACTGTTTCACTTGACCCTCCACTGACCCCTTTCATTAACTTGCTTCTATTTCTCAAATGTTTTCATTGCATATCACGAAGTGATGCAACTATGAAAGTGTATTTTTATGTTGTTTTTTTCATTTTTAACACATTTTCATAGATGTTCACCTTCAACGCGCCAAAACTTTTTTGATCAATAGAAGAAAGTTTAGAAAGACTTCCAGAATAATTGTTTTTTGTTGTTTTTTGAAAAAATTTGTTTTTGATGTGAAACAATCCTTATAGATTTAAAGAACTGTTTCACTTGACCCTCCACTGACCCCTTTCATTAACTTGCTTCTATTTCTCAAATGTTTTCATCGCATGTCACGAAGTGATGCAACTATAAAAGTGCATTTTTATGCTTCTTTTTTCTTTTTTATTACATTTTCATAGATTTTCACTTTCAATGCCCCAAAGCTTTTTTAATCAATAGAAAAAAGTTTAGAAAGACTTCCAAAATAATTGCTTTTTGTTTGATTTGGAAACGTTTGTTTTTGATGTGAAACAGTCCTTTTAGATTTAAAGAACTCTTTCACTTGACCCTCCACTGACCCCTTTCATTAACTTGCTTCTATTTCTCAAATGTTTTCATTGCATGTCACGAAGTGATGCAACTATGAAAGTGTATTTTTATGGTTTTTTTTTTCAGTTTTAACACATTTTCATAGATGTTCACCTTAAATGCGCCAAAACTTTTTTGATTTTTTGATCAATAGAAGAAAGTTTAGAAAGACTTCCAAAATAATCGCTTTTTGTTTGTTTTTGAAAACGTTTGTTTTTGATGTGAAACAGTCCTTTTAGATTTAAAGAACTGTTTCACTTGACCCTCCACTGACCCCTTTCATTAACTTGCTTCTATTTCTCAAATGTTTTCATTGCATGTCACGAAGTGATGCAACTATAAAAGTGCATTTTTATGCTTCTTTTTTCTTTTTTATTACATTTTCATAGATGTTCACCTTCAATGCGCCAAAACTTTTTTGATCAATAGAAAAAAGTTTAGAAAGACTTCCAAAATAATTGCTTTTTATTTGTTTTTGAAAACGTTTGTTTTTGATGTGAAACAGTCCTTTTAGATTTAAAGAACTCTTTCACTTGACCCTCCACTGACCCCTTTCATTAACTTGCTTCTATTTCTCAAATGTTTTCATTGCATGTCACGAAGTGATGCAACTATAAAAGTGCATTTTTATGCGTCATTTTTCTTTTTTATTACATTTTCATAGATGTTCACCTTCAGTGCGCCAAAACTTTTTTGATCAATAGAAAAAAGTTTAGAAAGACTTCCAAAATAATTGCTTTTTATTTGTTTTTGAAAACGTTTGTTTTTGATGTGAAACAGTCCTTACAGATTTAAAGAACTGTTTTACTTGACCCTCCACTGACCCTTTTCATTAACTTGCTTCTATTTCTCAAATGTTTTCATTGCATGTCACAAAGTGATGCAACTATGAAAGTGTATTTTTATGTTTTTTTTTTTTTCATTTTTAACACATTTTCATAGATGTTCAACTTCAATGCGCCAAAACTTTTTTGATCAATAGAAGAAAGTTTAGAAAGACTTCCAAAATAATTGCTTTTTGTTTGTTTTTGAAATTGTTTGTTTTTGATGTGAAACAGTCCTTTTAGATTTAAAGAACTGTTTCACTTGACCCTCCACTGACCCCTTTCATTAACTTGCTTCTATATCTCAAATGTTTTCATTGCATGTCACGAAGTGATGCAACTATAAAAGTGCATTTTTATGCTTCTTTTTTCTTTTTTATTACATTTTCATAGATTTTCACCTTCATTCAATGCCCCAAAACTTTTTTGATCAATAGAAAAAAGTTTAGAAAGACTTCCAAAATAATTGCTTTTTGTTTGTTTTTGAAATTGTTTGTTTTTGATGTGAAACAATCCTTACTGATTTAAAGAACTGTTTCACTTGACCCTCCACTGACCCCTTTCATTAACTTGCTTCTATTTCTCAAATGTTTTCATTGCATATCACGAAGTGATGCAACTATGAAAGTGTATTTTTATGTTTTTTTTTTCATTTTTAATACATTTTCATAGATGTTCACCTTCAATGCGCCAAAACCTTTTTGCTCAATAGAAGAAGTTTAGAAAGACTTCCAAAATATCGCTTTTGTTTGTTTTTGAAACGTCGTTTTTGATGTGAACAGTCTTTTAGATTTAAAGACTGTTTACTTGACAACTGACCCCTTTCATTAACTTGCTTCTATTTCTCAAATGTTTTGATTGCATGTCACGAAGTGATGCAACTATGAAAGTGTATTTTTATGTTTGTTTTTTTCATTTTTAACACATTTTCATAGATGTTCACCTTCAATGCGCCAAAACTTTTTTGATCAATAGAAGAAAGTTTAGAAAGACTTCCAAAATAATCGCTTTTTGTTGCCTTTACTTTTTATAATTTTTTTTGATGTGAAACAGTCTTTTTAGATTTGAAAAACTGTTTTGCTTGACCGACCCCATTTGGTTCTTTCCTAGCACTCTTCCCTTTCTTTTCTTTTGTAGTGTTTTTCTTTTCTTTATTTTCCCATGGTATTCTTCTCTTTTACACTCCTCCGTTTTCGTTCCTTCGATCCCTCCATTTTCGTCCCTTCCCATTCCTCTGTTTTCTTCCCTTCCCATTCTTTCCGTTTTCGTTCCTTCTCATCCTTCTGTTTTCGTTCCTTTTCATTCCTCCGTTTTGTTCCTTTTCATCCCCCCGTTTTCGTCCCTCCCCATTCCTCTGTTTTTGTCCCTTCCCATCTCTCCGTTTTTGTCCCTTCCCATCCCTCCGTTTTCGTTCCATCGCATTTCTTCATTTCCTTTCCCTCTCATGCCTTCCATTTTCGTTCCTTCTTATCCCTTCCATTTCCGTTCCCTCTCATCTTTCTGTTTTCGTCCCTTCCCATTCCTCCATTTTCGTTCCTCCTGATCCCTCATTTTCGTCCCTTCCCATTCCTCTGTTTTCGTTCCTTCTCATCCCTTCCATATTCGTTCCCTCTCGTCTTTCTGTTTTCGTCCCTTCCCATCCCTCCGTTTTTGTCCCTTCCCATCCCTCCGTTTTCGTTCCATCGCATTTCTTCATTTCCTTTCCCTCTCATCCCTTCCATTTTCGTTCCTTCTCATCCCTCCGTTTTTGTCCCTTCCCATTCCTCCGTTTTTGTCCCTTCCCATTCCTCCGTTTTCGTTCCTTCCCATCCTTCCGTTTTCGTTCCTTCCCATCCTTCCGTTTTCGTTTCTTCTCATCCCTCCGTTGTCGTCCTTTCTCATCCCTTCCATATTCGTTCCCTCTCATCTTTCTGTTTTTCCCTTCCCATTCCTTTTCGTCCTTCCCATTTTCGTTCCTTCCCATCCTCCGTTTTCGTTCCTTTCCCCTTTCCGTTTTCTTTCCCTTTTTACTCCCATTTCTTTTGTTCCTTCCCATTCCCTTTTTCGTCCCTTCCCATCCTTCCGTTTTCGTTCCTTCCCATCCTTCCGTTTTCGTTCCTTCTCATCCTTCCATATTCGTTCCCTCTCATCTTTCTGTTTTTGTCCCTTCCCATTCCTCCGTTGTTGTTCCTTCCCATCCTTCCGTTTTCGTTCCTTCCCATCCTTCCGTTTTCGTTCCTTCCCATCCTTCCGTTTTCGTTCCTTCCCATCCTTCCGTTTCCTTCGTTTTTCCCCTTTTCGTTCGTTTTCTTCCTTTCTTCTCATCCCTCCGTTGTCGTCCTTTCTCATCCCTTCCATATTCGTTCCCTCTCATCTTTCTGTTTTTATCCCTTCCCATTCCCCGTTTTCTTCCGTTTTCGTTTTTCCATCCTTCCGTTTTCGTTCCTTCTCATCCTTTCATATCGTTCCCTCATCTTTCTGTTTTGTCTTCCATTCCTCCCTTCCATCCTCCGTTTTCGTTCTTCCCATCCTTCCGTTTCGTTCCTCATCCTTCCATATCGTTCCCTCCTCATCGTCTGTTTTTGTCCCTTCCCATTCCTCCGTTGTTGTCCTTCCCATCCTTCCGTTGTTTCGTTCCTCCCATCCTTCGTTTTTCCTTCGTCCTTCCATCCTTCGTTTTCGTTTTCGTTCCGTTTTCGTTCCTTCTCATCCCTTCCATATTCGTTCCCTCTCATCTTTCTGTTTTTGTCCCTTCCCATTCCTCCGTTGTTGTTCCTTCCCATCCATCCTTTTCATTCTTTCCCATCCTTCCGTTGTCGTTCTCGTTCCTTCATACTTCCTATTGTAGACTCAGCTTAAGAAAATATACAAAATGATTCAAAATCATGAAATTTACCATAAGGTTATAAGACTGTTTGAGAGCAAGGAAAAGAAATTTCAGGATTGACACACAAAGTTTTTATTTAACTACATGTCTTAGTCTATTGAACACAATCCCTAGGGCATTACTCTGCTGAATTGCTGCGAAAATACATTTAATTCAATTCAATTCAAAGTGCTTACCTTATTGTAAAGGAGCCTCCGTTCCATCTGCATCGCCTTTCTATCCATTGTTCGTACTGCTTCATTTTTTGTCAATTATTTTTTAAACTATCAAAAGTTAAATAAAATAATATTTGACGTCAATTCTGATAAGTTTATTTGGCGTCATCTTATCCATTTATTGCTGCTGACGTCAATTTCATATTAAAAAGAATGTTTTGCGCTGTGGTATAGTGGTGATTGACCTTGGTTGCTGCACAGGCATCTGAGGTTCAATTCCCACTTGCAGCGACTCACTTGGCAGTGAATGAACCTTCGCCCGGGTCAACGCATGGCATGTGAGGGAAAATGGGTAGTCAGTTCAAGGTGCTCATTGAAAGCGTCTATTGTTGCAAAAATAGGCCTCAAAGCCTCCTGCAACTCAATCAAGTAGAAATAGAAAAAGGTTCAAGTTTGATTGAAATTTTGAAACACCTTAGATTTTTTATAGATAAGTTTAATGTTTCCAACAAGAAAATGACAAGCATTAAATTCAATTATTTGATTCCTATATTATACTTTCTTTATCGATGATTGTGATTCACAATTCAAGATAATCACGACGTAATGTTTTTAACGGATACACTCTGGAACATTTATCTACTTTACTCGCAACAGTCCTAATAGGTCACTATTAGGTTATTGGGCTTTTCCAGAAAAAACCGTATACCCCCTGTTGAGGAGGTCCATTTTCATTCCAAAAGGGTAAGGTTTATGTGGCGGAATTCCATAGGGAGATACAAAAATTTGTCAAAAATAACTGGAATTCCATGGGGGTAGCTTTTTAATTCCTACTAAAAATTCAGAATTTAAGAGGGGTTTAAACCTGAAATTGCCTGGAATTCCAGGCGGTTAAAGAATTTCCAGCCACAGAGGGATGGGCAGCCTCAACAGGGGGTTTATACGTTTTTTAATTACTTATTTATGTAACCAAAATTATAGAATTTAATTTAATTTATTGGCCTTACGCATATACAAAACTCAACGAAAATGCTTTTGAATATAAGAAATGGATTTCACCAATATTGGCAAATTTGAGAAATTTAAGCTAAGATAAAAATTGTTCAAAATTTGCCACTACTGGCAAAAAACCGGAATGTTCCCGCATACATATTATGTAATGAATAAAAATATAATGAATCCAACCTATCTTACTCTTCAGGGAATGTGTCTTACATCACGGATGAGGAGATTGGGGCGAGTCGTCTCAACCATCGAAGAAGTTTTATTTTATCCAACATATGGTTATTCATTCTCTTCTCAGCGACTGTCATGTTAATCGCTGTAGATCTAATCCGTTATGAAGACAAGAAAGACAACCTTGTTGAAACCATATCAACACTCTGTATTCAAGGTCTGTTAACTATACCAGTTTTCAGTGCTATTTCGTGTAATTTTCATTCAGCATACCCACATTGGGCACCTGGGAAGTGGGCAGGTGCAATTGCTCCCACTTTTCTTGTTCAAAGGTTGCGTTGTGTGCACATGCGAAAAACCAGAATGGCTGGCTACGTGTTATTTTTTGCTAGCGTGTTTTTCATCACTATTCAATGCACGCGTATCACGCAAGACTTATTCGCTTACGGGAAATCGTTACGTACGTATTACACGCCGGTCGATTATTTTCTCATTTTCACCGGTTGTTTAAACTTTTCCGGATTGGCGTACATCGTATATCTTCTGCGACGTAGTTTTGAAAAAGAAGTTCGTCTCGTCTGTAAATTTGTTAACTGTCACATTGACGACGTCGATATTTGTCGGCGTCGGTTGGCCGAAGCCTTTGATACGTTTCACGATTTTCGTGAGTTCACTTCTGGTTGGATGTCTATGAACGTGCTTTTCGCTATTGTGTCATTTTTACTGGAAATTCATGTTTGGATAACGTCATCGGCTAGTGAAATGCCATATTATCGATACGAACGGTTGATTTTTCTTGTAATTTGCTTCGTGGTGCCTATCCTAGCTATCGGGAATGTCAGTGTTGATTATCTATGGTCTCGTTTAGTCAGACAAATAAGCCGGAACCGCACAGCAGAGAAAGAGTTCCACTGGGACAAAGTGATGCAATTTTTACAGGAACAGAGACCAGGCAATAGACCTTGGCAATCCGTCATGGCTTTTATTTTGTCCATCATTGCCGTCTTTGCTGCTATACAGTTCCGTATATTGAGCAGTAAAGCCATCAACAGTGCAACACATTTTCAACCGTTAAATGTGACTGAGGTTTACTTTACTTAGAAATTTTCTTCTTTAATTTTTATTACTTTGTATTCTTTACTCTTACATTTTAGTACTCGTGTAATTTATTTTGATTGATAACTATTAGATTTATTTCTCGCCATTTAGCCAACTAGAAAGTTAAAATGCACTGTCAATGAACAGGCGGGTCGCTTTTTCTTCAGGAATGTGATTAGCTACAAAAGTTACTCATCAATATCTTTCCAACCAGTTCCAACAAGTGGAGGCCAGTGCAGCCTTATTATGATAGCAAATTTCGTTCAACGCTTTGCTTTGCACTTTTCCAAATCGTATTGTCTTTGATAATCATTTCAAATCTGTCAGCTCGTAAAATTTTCGTGATAATTACCTTAACGGGGAAAAAATGTCGGGGGAAAGTGACGAACATTTTTAGAGGCGGTGACGAAATTTGGATTTTTTCGAACTATCAAATTCATATTCATTTTTCACTAAAAATGCGAGCTATGTGAAATGAGGAAAAAGTTTATTGTTGGCCCAGACTACAAGACACCCCCTTCGCAATTGAATTCAAAAAATCCTACCGGGTCCGTGAGAATGGGGTGTTACAAGACAACGCCTATAATACAGTTAATCGCACGATGGGTTATTTTTTCTTATTTGGCACGCCCTCAAAGAGAGCAATTAATCGTTAATTGCATCCTGTAGAGAGCAATTAATCGTTAATCACACTCTCCAATGCGGCGCCAATGTTTACAAAATTGATTTTAATGTTTTTTCTTACATTCTTTTTGCATCGAACGTTTTAATTGCATTCGAAATTTATTTTGTGAGAAAGAAAATCAATAAACAACAATAAAAGAAAGACATAAGGAGACGAGAAAAATATAAAACTCTCAGTGTAATTTCTGTAATTTTTTTCCTAACTGGGAAAAAGTAGTGAAAGCCATTGTGCGATTAGCTCGTAATCACATAATAACTCGTACAATTCGAAAATTGCACTCGTGATTTTTTTGTTTCGAATTTTCCTCGTCCTTTCGGACTCGGAAAATTAATAACAAAAAAATCAGTCGTGCAATTATATTCGAATTGCACTCGTTATCATGTGATTACATATACGAAGCATAAAATTTATATAATTTTGATATTTTTTTAGATTTTTTACTAAAGAATTTTTATAAAGACACTCAGAGTATTTTTTTTTCATGGAAATGTAATCTAACAATTTTATAAAACGATACGAAAGACTACAAGCTTTTTAAATTAGCCTAAATTTTCAATTACACGCTTGTTTGTTTTTTATTAGAACACCTAAAATTTGGCTGAGCCTGGATGTGCTTTCTTTTTTTAGCAATTTTCAGCCTAAAATGTTCTTAAATGCGTTCTCAATTTTTCAGACTACTCTAAATCGACTATATCGTGCAAAATAAAGTGCACTTTAAATTGGTAAAATTTGGACAATATTTGACTTTCGATTTTAGAAAATGCATCCCTCCCTAAGTTTGGTTAAAACTGCTTGAAAAGAGCAAAAATTGTAGTTTCTTGGTAGTTTCTTGTCATTCTTTTTCCAAAGGCTGGATATGTTCTTACGTTGTTCTTAGTTTTTCGATGAATTTCAGCCTAAATGCTCTTATAAGCTGGGTTCTAATAAAAAAACGTGTATTGCTGAAAATATTGCTCAAATTATTAAATAGGTTTCATTGGTTACAATGATTTTGTTTGAAAATATTGGGTCCGATCTTCTAAATTTTGTTCATCCTGAAGATTTGTGATTTTTGTAACAATCTGAAAAAATATTTCATGGCAAATATTTCGTGAGATAGGTCTAACACAGCACGAATGGAAAATGATTTTTCATATGTTATTAAGTAGTAGATAAACTTTCAAAACAAATGTCTAGAATAGCAGCTGTTTGTATAAAAGGGTATTTAAATTTGAAAATATACTCATATTGAGTATCAATCTAAAATTTAAATGCAAACATTTCGAAGCTTTTTATTCGAAAATTCTTTTCAGAGTTTTAGTAACAAACGTTCGAAACATTCATTTTCTGTATTGAAAGTTACCCAAGCGAAACGAGTTTATACATTTAGTTAATGACATTATTCTTTAAGGAAAATTGAAAGCAGTATCTGACGACATTGGCGATTCTGTGGTAAACACCGAACATATTATTTTACATTTCCAATCATATTTTTATAGTGGTAACATCAGATTAACGGTGTCGGATTTTCAAAGGTATGGAATTTTTATGGATATTTTTAATCTTTTTAAAGCTTTTACTGGTATATTTTGTCATAATTTGCTGATTATGAAGGCGTGATTTGGGCACAATCCATTGACTTATTCTGTTTAGAAACTTTCGAATTTAAATTCTTGATTTTTTAAACATTTGCATGCATCCATCCCAAAACAACGGAATTTATCACCAGTGAAATTGTTTAAATCTAACGTAATTGAAAAATTCCAGACTTTCTTGGATCCTTCTGTTTCAAAAGATAAGATAATGTTATGAATATCATGAATAAAGCCTTTTGGATGCATCCTAGATTGTCAAGAATTTCTTGTAATCTTGGTCACAAACTATTAATTTTTTTAACATTTTCAATTCATTCAGGGATTGACCATGAAGCAGACTATCGCAATCATCTTACTCGTTGCAGTATGCTTGGCACATGCCAAAAAAGGTATGTCATTTATTTATCACTTCTAGTGTGGTAACATATTTTTCTCCACATTTCAAGGGCAAATTTGATTCGATTTGGATTCTCCAAGAATTTAAGATACACTTACTTAAAAGAAAGATTTCCAAAAGTATTTCCAAGGTATAAAAAGGAGAGGGGTTCCAAAATAAATCCAGCTTCGGGGCACTACACTTTCCTCCCTACACCCCTTCTCACAGACTCGGTAGGATTTTTCAGCCAGTGGGGGTTAAAAATAACGGACTGAAACTCGATGGGGGTTTTCCCATGTTTTTTTTTATGGCTGGGGATTCATATTCTTTTGTCAGAAAATTGGGCGGGGATGGGAAAAATAGCATGATATTTTCCAGTGAGGATTGGTTTATGTGATTATTTTCGGTGGGGACAAAAATTGGAGTATAATTTTCCACTGGGGACGTTATCTTGGCCAATTTTTCCAGTGGAAGGAGTCCCAGTGTGTCTGTGAGAAGGGGGTGTTTTGCTTCTGTGTCCACGTTGCTGGATCCAAAACCAACTGATTTATGAGGGAGGGATCATCAACAAGTCTTTAAAAACTTAATCCGTTCAAATGAATGAAATCTGCTCTTTAGTGTGATTCTTTTAGACCAGGTAACGGTGTCCCGTTTTGCTCCGAAACAAAATGAAGCCATTCTATTGGTTAAATTCAATGTTTACGTCATGTCTAACCAATAGAATGGCTTAATTTCGTTTCTTTCTATTCTAGTTTCTTGTTCACAATTCAGTCACGCATGTTCGTTTCTAGTTTAGCAACTCGTTTTGTCATTCATTCGTTCGTTTAGTTTCATTCATTCATTCACTTTGCATGTTTTTCCTTCTCATTAACATCCGCATCTGTCATTGGCCTTCATTCGATACCTAGCTCGCTTTTTTCATACACGCTTCTTTAGTAAGGACTTGAACGAGTAGACTTTTTTTATTGTGGTCGACACTCTTTTTACACTCTTTTTTATTATAACAATTTTATAAGAACAGTGCGGCTCAGAAAAGTAAAAGAAACTAAAGTCTGTCTCGAAATAATTTGCAGCTGGAGAAAGAAATGGCTGTAACTTTTGATAGAATTCGAATCAAGTTGCGATTAAGTGCTTGTTAGAAAGATATTCGTGAGTGGAATATTATCAAGTAAAAAAATTGAGAAAAAAAAGGAAAATGAAAATGAAAAATGAAGAAGAAAAAAATCAACTTCTTGTAGAAATGTGGTAAAATTACCATTTTCACAGGAGTGATTCTTCAATCTTAGATCATCATCACTGTCAAAAAAATTTTCAAAAATATTCATTCATTCAAAAGATATCAAACAAAAATTATTGCTAGTTGACTCTATAAAATAGTAAAAACTGGTAAAAAACGACAAAAAAACAGCCTTTCGTCGATCAACCAGCAATAAACTTTGTTTGATATCTTTTGATTGAATGAATATTTTTGAAAAATTTTTTGACATTGATGATGATCTAAGATTGAAGAGTCACTCCTGTGAAAATGGTAATTACACCACATTTCTACAAGAAGTTGATTTTTTTCTTCTTCATTTTTCATTTTCATTTTCCTTTTTTTTCTCAATTTTTTTACTTGATAATATTCCACTCACGAATATCTTTCTAACAAGCACTTAATCGCAACTTGATTCGAATTCTATCAAAAGTTACAGCCATTTCTTTCTCCAGCTGCAAATTATTTCGAGACAGACTTTAGGTCTTGAACATAAAAACATGGTAAAAGCAATTTAATGCTCAAGAGTCAAAATACGGACCAAGCATTCTTATAAGAATCAGTGTAATTGTGCTTCAGGTTATTGAATCAAGATAAGGGTATCATTAACACTATTTTTAGCATTTTTCTTTTCTTAAAACTGTTACAAAGAAGTGGACACGTTTTTTTATAAGAACAGACTATATAAGAATATAAGGCTTCGATTGCCAAAATATTAAGAACAAGTTAAGAACATTTTAATGCTTTGGGGACAAAAATGCTCTCAAAATGTTGAAATTAAGAACACGTTAAGAACTTTTTTAGGCTTAAAGCTCGAAAGGTTAAGAACATCCTAAGGCTTCAAAGATTTTGGATATTCTTATAAAAAAACGTGTACTTCTCCAAAGTTCTTGTATAAAGAAAGGTGTATGAATTTTGCGTTTTAGTGAAAGAGGCATACATGTACCACGGCAAAATTGTGACGTTAGAAAAGGACGTTAAGACGGACGGTAAGGGACTCACTGCATTGACGTTAGAATGAATGAAACTTCTCGACTTTATGACAACACACGCACGTACACTTTCTCGTATCATCATTAAATAGAATTCTCTGCTCTGTTGCTCTTTTAATGTAGTTAAAACTACTGAGTCTAATATTTTTGAGTCTGAAAAGTTCTTTCTCTTGGGCATTCTTTCATCATAAAAAGTTTGAAAACTTGACTTTGAAACCTGTGGAATTTTCTTTTTCCAAAATGCTGTCGTCTTTTAGTTGAACAATTTTTGATGAAATGATGATACTAAGTAGTGACGGACTTTTACGATGACTGTTTAGTTTAGACTTCGACGCTTCTTTACTTCATAGAAAAACGAAGTGCACCATCATCCAGAGAAGGAGCTGGTAAAAAACGATATTTCTGTGGAGCCCAATGTGCACCATCATGTGCCCCATCTTGTTCACCACAATGTTGTGCCTCCGCTCCAATGGCTGCCCCTATGCCAATGGCTGCCCCAATGTGCGGTGGTATGGGATGTGGACCAATGGCTGCTCCCATGGCTGCTCCATGCGGTGGTATGGGAGCTCCATGTGGTGGTATGGGTGCTATGCCAGCTATGCCAGTTGCTGCTCCAGGACCAATGGGACCTATGGGACCAGCTGGTATGCCCGGTATGCCCGGTATGATGGGCCCTATGGGACCTATGGGACCAGCTGGTATGCCAGGAGCCCCAGCTCCGCCATGTGCCCCAATCTGTGTTCACTGGTGGGCCGTTATTAGCCAATCTCAACCAAAATACACTTGTCCAGCTCAATGTCAACAATCCAACTGTTGTACACCACCACCAGCTATGGCTGCTTGCCGCCCATCATGTGCCCCACAAGGATGCTGTGGACCACCAATGATGGCTGCTCCAATGCCTGCCCAAATGCCAGGATGTGCCCCATCGTGTGCACCACAAGGATGTTGTGGACCACAAATGATGGCTCCACCACCAATGCCCGCTATGATGCCAGGATGTGCCCCAGCATGCGCCCCGCAAGGATGTTGCGGACCCCAAATGATGGCTGCTCCAATGGCCGCCCCTATGCCCGCTATGATGCCAGGATGTGCCCCAGCATGCGCCCCACAAGGATGTTGTGGACCCCAAATGATGGCTGCTCCAATGGCCGCCCCAATGCCAGCATGCCGCCCATCATGTGCTCCAGCTTGTTGCGCCCCACCACCACCGCCACCAATGCCCGCCTGTCAACCATCATGTGCCCCAATGGGATGTTGTGGTGCAGCTATGCCAGCCATGCCACCAGCAGGATGTATGCCTTCGTGTGCCCCAAGCTGTTGTATGGGGAAAAAATAAATCCTTCGTCTCCATTTAGTAGATTGAAAAGAAAATTTATACGGCAAGGACTAAATTCCAGACCAGAAATGGTTTTGTTAAACATTTAGAATCGTTGTTGGAAAATGACTTTCTCTCATTTTGCGTCGGGAAATATTAAATATTTCCTAAAAACATATTTTTTATACAAAAAACCCAAATAATCTTATAATATATTTTATTTTGTATCATATATTGCGTATAGTTTGTTATTATGATTCTTTGAAAGTAAGAATTTTCGACTTGTAGATGAGAACGTTGACCAGCTATTTACTGACTATCTCTCAACTAACTATCATGCACGTAAAACATCCATTTCAGTTTTTTTAGATATCCACAGATGAAGCTTAACACATCATGCACGTAAAGTATGTTTGTATTTTTTTAAAAAAATTTTCAAACGTCTTAAAGTCAATTCGTTTAATTTTCAAAAGATCTTTAACCATTTAAATACCGTTTAAAAGATACAAAAACTTTTAAATCGATAGAAAAATAGATCAGTTCATAATATTAATTTTTTTATCATTTGACGTGCCAGATCTAGCTGAAACTTTCTCCAGACCTTCCCTATAGGATGGTTATGCCTCAGGAAAAAATCCCCTAAAATCCCACTGGTGGAACATCCCTTTTTTGGGACATTTCTTTTTTCCCCAGGCAAAACCCTAAGGGCGAAATTTTTTGAAAATTTCAAACTCATTTTCAGACATTATCAAGTATACCATTCGAAAGCTCTCGAAAAACTATATAGAAGACTTTTAAACGGGTATAGCCGATTTCATTACCTAACTCAAGATAATTCACGCAGAAGATGCTATTTATGGTCAATTTTAGACCAAAGTGTAGCGAAATCTGGAACTTGCGCATGAAATATCTCGAGTTAGGTAAGGAAATCAGCTATACACTCATTTTGTTTTACAAGCATAACGTTTATAAGCATACTGAAGCTCAAATTTCCAGAAAAATTAAGCATATGCTAAGCATACCTTGAGGCTCATTAGGAGGCTTGAGGCTTAGAATCATAATTTCCAAAACTTCAGAAGTGTAGCAGTCTGTTTTTGAAACATGAACACACAACTATAAAGATTCGAAATTATATGGTAAACATTTGAAAACAATAGTATGTCTTCATTTTTCTCAAGATTAAAGAGGGGAAAATTTGCGAAAATTTTTACCCCCCTCCCTTCATAATTCTTTTACCAAGCATAGGGTTAAGCATAAGTCGAGGCTCAAAATTGAGCTTTACTTAAGCATAGTGAGCTTCAGCCGAAATTTACCGAATGCTTTATAAAACAAAATGAGTGTAACCGTTTAAAAGTCTTCTATATAGTTTTTCGAGAGCTTTCGAATGGTATACATGATATTGTCTGGAAATAAGTTTGAAATTTTCAAAAAATTTCGCCCTTAGGATTTTGCCTGGGGAAAATAGAAATGTCCCAAAAAAGGGATGTTCCACCAGTGGGACTTTAGTGGATTTTTTCCTGAGGTATAAGCATCCTATAGAGAAGGTCTGGAGCCCGGGGGGGGGGGGGGGTACTAGTTTGCAAGGTGACGGGTATGTCCGAGCCGAAAATCGCAAATCGACCCTTTGAGAGACAAAATTTTGGTGATTTTGGGACCCTTTGAGAGACTTTTTCCTAAAATTTTGTCCATTTTTTCCAAATTCTGGTTTGATTTTCACCAAATTTTGGTCAAAATTTTTGGAAATCGTGACCCTTTGAGAGAGAAATTTTAGATTTTCGTGATTTTGGGACCCTTTGAGAGACTTTTAAGGAATGAGAAAAGGTACCCTTATGGCTCGCACATACCCGGCACCCATTTTGCCTAAGTACCCCCCCCCCCCCCGGGTCTGGAGAAAGTTTCAGCTAGATCTTATTTTTTTCCTACAAACAGCCTGTATTTTTGTAACACGACCACACTATAGAGGGGGTTCAAAAAATCGAAATTTGTTTTTGCAATTTTGAGTTTTTAACTCTCTCAATTTGACCACTCTGTTTTGAACTGACTTACATGAAAACGTTCTCAAGAGGCTACACTAACAGATAGGAATGAAAAATCACTACAGTGCAAGGACAATGCCCCCAAACCCCCGTTGTTCTGAGTCTAATTATGCCTAACATTTATTAGAGGCTTATATTTTGGGAAAACTTTTCTCAGATCAAAAGATTCCTATATTTTCTTGCTCAGAGTTTCCTAGCAATTCCAATGATATAACTGAATCACGACCGCATCATTAAATAAAACGCCTGAATACAAGAAAGTATAAGAAATTTAATCTACTTTTCCAAAAGGGTTATGTAAAATTTGTTACTTCACAACTGAAAATTTAGAGAGCAATCTGTCAAAAACGAAATCCATTTACATACAGAAACCAGCGTTTTCAATAGAAACGGTTATCGACAAATGCCGCCATTAGAACAGAAAGGGTTATAATTGAGTTTTTCGCAGCATGCATGTTACTTTAGGCGTAGAAACTTTCGCGAGCAGAAACTTTCGCGATTTTCGCGAATTTTGGCCCTTTTCGCGAAAGTAAATGTCTTTAAAAATTCTAGGAAGGGCCATTCGCGAAAGTTTATGCTCGCGAAAAATTCTTGACAAAATAGAAAATGTGTAAAACTTCAAACTTTGAATAAAATGTAACTTTTATGGCACTTTTTAGCCTGCTAAAAGACTAATAAGTCAAAGGACAAATGTTTCAAGCGTCCCAAGAAGTATTTGTGTCTCTAAGCCATTTTTTCATGTGAAAATTCTCAATTTTACGTCTTGATTCGCGAAAGTTTATGTTCGCGAAAAATATTTTTCCGTTAAATTCGCGAAAGTAAATGTCGTGAATTTCGCGATTTTTCGTACTCGCGAAAGTTTCTGCTCGCGAAAGTTTGTACGCCTAAAGTATATCAAAAAATATATTATCATTGGTAAAGTTGTCAATGGGACAAGCTGGAGTTTTTACAAGCTCTTTCTTGATTTGGTTGGTCGTTAACCAGTAATACAACAATTTTATTTTTCTAAAGAATGTGTCATTTTTATTACTTCAAATGACCACTTACTGAAGTATCTTATACAGAACATCCCAAGTCAATCGGCCGATAAACCTAGAAAAATTTTCAAAAAGGCTCCGATAAATTGCTAAGAAGTATTTTGAATCGTCCTGTGATGTCAAAAAGATTTCGCATCCCCCTAAGGATAACAAATCTTTCATAAAATCAAATCTTTCGAAATCTTCTAAGGGTGGCAATTATTTTTCAAACCCTACTTCAAATCATCCACCCTCTTCTAGTAGATACTTCACGACCACCTTTCTTATATAGCTGATGTCAGGACCGTCAGGATGGTACCACTGTACCAAAAATGAAATTTTTAGCACCAAAGGATAAAAAAGATCATCAATTTTTAAATTCTTTTATTTGATAATATTCACTCCTGAAAATCTTTTCAACGAGCACAAAATCGCTAGTTAGTTCGTCAAAATAATTTACAAAGGAGACGAAAAAGGTTATAAACTTGATAGATTACAACATACTTTGGTGGCTGCAACCACAAATCTACTCCTCATACAGGACCTGCTGGTTGCAGCCACCAAAGTATGCTGTTTATCTTCCCTTGACAATTTTTTTGCTCCTGAAAATCTTTTGGACAAAATCTCTAGTACGAATTCTATAAAATTTACAGCATTTTTTTGTCTCCTCTTCAAATTATTATGAGACATTATTAAAACTCATGAAAAATTAATTTGAATAATCTTTTTGAAATTAATCGACAAATCTTCTTTCAGTTGAAAAACCAGCATCAACAGAAACCAAAGATTCAAAGTCCAAACCTGCTTCCAAGCGTCAAATGTGTGCTGGCATGTGCTCTCCAAATTGTGCACCAGCTTGCAGTGCTCAATGTTGTGCTGCTCCACCACCCATGCCTGTAGCTATGCCATGTGCTGCCCCACCCTGTGCCGCTCCAATGCCCGCCCCTTGCGCTGCTCCACCATGTGCCGCTCCAATGCCCGCCCCTTGCGCTGCTCCACCCTGCGCCGCTCCAATGCCCGCCCCTTGCGCTGCCCCACCATGCGCGGCCGCTATGTATGCTCCCTGTGCTGCCCCACCTTGCGCCGTCCCGATGCCTGCCCCTTGCGCTGCTCCACCTTGTCCAGCCCCTTGTGCAGCCCCGCCCTGCGCCGCTCCAATGGCTGCCCCTTGCGCTGCTCCACCCTGTGCAGCACCTATGATGATGGCTGCCCCTTGTGGTGGAGCTGCTCCATGTGGAGCAATGGGACCATGCGGAGCACAAGGAGCTACTGGAGCAGTAGGAGTTCCAGGACCAATGGGTCCAGCGGGACCAATGGGAATGGGTGGACCACAAGGACCTATGGGACCATGCGGGCCTCAGGGACCAGCTGGAGCTCCAGGTGCCCCAGCTCGACCATGTGCTCCAATTTGCTTACATTGGATGGCTATCATCTCCCAACAACCAACTGCATCTTGTCCACAAGCTTGCCAACAAACAGGATGTTGTCGACCTCCAGTACAAATGGCAGCACCTATGCCAGCTTGTATGCCATCATGTGCTCCTTCATGTTGTGGCCGCTAAGGACAAATAATTCTTAAATTTTGGAAGATGTTTTTTGAAAACATACGAGTACTTATGACTTTATCACAGTGATATTTTGTATTATTGTTATTATTATTGTTATTATTTGAGAATTATGGAAATTTTATTACGAAAAATACGAACCAATTTGATTACTCTTATGTTCACACCCCACCTCCGACCAGATTTAGTTATTGGGTTTCACAACCTCTTGATAGCGAATAAAAGACTACTTCGTAAATAGGTAAATTAAGTAGAGCATGCTATGAGTAGGAGAGTCATTTAAAATTGATACACGCTTCTTTTTTTTATAAGAATGGTGTAAATCCATTTCATCACCAAAAAAATAGCCTAGGTAATCTTTCCAAGAAAAATTTCCAAAAAATTCGAAAAATAAAAAAATTCAGAAGATGTCAGGCGAAAAAATTGCCAAGAAAAAATAAATTTCTAAAGTCAAAATTTTTCTGGATTTATTTTCCAAAAATATTCCAGGTAGTTTTTTCCAAAAATATTCCAGGTAGTTTTTTCCAAAAAATATTCCAGGTAATTTTTCCAAACAATAATCTTTCCAAGAAAAATTTCCAAAAAATCCAAAAAATCTAAAATTTCAAAAAATGCTAGGCAAAAAAATTGTCAAGAAAAAATAAATTTCAAAAGTCAAAATATTTTTCTGCATTTTTTTTCCAAAAATATCTCAAGTAATTTTTTCCAAAAAATTTTCAAGGTAATTTTTCAAAACAATAATCTTTCCAAGAAAAATTCCAAAAAATCCGCAAGATCAAAAATTTCAGAAAATGCCAAGCAAAAAATTGCCAAGAAAAATTAAATTTCAAAAGTCAAAATCTATCTGGATTGTTTTCATTCCAGGTAATTTTGCAAAGAAAGTTTCCAAAATTATCAGATTGTCACAGAAATCTTAAAATTGCAACTTGTTTTTAAACATAAACAAATAAATCTCATTGAGAAGGAAAGAAAGATGGCAATGATAATCTTTCGCTTAAAATTTCACTCATTCTCTTTTCAAAAATACATTAACAATACAACCTTAAAAAACATAAACCTGTCATCAAAAATATACATTTTGTTACAAAATTTAAAAATTCAACCACTGTATGAAGCAAAAAAAATATTATGTACAAAAAACACAAGATCTTAAGATAAATTAAAAAAAAAACAAGACGACTTGAAGTCGAAAATTTCGCCTAAAGTTTAAACTGCATGGGAAAAAACAAGAAGTAGAGATGAAACCTAATCTGAAGTCTACTTTACATCGAGCCTCAAAATCGCTAAAAAGATAAGATCAATTTACGAACAATGGTTGTTTAATTCTTAATAACTAATAACTGAAGGGCATATCACCATCTATAAAGAGTTATTAATTTGATTCTTATAGAAAAAAAAACCTTATCAGGGAAAACTTCGTCGGGGAAAAGTTACGAAATCTTGTCCCAAATGACGAATATTTTTCCCCGACGAAAATTTACCCCGGCCTTAATGCGTTTACCAACTACCAGCAAGTGACGAATATTTTTCCCCGACGAAGCTTCCCCCGATAATGTAAATATGTTCATTTTGCGCGCCATCCCTTGATTACTTTGTAAGAAATAATTACCGAAGGGTGTATCACCGTCTATCGAGAGTTACTGATTTGATTCTTATAAAGTATATGCTTATAAGAAAAATAAATATGCTCATATTGCCTGCCATCTATTGTTAACTTTGTAAGAACTAATTACCGAAGGGTGTATCACCGTCTATCAAGAGTTACTGATTTGATTCTTATAAAGTATATGCTTATAAGAAAAATAAATATGCTCATATTATGCGCCATCCCTTGTTTACTTTGTAAGAACTAATTACCGAAAGGTATATCAAGGTATATCAAGAGTTATTGATTTGATTCTTATAAAATATATGCTTGTAAGAAAAATAAATATGCTCATATTGTGCCCCATTCCTTGTTTACTTCGTAAGAACTAATTACCGAAAGGTATATCACAGTCTATCAAGAGTTATTGATTTGATTCTTATAAAGTGTATGCTTATAAGAAAAATAAATATGCTCATACATATTGTGTGCCATCTCTTGTTTACTTTGTAAGAACTAATTACCGAAAGGTATATCACAGTCTATCAAGAGTTATTGATAAGATTCTTATAAAATATATGCTTATAAGAAAAATAAATATGCTCATATTATGCACCATCCCTTGTTTACTTTGTAAGAACTAATTACCGAAAGGTATATCAAGGTATATCAAGAGTTATTGATTTGATTCTTATAAAGTGTATGCTTATAACAAAAATAAATATGCTCATATTGCCTGCCATCTATTGTTTACTTTGTAAGAACTAATTACCGAAAGGTATATCACAGTCTATCAAAAGATATTGATTTGATTCTTATAAAATATATGCTTATAAGAAAAATAAATATGCTCATATTGTGCGCCATCCCTTGTTTACTTTGTAAGAACTAATTACCGAAGGGTATATCACCGTTTATCAAGAGTTATTGATTTGATTCTTATAAAGTGTATGCTTATAAGAAAATAAAGAAAAAATCCAAACTGTGAAGCTAACTGAAGCTAAAAACACAAAAATATATGACGTAATCCAAAGAAAACACGCGAAAATCGTCCCATCGCCCGTGGTTATACGAACGTGTAAAATGTAAATTAAGCTTAGTAAGTTCGTCCACCGTATCGAGTACTTTCGTTTCTAAATTTTCGTCCGAGGACACCGCCGCTGAATGCCTATCGTAATACTTTCGCTAAGGCGAAATTAATAAAATTAAGAAATATACTCTTAAATAAAAGGCTAGAGCTCTCAGAAATTAGCCCTTCCCCATAATATCAGAATCATTTGATCAGAGCATAAAACTTTTAGAATCTTTTTAGCAAATGTAATAAAAAATTCTTTCCTAATTTTCTAATGTTCATTTGGCTAGGGATGTTAAAGGGAAGAATTTTATAGGATTGTGCTTCAAAAATAATTGCCAGCTGTTTTGGTCAGAATAATGTACAGAAAAATGCCCGGAAAACCTTGTAACTCTGTAAAGTTTACAAGAGATGAATGGGAGAAAAATGAATTAAGGGATAATCAGATGGTAAATAACTCTATTTAGATTAAAGAAACCTTCTGTGGTACTTATTAAAACCTCAAAGTATTTTTATGTAACAATTTTCCAAAATCGAGATATCAAAATTTGAAATTTTTGAAAATGGGTTCTTATACGGTTCTTATGACGTTGAAATTCTATAGTGCTTTCATCCTTAAAGCCAAAAACTTGTAACTTAAATACCTCGACTTTGGAAAATAGTTAGACAAAAATATTTGAAGTTTTGCTCAGGACAATAAAAGGATCCCACATGCCAAATATTACAAACCATCTGATTATCCCTTTAAGAATTCCCAAAAATTTCCAATGAAAAAAAAAAGACAAGGCAAAAAGATACCTTGTAAAAAGGAGGAGATAAAACTCCCAGTACGGAACGCACCAACCACTGACGGAATGAAGTGGTGTATTATGATCACTACCAACAATTTAAAGTATTTAATGTCCTACGATACGAACTTTTTATTTACAAGCATAAGAAGATTGATTGATATTTTGGGTAAAACTAATAGATCTGTGTTATATATAACGAATAAAAACTTAAGTATATTCTCATCAACCTCATTTCATAGAACTATCTCCGTCCTCACTCTCTAAAATGATTTTGAAACCAATCTTTGTAAAAACTGTGTTAAAATTAACCAAATAGGAAACGAAATATTTCCTTTTCACTTTTTAAATGACTTTGGACTCAGCCTCCTTAGTTTAGCATTCAGTTCTTGCTCTCGATTCAACAGCTTTTGGGCATGGTCCTTGTATGCATTCAAATCCTATAACAAATAAAGAACAAGCTAGATGCTGAATGGACCTACCTGATGATGAAAGTTAGAGAAAACTAAAACAACCAGTCAGAAAATATAGCGTTTAGCGAAAAAGCATAACGCAGTAAATTTCATCATTGATTGTTGATTGGGGAGAGGGAAGGAGAGTAGGGAAAAATGAAATAGAAAGTCCCGGTTGCAAAAATCAGTTTTATTGACAACTGAATCATGCTTGATGGTGGGCATTGTTATCAAAAAATGCTAATACGAATCTTTGTGCAAAAAAATGATGAAATCTCGAGAAAATGCCAAAAAAACGGTTTTTCCGGCAAATTTTTTTTTCCGAAAATCGGGCTCCGTCACTTTTTGGGAATCACCACTTTGCAACACTGTGCAAAAATCAGAAAAAACTAATGAGCCAATCCCGAGAAAAGCTGGTAACAGACGAACGGACGAACGAACAGACGAGCATCAGTTAATTTAAAGGACCTCCGAGGTTGGTCCAATAAACAAATAATGTTCAAATTAGGTGCTTTTAAAAAAAGCGTGTACATTATTTTCATATTTTTATACTTCACCCACCAATGATAAAGCAAAGTAACTCAGAATTTTGCTGAATCGTTAGATTTCAATCCAAAGTATACGAGGAAAATCAAATTTTTTTTAGAAATACGTTTTTAATCGGGTTGGTGTAATTTAAGATGCACGATCTAACGATTTACGATGCACGATTCGCGATCCGTGCATAAAATATGTTAATTCATGCGTAATTATACTAATCATGATAAAATATTTAGGCAATTTACAAACTTTCATTCGCTGAAACTCAATTATTTTTAAAAACATAATTTATGTAAGATTATACAAATTATATTTAAAAAAAGTTTTCAGTGCGTTTTCATAGATTAAAAGAAAGTGAAAGCCACGTGCATTCACCTTCTGTACTCTCTCTTTTTCATAACTTGAATCAATATAGGGGAATTGTTTACCGAAAGAAAATTCTTTCTCATAATAGAGCATCCGTTTTTTGCTTCGTACATTACGGTCCGCAAAACATATCATTCTCCAATATATTCTTTTATTTGCTTTAAGAAAGAAATTCCTATATTCGAGTATTGATTGTTAAAACTGAGAGCAAAAATGTTTCTTGTGCATTGTTTATTACTTTCACTTTCTTTCTATTGTAAGATTATGTAAGTTATTTTTTCCATAATTTTACGGTCGTAATTATTTGTAGTTCCATTGCTTACTTATTCCTTTTTTTGGATAAATTTAATGTGGTAAACAAAAGCGAGAAAAGATTATGCCATTGTTTTAGAATTATGTTATATAATTTAAGTTTTATGATAATTATTAGGAATAATCAGCATACTTTATGCATGGATCGCGCATCGTGAATCGTAAATCGTTAGATCGTGCATCTTAAATTACACCAACCCTTTTTAATCTCTTTGTTTTTGGAAGGCAGATTTAGACCTTGGTATTCTGACCCGTCCGAATTATAGCCCTTCCCTTTTTGGTTCATTTTTATCCACCCTATAAAGTTTCTATAAAATTTCGCTGACCATCCCCCCCCGGAATTTTTTTAGGAAAGGACGGAAAGTATGACCATGGGATGACCATCTAAGCGTGGAATAGTCTAATTTGTGAAAAATCTTCAAATTTTGATGAACTTTTACAGTAGTACTTTGTTTTTCACTAAGAAATGAAGGAAAACACATTGTTTACCTGTTTCATGCTTTGGCGTTCTTTCTCGAAAACGTACGAGGGTAGTTGTTGTTGAAGCGCCAAATATTCTCTGGAAAAACATTGAACAATGAATAAAATGGTTAATTGACAGCATTTTGAATACAAAAAAGATTTAACTTGGTCACTGTCAAGATAACAAAGATAATAATCTCTCTTGCATTTCTCGCGATTGAAGGAGTCAAGGAAATTTCGAGTTATGGAGTAAAGTTTATAAGGCTGTAGGGTCCATAATACTTGCTCGGGTTAAGGAGACATTCAAGTTATAGAGGTTCGAGTTAAAGAGACTCAACTGTATAAGAAGTTCTAGAACTCTCGAAACAGCACATAAAAGATCTACAAACTTTTTCAACGTCTCCCTTTCTTTAGAACTTCTTGATTGTTCATCCCGTAGAACTCGTTTCGCATTATCCAAATCATTGCGAGTAGTCTGAAAAACAAAGAGTTCAAAATATATTTGATGAAAATTTTCCTTTTAGTTTTGGATTTTGATATTACCTGAATATTGAACACTTTGATTATACTCAAAATATCAAAATATAATTCATCGTGATCTTTGGGTTAAGTCACGTTGAAAAGCTCAATCTAGCTAGAGACTAATAAATTCCCTGCTGAAGGCTTTGCTTTGAGTTTCCGCTATTTGGAGAGCTTTCATTTGAGGACTTCAAAAACTTCATAACTTTAGCTTTTTTACAATAAGTAAAAAATTACGTTTCGATTGCGTCACAAACCTGTAAATCTTGCTGAAGACGCGAAACCATTTGCTCGGAGATTTCTCTTATCTTCATATTTTCATTCGATTTATTTTGCGAATCTTCAAATTTTTCTTTCAATGCTGAAAAAAGAACAATGAACACAGTGTATCAATGAATATAATATCAAAATGAAAATGAAAAAATAGAGAGTATATTTACATGGGTTTTCAAAACTAGGTTTATAGATAGAGTCTATATTTTACGTGGATAGCCCAGTAATCTAGGACTCTTAGACAGTCCTTCGATTTTTTTCATGGCGTCCACGGCCAGCCGGCTTGGCTATCTATGAACTGAACGGAACATTGGAAGGATCCCTGGTTTGAGACGCTGACGCCTTTTGACCACATGGTCATCGTTCCTTAAAGCGTGGGAATAAAAATAATACTTTATGTAATCTCAGTACAGATTGGTCGTAGCTATTTTATACGGGTCGAAGGACAAAACGTTGTGAGTCTCAGAGTCACTCATTGAAAATCTAAATCTAACAAACAGTATTTGAAATCGATGAATTGAAATTACCACTATACTCTTGGGAGAGGTTCTTCAGATCGTCTTTAAGTATTTTCAGCTTTTCATCTCTCTTCGATAGCTTTTCCCTGTAAATTAGTATAAAATAAAAGTTCTCGAGGCAGTGTGTAAAATTCAACCTTCGCGTTTTTTTCTATAAGAACAACATATATAAGAGCATTAGGTAAAAAAAAACAAGCACGTCCTAAAAATATTTCAAGGCTTTCTGGGCTGCAATTTCTTCGAAAATTACACAAAAATAATCAAACAAAAACATTTTATTTAGGCTTTATTACAAAAATTAAGAACGCCCCAAGGCTTCACAATTTTTCGACGTTCATCTAAAAAAACATATATTTTAAGGGTCATATAACTGGAGGGGCATATGTCTAGCCTTTTTGGACGTTTTATCATATAAGATTGTCTTGAATATCATGAAAAGTTAAATCTTACTGGAATTTTCTTGCTACATCTTGAGATTGATTCAATTGTTGTTGTAAATCTTCGTCTAATTTCCGCATTTTTTCAGCGCATGCGCCTGGTATATCTTCCAACTCGACCTATATATAAAATGTTTCTGGGTTTCACTATAATGTTTCAAAAATGTTAAAGGTTTTTTTTTACATAAGTGCTCCCGTGTCATATCAGACACATTTTTCATATCAGGACAGTGTCTGCCTATTGTTATATTTAATATTTTTCTTTTCCTCTTTCCTACCGTGTCAATCCAATGTGAAAAGCTTGTAAATGAGTAAGCAAACGATATCACTCTTAATTAAAAACAAAACCTTTAAACTAAATATCATTATACGGTTTTAACCGTACGTATTAAAATACGGGGTTATTCAAAATTTCAAATTTGTCGTACGTTTAAGTTTCATATTTTTTATGGTTATAAATTTCAAATAATTCTGCTTGTTTTTATGTCAGACGAATACGACGAATAGAAACCATACCTTTAGCTTCTCACATTGAGTATTGAGTTCTTCATTATTTTCTTCTAATTCTCGACATCTGTTACGTAAACCAACATTTTCTTGTTCCAATCCGCCATTCTGATCTTTCACTTTTTTCCATCTTTCCTCTAATTCCGAAATATTTCTTTTCAACAATTTACATTTCTCAACTTCAGAAGAATGTTCATTTTGAGTTTTCTCTAAATCATTACGTAATGTTTTAACTTGCTCTTCATTGGTTAGATATTTCTGCAAGTATTCGTCCGCGCGTTGTTTCAGAATACAGATCAGTTCGACTTGTTGATCGATGCGAGATTGTAAAAATTCTTCTTTATTCTTTGGCGGTTCTTCACTGATTCTGATCGACATTTTTTCATCTTCTTTTTCTATTATCTAATGTCTAAATCGAAACAAAGCAAAATAGCTGGCGTTATTCGTTCGTAGAATTACGCATTCGTTTTCCCGATGCTGATTGAGTTTTTTCTTCAAAAGTCTTGTTCCATTGCATATAGGCCATCCCACGATCGAAAGGAATCAAGGGTAATCAGGACTACAGCACTCTGAGAGCAACTTTCTGCTGGTCTAAAAATGTTTTAAATATTTTTGTGTCTAACCAACAGGTAGCCGTTATGGGCGCGAAATCAGTCCTGATTACCCATGGCTCATTTCGACCGTAAAATGGCCTATTTTAAACCTCCTCAGAAAGCCATAAGTTAACATGGTAAATTAATTCTAAGATTCAGATAATGAATATTCAAACTTAATTGAGCATTAGCAATAAAATAGACAACAATGCTTGGGCTATCCCAAGATCTCCCGGAAGGAGTAAAACTTTTCTAGAAAATTGATATAAAAAGACTTCAATAACAATAAATTACAATGTACAATATGTGTGTCGGATTATGTACAAAGGCAAAAAATTACAAACACCAAAAATAATTCTTTATTGTACAGAAAAGTATCACAGTTGACTTTCCCTAACATGAATTCCCACAATTCAATGGTTTTCGATTTGATTTCTCATGATAAAATTGTGACTAGTTTTCAAGGACGGCTCATTACATTTGTTTATCAAGCAAAGTACAAAGAACAGTTTTTTAGGAAGTTTGTACCTTGGCCAAAAAGTTGCGAAATTTAACAACGGTTACAAAAGTTACAAAATTTTGCAGCACTGCGATTCTATGCAATTTCTCAAATTAGTGTGGCTTGGCTAGATTTCGGGTAGATTCAAACTTTATTTTTTATACAAAAAATCCTGCGTGAATGCAATGAACTGAGCAATAGGTGAATTGAATAATGTACAAAATAGCTGAGCAATTGCTGATGATCTATGATAAAAACTACATTTTAAAAGCACAAGAAGCTTGCACTTCCAAAAAGAAAGGCCCTTCTTGACCAGGAGAAAATGTGGACGGAATGATGACGTATTGGCCTGGCTTTACGTCACGCAAAGTAAACGCAACGAAGCCCCATCTAAAGAGAGAAAGAAAAGTTAGTGTATGGATTCAATAAAACATTATGTAGGGGATTTTACTCTCGGACACTATTTTTCTCAGTTTTGAACCACAAAGGGATTTTGTGATCTCCAGCACGCCGTGATAATTTTCAGAGTTCAGAGAATTTTGCAAAGGGGATGAAGTTTCCTGGCATTTTTCAACGGAGACGATTTTCGGTAGAGAGATCCACCAAGTTTGTGATACAGGGATGTGAACAGATGCTTGGTCATTGCACGTTACATACAGTACACAGTACTGGAAATGGTCAAGATAACGAGGAAAAGCACACACTGTTCTGTAACCTGCATCTTCCGATGCGTATGAAATTGTCCCTGGCTATCAATGTGGAAGGTCTCAAAACCTAATATTTAAAAGAGGTCATTTATGCACCAAAAGGACAAAAAGCGAATTTCAAACAAAAAAGTTTCAATAGTTATTTAAGGAAGGAACATTCGAAAATTGATCATTTCCAAATGAACGTTACCTGTAGTCACCAGAAGTTTTGGAGAAACTACCATCTGCTGAGCGCAGTTCCACAGCCGCTGCGAATTTCCTGAAAAAGCGACCAAAAATAAGGCTATTGTTCATTATACAAATCATAACACTTTTACAAGTAACTCATAGTAAATACCTTACGGGAATTAATTTTGGCGAGAGGTGAAAGTCGCAAAAATAATTAGATTAGGTAAAAATAATTAGATTAGGTAAGAATTAAATTTGGAAAGAACTTATTTTGGCTAGTAACGTAATTATTTTAATTTTGGCAAGAACAATTTTGTCGGGGCAGCAATTATTTATTCAACAAAACTCGCTAAATTCACCAAAATTGGTCCTCGTCAAAATTATTAAAGATAGAATAAACGATTCGAGAGTAAAAACAGCGACCAAAATTCAATTAAGCGTTGTTAATTTTGAATTTATCAATTATAAAGATTGTACTGTTGTACCTATTAGCTTCGATTTTGATCAGCAGATGGGCAGGCAGGTCAGCAATCAATTCTAGTGGTATTTTAGGGTTGTTTTCATAAGTTGGTGAAGCACGACTTCCACCTGCCGTTTGACTTGTCCATTGACATGTAATCTAAAGCAAAAAAAAAACATCGATCATATAAGCTACCAATTATCCATATTCCATTCATACCTATCTCGAATGGTAAGTTTAGTATGTCAGTATGTCAGGGTAACACCAGTTAGCTGGTGTTAAAAATATATGCAATAAAATAAGATTTCTCTTTTGCTAGAAATATCTTTTTAGGGATAGGATTTTGGTAATCAGTGTAAAAACCTTTTATTCAAGAAAAAAAAGAATTAATTCGGATAACTGAATTCGGATGATCCAAGAATATCTACAGGGATTTTTTTAAGCACTCTGAGCAAGGACCGTTTTGTATATTTAGATTGAGTTTCTAATGCCTGAAAGGGCATCATTGATGAATCTGGGGGTCTGAGGGCGCTTTGAAGCCCCCTAGTGTGTTCGGGGCGAAGCCCTAGTGGGTTCAGAGGGCTAAGCTCTCAAAAAAAAAATTTTATGTAGATTGTATTTGTTATTTTTTTTTTAGTTGAAAATATTTCTTTGGATTGAGTATTTTGGCCGGTATACGGACATAAAAAAAGTGCTTAGAAAAACCCCTGAATCTATCAAAAATTGTTCGACTCAAGTGTCAAGTCAATCCATACCCTCTTTTTGGAACTGTAGATATCAGGAACGGGAGCCATGTGAAATTTCGCAGTCGAAAATACCTGAAAGAAAAGGTTTAAAGGTTTATTCAGACAAAATATAATAAAAGTGAAAAACTTGATATAATGTAGATTTCGGCTTTCTTGTCTCAGACAGAAGTGGACTTTAAACAAAAAACTTTTACAGAATTTTATTGAGTTTGTACCTCACTGAGACAGAAATCTGACTAAGATTTGAACTTTGAACTTTGAACTTTGTATTTGTCAGCTTTAATTAAAAATTTAAACAAAATGAATTGAAATTTAAGACACCGTTTCCCGCCGTTCTCCTCAAGCTGAAAAGTTTAAAAAAATTTATTTTTACTTTAATGGAATAGTAGATAGTGTGCATTTTTTCGTATTGCGAGACAGCGACAGTGAATTTGCTGGTACCACGTGGCGGTTTCATTTTGCTCAAGTAGTGAGGTGAATTGATCTTCGTCCCTTCCAAATATTTCTCGTCTATAAGAAAAGGGTAACAAGAATATGCTCATAAAAAAGCCTGTGACCCTAATGTTAGAAATAATCAATTCATGATATGCACCACTGCAATGACTTCAGGAAATTATGCAACTTTTCTGTTTCTTTTTCCACCCAATACGTCACTTTTTCTATTGTTTAAGTGACGTTATGGGTGGAAAATTTTAAAAGTTCTCAGAAGACTTTCCAGTGGTGCATATCATGAATAGCAGTGTAATGCATAGCAATAGATCTACTTTTCTTGCACACTTGTGATGTAGCGCCGTTTAACGCCGTTTAACGCCGTTTTTAAAACTGCAACAGCTTCTTATTGGGGGTACAACTTTCGAATAAACTCGATAAATAACGGTGGATATAGCTTAGTCACAGGTTTTCAGTTTAGTAGAAGGCTATGGTCAATTACCGTACTCTTAGGTGCCAAATAAACGCCCCCCCCCCGCTTGTTAATTTTTCAATTTTTTTCCAACCCCCCCGGACGTTATTAGGACCCCCCCCCCCCCCCGTTTATTAATTTTTGAAAAAATTCCCAGCTCCCAAAAGGAAAGTTTCTTGTTTTACTCTAAAAAGCCTAAATTTAGTCCATTTTGACCCTTTTTAGGGTTTTTAAAAGTCCATTTTCCAACCCCCCGGTAATTAGGTCCCCCCCCGTTTATTTGATTTGAAAATTTTTTTCAACCCCCCCGTTTATTTGGCACCTAAGAGTAATATGGTCTAATATTGACATCCCTCGTCTGATTTCGACACCCTTCTTTAGAGACAGGAATAATATGAAAGTTTGAATCACTGATTGAAAAAAGGATTATTCCTTCTCAAGTTCCTTGTCCTCCCTGACAACTAAGCAAAGAAAAAAAGATTTTCAGCTGATAAAAAGGGTGTCGGAATTAGATGAGGGATGTCGACATTAGACAAAATTAAGGTAGGTCACACAGAAGTGGATTCATATCAACATTGTTTATGCAATTTTTTTCCTCACAGAGTCATCCAAAAACAGGAATTTGTCCCGTGTGACGTCATATGACGCGCAGGAAAAGGGTGTTTGAGTTTTTTTATTAAAAAAACTAGATAACACTACAAAGCTTTCAAATGGAGTTTTTTTCCGTGATTGACACAACTATTGTACTTGGCATTAAAAATATTCCACAAATCAATCAGCTATTAACTCAGAAAGTTACATTCGTTAAACCAATAAAAAGTCGGTTAAAAATCAAAACATGTGTTAAAAAAGCAAACATCATGTATTATATACCTGGATAGTATATACGAGATCCATCTGATTTGAAAACATGCATCGTGATAAATTCCTTATTTTCTGCAAAATCGTCCTAAAACGAGAACATTGATTTTGATCGAACATTTCATAGGCACAGATATAGTGATATATCTTTGCCTTTGAAAAGGGATCAATGTTATCTCCGAGCAGATTCTGACATTCCACGCATGCCACGTACGCACTCTAAAGGTCATGGCTTCGTAAGAGAATCTGCCCAGTTTGGCACACTGCTTTGATCTTTTTCATCCTGTTTTGACCTGATGTTTCGGCCAATTCTATCTTTCAGTCAAGTCTTCAAAGTGGAATTAAAGAAGAATGGAATAATCGATGGTTAGAGTTATGATTCGACTGCATACAGTGGAGTCTCTATAACTCGAGCGGGCACGGAGAAACTTGTTCGAGTAAAGGAAAAATTGGACTTCTAGGAGTTCAAGTTAAAGAGACACCACTATATTATTTCTCAATCACTTCCGGTAGGGAAAAGATGACAAAAAAACTTACTCTATCAGTGATGTGTCGTGTCAAAAGCAACCAAACAGTAGGCTCCTTGTCTGGTGACTGGATCTCTAAGCTATATTGAGGATTCTCGCCAATGTTGTAAGCGTCTTTGATCGGTCCGTCTGCCGATTTCCATTTCCTGTACAAAGAAAATAATATTTTTGTCTTTTGATCCATCATCAGTTTTGATATTGAAGTCTAGACTATAGTCGAGAACACCAGTGTTCGCAACTTCTAAAATAATCCCCACTATCACAATTTGGTAATAAATCAACTTAAATTGAAAGCGAAACCATAAACGATAGAATAATGTCATTGAAAGCAGCTGTAGCACAAAGATAAGAACAAACTATATAAGAACATAAGCCTTCGATGGATAAATATTCAGAACAAGTTAAGAAATTTTAAGGCTTTGCAGACCCTTATAAAACCTATTTTCTTAAAAAAATGGACAGAGCGTCGCATCAAAATAAAAAAGCTTTGAGTTCATTTTTGTCGTTTTGAGAAAATCGACTTTAAATTATTTTTCCTGAAATCCTGAAAAGCCATTAACTTTTGAAATATTTTTGTGTTAAAAAAGCTTAAGTCTAAAATTGTTTCCATGCTGGACTGAGCCCTATTTTTTAACCTAAAAGTAAAGTGAAAAAAGCCTAAAATTAGGCCACTTTAGGTTAGCTTTTGATGGATTTTAGCAAAATAAAATCGATAAAATATGGGGTTTAAAGCATCGGTATGATCATAACTCAATTTACCAAAAAATAAACTTAAAACTTTTTTATTTTGATGCGACGCTCTGTCCATTTTTTTAAGAAAATAAACAAGAAATACTCGCAAAATAGTAAAATAAAGAACATGTTAAAAACATTTTTAGGCTTAAAACTCAAAAAGTTAAGAAGATCAAAATTTTGGACGTTCTTATACAAAAAGACGTGCAGTGGGTGAAATCCCCAGCTGAGTCAAACAAAGATCAAACAATATGCTTGACGCACCTTTCTCTTACAAACATGTCAATTGAGATGACTTACGAATGATATGTGAATCTGTAAGGGAACAATTTTGGATTCCAGCTCATGTACATGACGTCATAGAAATGACGTAATGATTCCCAATTGATCCAAAACACTCCTGGCAAGATAATTAATTTAGCTGGTTAAACCTAACATGCTATCTATTTTCTATAAGTTATAAAGATTCTATTCTATATTGGACGGAGAATCGAGACAAAAATACCATTAGATGCTAGAAATTTCCTCATTTTAGATTCTATTCTATGATATCCTAAAAAATAGAGATTTAATCTGGTACAAGCATTACTGAAACAAATAGGGATTGTCAGCCAAAAGAATTGAAATAAAGTCTAGATTCCACCAAGAGAATTTGGGTTATTTCGAAAGACTAAATGAAAGTAAAAGCATTTGTGAATACCGTTATCATTAAGAGCTGCTTTCTTGCGATCATAATTCAACAAACGTTCTAATTCTGGTGTCCAATGTTCGTCATCTGTTTCCGAATAATTCCCCTGATTAAGAAATAAAAAAACAAGTTAAATTTTTCATTGATTTTATCATTTTTAATCCGTCCGTCCGTCCGTCCGTCCGTCCGTCCGTCCGTCCGTCCGTCCGTCCGTCCGTCCGTCTGTCTGTCTGTCTGCCATAAAAATGAAAATTTCCACATGAAAAAACAGCTTAGAAGGAAAAATACTTGTTGGATTGACACTTTCAAAGTTAGAATTAAAGACAGTTTTTACGCCGAAAGTATAATCTACGCCGTACAACGTTTCATGATTTCGTAAACTACATCATTGATGCTTTAAAGGTTAACAATGTATCTCGTTACGCTTTATTCCACTAATCAAGTATCCTGGCAAAATGCGAAAGTCAGGCCTTTCGAAAATTACTTCCGCTCAAATTTGTTAAACGGTTGTCTACGCGATCTACGCGAGGATAATCAGTTCGCGTTTATAATTTGAGTAGTTGTATAAGGTGAATAAGGTATTTCTATTGATTTCCTCTACTACACCATTCTGTATACATAGGAGTTGAGGGAAATCATCCTTTCAAAGCAGTTTACCACTAAATTTCTAATGGTCAAATGATAAGAAATTATGAAAAATAGAAATGGAAAATTATCATACCTTCCACCTTAAATGACTCCATGGATTTTTCAATTGGCAAAGGCGTTTACCCTAAAAAAGAGAAAACATGTTTTTTAGTAAACAATGACTAAAAAAAGAACTTTCCAGATATCATTGTCTCATTGAGGTCCACTTTCCATGAGGTGTAACGCAAATCTGACAAGATAAGAATAATTCAGCTGATTTGATTAAAATAAAGTAAAAATTCATTATATTGAATGACAGTTTCTTTTTTATTTGGAAGGCCAACTCCAATACCAACTTCATTCTGAAAGATGTCACATTTGGTTCGGTTAAATATGGATCTGAAGATTTGAATGTCATTGTATTTGAGACTTACAGCAACAAGTTTCATATCGAGGACAGCATAAGCATGAGTTGGTACCAAACCTGCTCTCGACGCTTCTAATTCAGAGATAGGGCCAGTTGCTGCTGTGATCAAAACATCACCTACAGATCGGATCGAAATTACAAGAAGCTGTATGAACACAGATATCTAGATATCTAGATAGAACTTTTCCTACCCTATTTGAAGCAAAATAATTTGCTATCTTGGATGAAGTGATCTCACAATTTAGCTTGCGAGACCCTTGAAATTTTGAAGTCCTCGCAGTGTTAAAAAAGTTTCAACAGTGAAAACCAAGGTTTCTAGTGTGGCCTTCAGTATTAGTTGCAAAAGTTTCTGTCGTTGCTAGGTATGTACAGAGTAGCTCTATCTAGTGTTTTATCCAATAAATCTGTGTGTATGACACACAGATTAAACCTTTTTAAAGCTATCAAATCCACAGTAAGCCTCGTTATGAGATAAATTGAAATAATTTTCAAATAAATTGAAATAATTTTCCAATAAATTAATTACCTTGAGCTAGACCTTTAGTCAGTCGCTCAAACAAAATAGTGTGGTCAATTTCATTTGATTTTAATGATGCTCTTTCTGGAATCCAGCCAGTCAGCGCATGTAAATCTATGTTCTGAAAATGAAAATGAGTTATATTACCAGAAATAGAACCCATAATTTGCCTTCAATGTTTCTTTTTCCCCTGAAAACCTTCTCCCCCACTATGGATCCCCCCTCTACAAAAAAAATGAAAAATACATTTTCCAACTCCTTTTGCGATTGTTTGCAAATATTTTTCTTAAATTTCCACAAATTGTGATATGTCTATGCGTGATACATCCCTTTCCCTTGTAATTGGTAAATGTATCAAAAAAGGTTTTTCGATTACTTATTGAATTACGAGATTTTTCAAAAAATTTGACAATATTCCATATCATTCATCATACTTTCTCCATAGACAATATTTTCATGACCCTTTCCAGAGTTTCCTACCTGTAAAATTCATTTTTTATAAAATATGCTTAATCGCTGGCAAAAAGAACGCGAAAGGAAATAGTGGAGTCACTTTTCACATTCATAAGGAACTTCTAAAAGTTGTTTTTAAAAATTAAGGAGGGAGAAGAGTGCAAACTATTTAAAAGGTTACAAACAAATTCTTACTGAGTTTGAACCAGGAAAGTCATATCCTCCCATAACCTAGAAGGAAAATAAATCCAATTAAATGAAAAGCCTTCCAGAGGACAAAAAAAAATATGATAACAAGCTAACTATTTCAGGAGGAAGACATTCTATAATGAAGCTGTATATTTGTAAGTTGAAACAGTGTGAATTCAATTATATATGTAGTGAATACAGTCGCTCTCATGTTGTCTTCTGACCAGCCACCAGAACAGTTGGGAAACCAACGGATCCGGCGAGACTCGAACTCACAACCATGACATTCGCAGGCATTTGCTCTATCATTGAGCTACGGGTCCATATGGAACCCGAGGACTCAATTGCCACTCGGTAGAGCTGGAAGTGAATTCTTGTCTACTGACTGGTCAGAGACGGTGAATTGGGAGAAATCCATCTCCACATTGATACGTAATACGTAAGGGCAATATTCACAATTATATATGCTTTTTTTATAAGAATAATCAGAATTTTTGAAGCCTTCAAATATTCTTAATCATTTAAGTGCCAAGCCTAAAAATATTTTGAACATGTTCTTTTTTCCACCATTTTTGTGAGTCTTTTTGTTTCTTTTTCCTAAGAAATTGGGTGTATTCGAGTCCGCGAAGCCATAAAATTCTTAAAGTTCTTAACTTGTTCTTGATATTTTGGATATCGAAGCTTTATGTTCTGATACAGTTTGTTCTTATAAAAAATGTGTTCAAAACAGAGAATTTTACCTTCATATAAGCTTTCTCTAAGAGGCTGACCCAAAATTCATCTTTATTTTGTGAAAAAGAGCATAGTAATTCGCCTCTGTTCCCCATTGGTAGTCGGTCGTCAATAACAACCTATAACGTTCAAAGGGGGAAAATGTTAAAGTTGTATATAGTCTGCACCACAATTAGTTTTATGGCGTGAGATGGTAGGCAATTCGATCTGCCTAACCAGAGTGCAGTATGCAGTGCTGATGAGTCCTAATAAGGACGAAATGCATGTGCTGCTCTGCCACCCAAATCTCCTGAAAGAAGATAGTTGGACAGAAATTCTATGAATTTCTTCACAGATATATAGTGTATAGATACAACTTTGCCAATAAAAATCTGGTTCAATATAAATCATCTCATGAAACCAGTAAAATTCATCAGCTTGTTTTAAAAAGTTATGCACCAAATTTTAAGTTTGCCTTTCCTCTTTACAACGGAAAAAAAGAATTTAATAAAAATTCAAATTATTTCGGACACAGTTACTCACTCTCCAAACCCTTACTTTTTTTGGGTCACCTGCTATTCTTTTTCACTAATTATTATATTGGGCTATTCCAGAAACACTCTGTACTCCCTATGTTGAGGAGGTGTGGAGTTCAGGCTGGTCTGGAAATTAAAAAATCCAGGGTCTGGTTTTTCGATGATAAAAATCTATGGTGGTCAGTAAAATTAGGTGGAAAATCAAGGGTGGTCAGTAATATGAGGTTGATAATCCAGGGTGATAAGTAAAACGAGGTCGAAAATCTAGGGTGGTCCAAAAAAATGAAAAATTGAAAAAAAAATCCAGGGGGTCAGCTTTCCCAAAAAACCTCCTCAGATTTTCTCTGGAATAGCCCATTAAAAGATTCATTTTGGAGGTGAATCAGAAGTCAATTATTTTCACATTATTGTATTATTATATTATCTGGTATTAATGAACATTTTTCCCTAAATTTAACAAAATCCAAGTCTTTTAAATTCTACATAGTTTTCACTTCACATAAACAGTCTATATATGTTTATCGTTCTTTTATACAAACACATTTGATAAATACAGAAAATTTGACAGGAAAACCCAAAGAAACTGTTGCCTTACTAGTGAAAGTATGGACCTGAATCCTAAAAAACTCCTTGATCTCACCTTTCTGGCCACTCCATTGAACCATAGTTTGACCATGTATTTCCCACATGGGTTTGTCATTGGATTCCCATCACGATCTTGTGGGTAAATTATACTAAAAGAAACAGCAAAAATCTCTCTTAAGTTTATACAAAATATCAAGTTAATTTTTAAGAGCTTATGAAACTGAAAGTGATTTTTGGTAACTTTGACAAAATACGAAGGAGGTGTTTTTTTTTTCATAAAAGTCATCAAACAGTGGACAAAGCAAAGATCTTTATGTTCGACGGAACTTGAAATAAACATTCTTCTCCAAATTTTGTGGAATTTCACTGAATTTTGTGATTGGAAAGTATCTTATCACGAACCTAACAGCTGGTTATTTGCAAGTGACGTATTGACTGGTTTTACGTCACTTACAACCAATCAGCTGTTAGGTGTAAATCATCACTAGGACGGAAGAACGTTTAACACTGATGAAGAAAAAGAATCAAAAGAAAAAGAATGATTTGAAGTAATTGGCAAGAATTTGATTAAATGAGAGGGTCAGCAACTTACTTTGTTAGGATTTTATTTTTGAATTTTCGTTCATACGCAGCACTGATGGCCAGTGAAGCCACAAACGAACAATCTGAAACTATGGTCTAATGAAGAGAAAAATTTTTAGAAACAACTTTTCCTACAATATTATTTGGGAGCTGAATCTCTTCCAGGTTTTACAACCTAAAGGTAGAGATCCAAGTACATCACATATAATATTTATGAAAAACATAATTCATTAGCGAAATCTAAAACACTGCTGATAATCTTCTTTTAAATAGGAGGGAGATTTTATTTACAATATCCTACCTGTTTAATACTGAAACTGTTGACTGCGTAAATCATTTGTGGATTTTGGCAAATATCGGACGGTCTAACCCAATCTGTAAGCCTTGATTTTTGTTTTGGTGCTAGTGGGAGGAGACCATCAGGATCGCTAGGAGGTAGAGAAAAGCAGACCTATAAGTACTTTCAAGAAATTTCGCATCGAGTAATTCATTCATTACACGAAAATCAGTAGATAGGTAATTAACAAAAATTTCGTGTTAATTAAAACCCCCTTTAATTAAAACCAGCCGGTGTCCTTGAAAATGCAAATAAAATTTCTCTTAACTTTTTTGCGTGTAAATTTCAATGTCTACTTATTTTCGTGTAATAAGGAAGCCTTTTTATTACCTTTAGATATTGATACTCAATCATTATGACTATCCAAGGTATAAAGGTTTAACTTATTTGATAGCACAGAGAGAATTCCATAATTCAGCTTGAACAGCTTTCCAGGCTGCTTCATAACATAAAATTCAAGAATTAAGGGGACACTCGCTGTATAGTAACAAAGTGAGAGAGTCATTATCATAAAACGGATAGATAAAGCAAAGGGTTTCAAAATATAAACATAAATGTCTAACCTGAATGGTATTTTATAAGCAAATCTTTCGTTCAAATCCATTTCCATCCAAGGTAAATACTTATTCGTGTTTACAAATGATGTGGTCCTGAAACGAGACGTGGAAGGTTTGCTTAATCTTAATTGTTCAACTTCAAAAAAATGTTGGCAACCATTGACATTATCACATTCATTCTCACAAAAACTAAAATAGAATGTAAATGAAGTAAAAGAGTGTCTTTAAAATCAACTTTTTTCACTTTTGTTTTCAAAAACTGATAATATATAACTAATAAATAATAACACTTTAAAAAAAGGAACATTATTAGGGGGTCTCGAATAAGGGCTAACTCAAAAACAACAAGTCTCGAACAAGCAACGAAACACATTTATTTTGATGTCCCAAATGCAAATCATTGATTACAGATCTTATAACCTACCTTAAAACTTCAATTTCTGGCTTTGTCAGACCACCTTTTTTAGGCCCACTCTGGTTTTGATTTTTAACCGAACCGATCCTCAGTTTCTTGATGTCTAGTTTGTCAGGCGAAGGTACATGAGGTTGTGCTTGTCCTTGAGAAGTCTTGTTTGCTTTCCTTTTCTTGATTTCTTCCGCTCTAAAAAAAACAAAATATTTGAATTCTGAGTTCAATCTTTTTTCAGGTTTATACATTAAAGTCTGTCCAGACATAATTGGCAGTGGAAACAAGAATGCCTGTAACTTTTGATAGTCAAATATAATTATGAAAATTTGTTTTGCTTGTTTTAGAGAATCATAAGCGCTATATTTGAATGTATTTTTGGTTGAAATATTTCGCAATTTTTAGCGGTTAAATTTGCGATTGCAAAAATTGAGCTTTTTTTCTACTTATGCTATAATGTTCATTTTTACACCAGTGGTAGTTCGACCTTAGGTTAAGAAGTTTGTTAAATTTCAAGGCAAACAGAAAAGTCCTTCGGAAGATATGGGACCCGAAATACCCCTTGGTAGCACTTTTCTGTGAAATATCAAATCTCCAACTTATTACATCATATGAGATTGGCCAGAAGTCTGGACCTAAAAGCGTTGCAGGCCATGTCAGCATTTTGAGATGTTTCCCACGTGCTTATTACTCCAGACTTCTGTCAATTAGGCACAAAAGAAAACAAAAAGTAAATTCACCTTTCCAAAGCAGCCATTGCCCACTTATTCAATTTTTCTTTGTGGTGCTGCATATCTGGTTGTTTAGCCTACAGTATAAAAAGGTGATAATGCTATTCAGTATAGGTTATCATAAAATGAAAATTCTACATTAATTTCTATATATGTTTGAATACAGAAATGCTTGGCTTTAAGTCATTGTTGAATCTTGTACTCTTAAGTGCCAAATAAATGGGGCCCCCTCGCTTGTTAATTTTTCGATTTTTTTCCAATGTGCTCGGACCTTAGTAGGACCCTCCCATTTATTAATTTTTGAAAAAATTCCAAGCTACCAAAAGGAAAGTTCCTTGTTATACTCTAAAAAGCCTAAATTTAGTCTATTTTGACCCTTTTTAGGGTTTTTAAAGGTCCATTTTCCAACCCCGTGGTAATTAGGCCCCCCCGTTTATTCAATTTGAAAAATTCTTCCAACTCTTCCACTTGGGAAAGATAAGAGTAAACAAACAAAAACACAGAGAACAGATGACTTCATTTAAACAGCATACTTTTTCCAAGCAAAGCTCGATGGTGTCTGCATAAGCGGAGAGAGCTTCTTCCACATGTCCGTTTTCATCTTCAGAAACTGCTTGGATGAGAAGAAATTCCACTTGCTCTAAACCTTTCTAAAGAAGAAAACAGAATATATAAACAAATTTTTTAAGGGTACATTCATAATATATCATACATACATGCAGTATTATAACTCACAACAAGTAAACATTCAATAGATATTGACTCTTCAAGCGTTTCTAAGTACCTAAAAATTGTGCCTTTTTTGTATGGTATTAGGAGTTTAGTAGAATTCAAATTTAGAACAAGGTCTTGTTTTAAAGAAGCCTCCAAACCATAAACAAAATCTAACAACCAGTCCTAGACCCTCTTTACCACTCGCTTTACCAGTCCTGGACGGTCTTATAGTTGAAATAGATGCTTCAAAATGGCTGTTTATTTAACCCTTTAAGTGCCACGGTAGTTTTTTTCTAAGTTTTTAAAAGAAAATCACTAGTTCAAACTTTAAAGGCTTATATCTCCAGATCTAGAAGGAGTTAGAAGCGCATTCATAGTCGGTTGGATAGCTTAGAGTCTCCTCTTTCTTTTAGGCGCCTTTGGCACCGCTCGATTAAGGAAGGGTGGGGTGGGCGGCGTCTAAAGGGGGGGGGTAGGTAAGGGAAATAATTAAAGCAGTTGCACGGACCTGACTGAATGATAGAAAGGTGGCGAGTGGTGAAACTTCAAACTAATTCGCTGGAGGATAGAATCAAGTTAATCAGGGCCAAATTTGGAGGTTCTTGGATCACTCGAGTTGACCAAAAATGATCAAAATACTGTCAAAATCTTAAAAAAGTGGATTTTTGTCAAATATTTGCATTTTTTTGCATTTTTAGCTTAAAATCTCGCTGAAAAGACTCACTTTTGATTTTTTTTGCTTGGCCATGAAGTCCGATCTGATTCCTACGAGTTAGACCAAAAACAACGATTTCTAACTCAAACTAGACATTACAGGAGGGCTTCGCCCTCCTACATAACCCATGTCTGATATATACGACATTGGCACTTAAAGGGTTAACTAGACTGGTCATTTATCAGTCCTTAAAATACAGTCTCAAGACTAGATTGATTTTTATTACTGCAAATCACTTGAGTCCAGATGATTGTTCAGTTAATTTTTTAAGACTTACTTCATTTTGTGTGGTAGACATAGCTTGACTGTTATCTTTAGTATTCCCTAAAATTTAAAAATCAAATGGGTATAATAAGGAGTGATGGATTAAAACTATAAATCTACGTTTACATTGATGTTTTCATAGTTTTTTTTTCAACCCTTTTTAGAGGGAGTATTCCCAAAATCACTTGAGGTAGACAAAGGAGGTCCTCTTAAGAGTGCCACATCAAAAGCCAATGATCAGACGCTATAAAAAGGTATGAAAAATGGTCTGTAACAAGTTTATTTCATTTATAAAATAAACTGTGATTTCAGATGTTCGATCATATTTACCTTTATCATCAAGAATCTTCTGCAAAAGTTCAGCTCTTTCAATGTATTGAAGAGCTTTGACTTTCAAAGGGTCGAGCGAACGATCCAAAGCAATAGCTTTCAAAATTGCTTCCGCTGCTTTCATGTAATTAGAATGTGCTTCTTCATGATTATTTTCCTGATCATAGCGGATGGCCTGTTCTGCAAAAGAAGTGCCACTTATGATCAATGCATTAGGATCCATCTAATCTTTTTGTATTTTTTTTGCTAAGGATTAATAAAATGGAGAATATACTAATGATCTGAAAAATGTTTAAAGATTACTCTGATAAATTAGTTGTTATTATGCTAAAAGAGTGATTTACCCACACCAACTTACTTTAGCCAAGAAAAATTATTTAAATGATCTAAGCAAATTTCAAGCACAATTTGAGCCAGACAGGTAAAACATTCTTAAAAATTTCGGAAGTCATTGCATTGACTCATCAATGACAAATGTTTTACAAATTGAAAAGAAAAAGGTTGAAAATGATAAACACATTCACATTACAAACAATAATGAAATGATCTTCTGATGCTTATGAATATACAAAATGCAGAAAAAAACTATTATATCAAAACTTATCCAATCATTACTCGTTTTCGGCCGCGCATTCTAATTTCTTCTAATTTTTCCATGATCTCTTTGTTTCTTTTCGGGTCAGTAATACATTTAAAGTAACTGTCTAAGATTTCAGCAAAGAGCCATTCTGTGTTTGGATGTGTGCTTAAAAATGCTCTTTCCAGTACATAAAGATCAACACCCATATCTTCAGAAAATTTGGAAACACTACTTAATCCAAAGTCAATAAGAACATAATCTTCTTTATCATTCTTGGAAGTAACAAGGATATTGGATGTCGTAAGATCTCCATGGATAATGTCAACTGAGTGAATATGAGCAATCATCTTTCCTATTGCTTTTGCCATTGACACAAGTTGTGATTTAGCTTCATCTGTGTTAAGCTTTAAAAGTGTGTCTATTCTTTCACGGAGTGTCAAACTGTCAAGAATTTCCTCCATAAAAATTTGATGTTTTTTATGGTCAATGAAATACACCAAAGGTGTACTTATTCCAGCTTTTCTGCATCGTAATATTGCTCTAGCTTCCTGAAGGGTTCTTTTTTGAGTTAGCTTCAAATCTAATTGTGGATGTCGATATGTCTTTTGAAAACGTTCTTTGATAATGACTTTCTTACCCAAAAAGTCAGCTTTGTAAAGGCGTGCTTCTGCTCCTTGCTTGAATAATTTCATGGCTACTGAATAAATTAAAAAGATTTACTTTCATTAAAAAGAAAATAACATGCAAAAAAGGATAGATGCTAATTGAATTTACCTGATTTTAACAAACCCTATAGAAGTAGTGTTTGACTCTGTAATTTCTGTCTATATGTCAGTTGTTTTCATTGTTAGGCAGTTGATTGAAAAAGCCTTTAAATTTTCACTTCATAGACTTCAAAGCTGCTTTCGATACAGTCTGGAGGAAAGCATTTTGGAAAATACTAAGATCAATCGGTGTCAATCGAAATATTGTGAACATCATAGAGAATATGTATGACCAAACTGAATGTGCTCTTCAAATTGTAGGGAAATTAAATGAATAGTTTGCAGTCAATGTTGGTGTCCACCAAGGCTGTATATTGTCCCAGGCTCTTCAATGTATTTCTGTAATATGTTATGGATGAAGTGAAGAGCATTCTAGCTGTATTTTCCCTTACTGTTAAATCTCTTTGACAACAAATTTGTTTTGATAACTTTCACTGATAGCGCGCCCTTTTTAAGTTTTGTTTTCATTCAAAATGACCGGACGCCGAATGGAGAATTAGAGAACGCCTGTCGCTTAACCGGCTACCGCCCAATGGGATTACCAAATAGCGAGTGTGTAACTTGGCGTGCGAGTGATGTCAAACGCTCCATCGTTTTGCCACTAATTTGGTCTTCTTCGTTCCGGACACTCGCGCGTGTTCTACTACGGATTTTTTTCATATTTTGATTTAAAAGCCCACTCGGTGCGAAAGAGAAATCGTGTATTTTCTATATGCGGTTCATTAAACTCAAATCAAATGACTTTGGAAGTTCGGTGAAATGGTGGTGGAATGGCCGTCTCATGTTGCGTAAGATAGTCCCAAGTTGGAGCAGTTGACGGTAAACATTTTCTAATATGGTCTACAAATTCGCATTTCTAGAATTTTGATAATGGAAACTTAAATATAATGAAGAAAAAAATAAACCGTTTCAATTTTCTTTTATACATTTTACTCCCGGAAAAACAGTAACTTTACATTTCCAGGCTTGCTAACCCCCAGAGGAATTTTGATTGTAAACCCGATTGGTTAATTCCGGAACATCTTCATAATGGCAGATAATTTAAGACACTTCGTCTTACTCCACTGTGGAAAGGTCGTGTGAATTTTTAGATGTCAGTGGTATAATTTTGTTGGTTGATGGCTTGTTGAATCTGGCAAGAAAAAAGTAAACAGGTATAGCTTTTTCTAAACAAGGATCTGAAGGATTCTAGCCACACTGCCCATTGGATTTAGCTTAGGGCTGTCGGATTTAGGACCACTTTAGAGCAGTTGACAGTACCTGCGAGTGGAGCTCTAATTCTTTCTTTCAAAAGAGTGTTCGTGCACTGGTTCCTGCCTTGTTCACAGACTGGGTCCGAATAGACCTTTTTTCAAAGAGGCCACCCTGTTGAATAATTATGTAGTCCAGCAGAAAAACAATGATACACCCATGCATAATTATTACAATATGCATGAAACAGTAATTATGCATTGCTGTATCATTGTTTGTATGGCTGGACTACATAATTATTCAACAGGGTTGCCTCTTTGAAAAAAGGTCCATAGCGCTAGCGCTTTAACGACTTATTATTCCAAGAAGGAAGCTTTCAAATAAAGTGAAAAAACAGAACGAAGGACTTCAAGCTTGTCTACGAGATGGTCAAAAAGGATTTATGTAAAAACCAAGTGAGAAAAGTGAAAAAGTTTGGCGTTCCGTGCACCTGGCTGGGGGCACCCCCCCCTCTACCCCAACACAAGACTTTCCCAAATTTTGGTCTTAAGTAAAACATTTTTGTAATCATTCTTTACTTTAGACCATAGGATATTCAGGCTGAAAATATATGGAAAAGACAGGACTGCAAAAAAAGAATTCAAGGAGAGGAAAGAAGACAAAAAAGAAAAGAACTGGAATGGCTTGTGATATCGGAATAAATAGGATAATTCAATTTGGAATTGGATAAAATACTATTTACTTAGTGACAGAGCTTTCAGATTTCGAAAAGAAAGTGATAAATTTTGAAGGTTCATAATGCAAACTTAACAATTTTCAAACGTTTTACCTTACTGCTTACCTCTTGTTGTTTATAAAAAAGTCCACCATGTTTGTTAAAAGAAAGACCGCTATCCAGAGGTTCAAGGTCGTGCGCTATTGTTAAACAACATATAAAGCCAATCAAAATGATTGCTTTTATCACGTGACCAAAACCTCATCCAAAGTTTGGGAAGCTTTGCGTCGAAAAGTCAGTCAATGTTTAGCAAGGTCGAAAGCCAGACGTCGTTATTTTAAAATCGTGAATACATTACTTTTTTTGCTTTTTAAAGAAGAAAAATTGAGATTTTAAACTTTATTCGCTACTAATTTGATATGGAAGTTGAAATTTCTAATCTGGAGTCCCCAGAAAAGTTGAAAAATGGTCCATTAAAGACAGAAAACGTCGAAGATGCGTCTCCGAATGGAGGTCTGGAACAGAGTCCTCGAAAAAAACAACAACAAAACAGCGAGCGCCAGCAGAATGGAAACAGTTCACAAGTCAAAGGCAAACCAAAGAAGAAGCATCGAAGAGGAGCCAAGAAGAAGCACAGGAACAAGTACAAACCCTACAACAAACTCACATGGGATGAGAAGAGAAAGCTTGACGAAAAAGATGCAGTCAAAGCTGTTCGAAAAAGGGAGGAACTTGTTGCTCAAAAAGGTCGCCCAATTGCACCTTACAACACCACACAATTTTTGATGGAGGAGCACGATCCTGGGGATGAAAATTTCCAACAACACCATCATCATTCTAGTACTAGCAGTGCAGAGGGAAATGGAAAGGACAATGATGACAATGATGAAAGTTGTAGCTCATGTGCTTCAAGTGATGAATATTTCGAGAAAGACTTTGATGAATTTTACGAACGTGTTCATATTGATACTCTAAACTCTTACACAAAAGAAGACTTGATAAAGAATTGTTATGATCTAGAACAACGTATTGAAAACCTTGAAAGAGAGGTCAAATTAAAGGACAATAGATTGCAAGATGTTCAACAATTACAAGATGAAAATCAGAGATTATTGCAAGAAAATAATGAACTGAAAGAAAAAATGATCAAAATTTAGGCTTTTATCATGAAGAAAGTTCTTCTTTTTATATTATATTTTCTTTAAACTAGGACTGAGTTTCTAAACGTATAAAACATATATTTAATGTAGAGTGTTTTTAATGCCAAAAAGGAAAATCATTAGTTCAATTTATGGGACAGATAAATAAAATTTATTTATGTGCGTGATTTTTCCACGCACCAGGAAATTTGTAACACAGTGATTTTATATTAGGCTTACACATTCAACATTGTACCATGTTTTATTTAGTTCTGTACATATATTATTTTATGACATTTTTATTTCTTGTGGATAAAAACTTTAGGAAACATCATTGGATGGAAAACTGTATCTTCTCTTATTCCCTTTTTTATCTGTCACCCTTTACTATACGTTTCTTTATAAGAACGTGAGGCTGAAAATCTGAGCCTTAGATTTTAAAAGATATTAAGAAAGTACTCTTAGGTGCCAAATAAGGGGGGTTGGAAAAATTTTTCAAATCAAATAAACGGGGGGGACCTAATTACCGGGGGGGGGGGGGGTCGGAAAATGGACCTTAAAAAAACCCTAAAAGGGTCGAAATAGACTAGATTGAAGCTTTTTAGAGTAAAACAATGAACTTTCCTTTTGGCTGGTAGCTGGGAATTTTTTCAAAAATTAATAAACGGGGGGGGGGGGGGGTCCTAGTAAGGTCCGGGGGGGTTGGAAGAAAATCGAAAAATTTACAAGCGGGGGGGGGGGGGGACGTTTATTTGGCACCTAAGAGTATTAGCTTTCCCAGATTTTACTTTAAAGTCGCATTCTATCAGGAATGTTTAAAGCACCTGTCTTACAGCCATCGTGGAACTTCTTCCAGCAGTGGGGATAAAAATTTCTATCGAAATGCCACTAGGGATAGAAATTCTATTACGTTTTGGAATGCATTTTGTTCAATTTAACTTTTATTAATGACCGGGGGGGGGGCACTCGATAAAAAAACGACCGTACGTGCGGCCTAAATTTATCGGACCCTTACAGTGCAGAGATCGACCCTTACCAGCTTACGGTCAGATGTTCCTAATTTTGCACCCTTAGAGTGCACTTTTTCTCACCTTTGCTCATTTCGACCCTTTCATTTTCGTTTACCGTGAGCGTCCACTTTGGGAAGCTTGGAAAAGCGACTCTTAAAAGGCCGCCCGAAGTATGGGGCACAGTCAATTTTCTGGTGGGTCGGGGTCCCACCAAGTTTATGACACAGAGTTTTTAAAAATGAATTCATTCTGTAAATCATCCCCTTATATTGTTTGAATATTTGCGGACATATTTACAATATTTTGAGTACGCTAATACGATTTTTAATAGCTTGGGCGTTCAGTTTATTAAATGACGGTCACCTGCGACGACGAACCACTCGGGTGAGTTAGGGCGTGTCTAGATTTTTAAAAATCACAAATCCCGAATCCGCGACCAATAGCACCCATTCTCAGGGATTCACTTATGGATTTTTAGATGACCTATACCTTAAGGTTTCAGGACCCGGTTGTTACGTAATTAAATATTAACCTAAAAATTAATTATTAAAGAAAGTGTGAATTATGACGTCATCAAATTATGACGTCATAAATCGTAAATTAGCTCTAACTCTATAAGTACATGTCGAATCTTTGTCAAATTTGGATCAAAGATGCATCTTAATGGTGCCGAACTTTTCAATGAAAAATTTTTTGAAAATTTTGATGACGTCAGCAAAAAATGCAAAAAATCGAAAAATGTAATTTTTTGCTGACGTCATCAGATTTTTCCAAAATTTTTTTTCTCAAAAAGTTACATTTCAGTTAGATGCATCTTTGGTTCAAATTTGGGAAAGATTGGACATGTATTTTTAATATTATAGCGATTATACGATTCATGACGTCACCAAATTCGATCAAATTATGATGTCATGATTACAATTTCTTTAATAATTAATTTTTAGGTTAATATTTAATTACGTAACAACCGGGTCCTGAAACCTTAAGGTATAGAGGTACTTTAGAGCCCTAAGTGGATCTCTGAATCTGGCTGCTATTGGTAGCGAAAACTTAGGGTAAACTGTTAGGTTTCTGAGACTTGCCCTAAGTCACTCGAGCAGATTACGGTGAAAAGTTCTAAATGTGGGGGCGTACGTTATTTCGATCTTTTTTCTTCGGAATTTCGGAAATCGGGCAAAATTCCTTCGTTTTTCGGAATACTGAAATTGTTTCGGTATCGGAAATCCATGAATTTTTGCTTCGGAATTTCGGTGTTATAAAGTTTTTATCCCACTTTTTCGGAATTCATACATGAAAAATCAAATCTGATGAAAAATTAGTCAAAACGAGGAAAAATACCCAGAAAAATCGGTATCGGAATTGTAAGTATTTTTTTACGGAATCTCGGAAATGTTAGAAAAATTGTTCGGTATTTCGGAAACTGCAAACCCCGTACGCCCCCCCCCTAAATCGGGTTAGACGAACCTAAGTTCAAAAAACGATACGCCAACCACAAGTCATTCTTCGCCAACAAAAAGTACGAAAAAGAACCTGAACTTTTCAAAGGAGATTTGGAGGTAAGTTGAAACGAAAGAATCGTTCCCCAAAGATTACTTGGAAGACAGTCCTTAAATGTTCACCGTTCAATCGTCGAATCGTGCTTCGCTGATATTTTTACTCTGACTTAATGAAAAATTAGATATTGCCACATTCGGCCAACCTGAGAAACTGTTAAATTCAAAAGAATGAACTGATTTCGAAATGCCAGCATGTAAATAAGTTCACCCTCAAACTCCACGGCACCAAAGACTGAAACGAAGTCAATTATTTTGGCGCGACTTTACAGTGTACAGTATAGTATTTTCAGTATAGAATTTTTGACTGAAGATTGTAAATCAAGCTTTGAAAAATGTAAATTTTGTGTAAAATCATATGGGATGAACAAACAGTGAAAGATATTTGTCTTGATTCATTTATCGCCATAATTTTAAAAACCTTACATAAAATAGACATTAAACGGAATAAAATTCTGGAACCAGAAATAGCCGGACCCCAAACCATTTAAGATTGATCTATTTGGCATTTTTTCATCATTTTTTCGATCCCAAAATCAACCACTAAAATCATTTTCTCTTATCCCTCCCTTAAAAATTTCATTCTTAAAGTATGTTTCAATGATATAACCTACAACGAAGACAAGAAAGTCAGTAACTTGACACGATTTAATTGAAATTGGGGTTTTGCGCTTGTCCATTTTTCATCTTCATTTTCCAATTTTTTTTTTTTTACTTGATTTGGTACTATTCTACACTTGAATATCTTTTCAATTTGTCTCCGCAAAGATTATATTGAGATGGGCTTGACTTGATTTTCAAACGAATAGAGCCTCTTGGGTCTCTTGAAGTTAATGAAATTAAACATTGAAAACACTGGGTTTGTCCCGTTTGTCTCTCGATGCCGATAATATATTTTATAGATAATTTCTTAAATGTATTTCTATTCTAAATAGGTCTTTTCATAAATTTTCGTCACGAACGAAACTTGTCTCATTTTAACATGCTTAACAAGCCGGTATTTTTATTGAGACGTTAACTTCAATTAGTACGATTAGCAGCATATACATTTGTCTAATAACTAATTAAAGCTTTAATTGAAAACGAGGCAAATGTAGCTCATGACGTTAACTTACGAAAAGGTCGTTATTATATATACAATTAAAAATTAATCCCTCATATAAAAAATCTTCGTAGATAATGCGTTATAAAATTCAATAATATACAGTGTGTCCGCCAAAAAAGCGGACAAATTTTTATATAAAAGTAAAACCCTAATTATTTATTTTTTAATCTGGGTTTAGAATAGTTGAAATAAGATTAAAATTTTCTGATCAATCAATAGATATTCAATTCTCAAGATGATTGAATAGGTTTTGGAGATTATGGTCGTGTTCAGACCTGAAAGTTTAAGTTTAAGGTTTAAGTAGTACCTTGTTGATATGGGAATTCAATTATAATCACTTTTCTTTTGTCATCATCGATTGGCGATCTCGAGGAATCTCCTTTCCTAACTTGAAATCATGTCATCTTCTCTCTTGAGATACTTTGAAACAAAAAAGATTTCAGGGAATCCCTCTGATTTCGTCTATTCAGAAAACTGTAACGAAATCGTAAAAACTTTTTTTTTAAACCAGAGGGTGATTCCTTTTTAAACTTTGGTTTAACTAATGAGGAGCGTGCCGTTAAATACAAAAGGAATCTAAAAGAAACTTGTAGACCTAATTGATTTAAACCTTGGTCTGAACACGACCTATAGGTACATAAGGGTCATAAAATTTCTCATAAATCATGAAGATTTTACTTTATATAAAAATATGTCCGCTTTTTTTGGGATACACACTGTAATAGCATAACACCTCTGTTGGGATAAACAAATTGCATAAAAGGATTAGAATTATGCAAGCAGATACTTTCGGCAGATGATATCCACAGTTAATTTTCCAAAATCCTTTGTTATCTTAGTTTAATGAAGATAAAACAAAGAATTTTTGATAATCCCGAGGAGAAAAATTCTAAACAAAATGTAATGCTAACAGCACCGTAAGATCAACCCTGTCGCATCAAAAAGTAGTATTTTTCCAAATGACAAATCATTTTATTCAGAACCCGTGAAATCTGTTTCAATAAGAATGCATATTGTCTAAATTTTCAATAATTCTTTCGCACCCATTATACATAAAAAAGAATTGTATTTCGATGTCGAAAATGAAAATTACTGTTACTTAAATTTAATTTCTGCCACTTTTGAGATGTTCTGCTATTTCTGCTGACGTCATCAAAATATTTACAATCATAGAATGGGCTCTTCCAAAAAAAATTTTACATGGGGGTTCAGGATATATTGTCCGGGGGTAGCAAAAAATCATCAAAATTTGCCTTGTCCGGGGTGTAAATTTGCTCTGTCCGGGGGTAATTTGGTGTGTCCGGGGGGTCAGCAGATGCCTGTCCGGGGGGCCAAAAGTCACCCTGTCCGGGGGGTAAATCACTAAAATTTGTTATATCCTCCAACCCCCATGTAAAACTTTTTTCTGGAGAGCCCAATACTCCTTTTGATATCATTGGTAAAAATTTCATAAAGTTTTACTGAGTAGTTCTCAAGATATTTAATTCTCTTGTTTTATGACGTCATCATAAGTGGCCTAATAACATGTTTGAAATTTGGACACGCATTAATTTCCCTGAGGAATACAATGATAATTGAAAACTCATATCTACTTAAGAAAATATGCTAAATATTCAAAATACAGATCCGGGGAACGACCTTAAAGTGGGGAGGCTGAAGGCTCAAAATGAGATAAAATTTGCTAGGAATTTGAGAAAAAAATCTCATTTGCTCAAAAGTGGGGAAGTCTCCCCAGTCTCCCCGCTTCCGCCGGGCCTAAAATACATATTTCTAATGCTGATAATATGTCTATGGTTTTTTCGAATTATTAAAATCAAAGAAAACTTGAGCTAACTGAGCTCTATTACCAAGTCTTTGTGAATTCTTAAAATGACATTCGGTTTTATTTGTTTTGACATCTGAAACACAATTCTCAAACTCATACCAAGTATGAAGTTCACTATCCAAAGCTCTGAAAACATTAAGATTGGATCCTTCAAAAACACCAAGAATAGTTTTATTGTTAGGCAAGTTTTCATCAAGGAAGTCATTTTTCCACATACGAGCTGCTTTATAATCATTATTATTGAAACAGCCAACTTGATATGAGTCTCGACCCCAGAACCCGGTTGTGGTGTGTACTTCTGAAAATGCTGGTTTCTGCTTGCCATTGTAAACAATGTCTGGATTGTATTCCAAGAAAGGAATGGGGAAAAAGACCTGAAAAGTAAAAAACATTAAAATTGTTAATAGAATCAATGGTGTGCTCTCATTTTAAGTGATTATCAAGCAATAGATACTGACAGAATGGTTAAAAATATGTCTGACTGGTCTCTGAGGAAAAATCGTAGAAAAATCTTTGGAAGATTTCGATACATGGCGATGACACATCTATCTTGTTTTCAAACATCTCGAAACGTTGGATATAGAACCTTCTAAAGACAATATCCTGTGCCTAATTACATGCTTCAATACACTCCTTCTGCACTCTAGTTGAATTTAGAAGGTGAATCTAATTACGGTGATGAAACTAAAGAAATGCAATTGTTCGAATTATGGAGTTATGAATTTTTAAGCTTTATAAGGTTGAAGGGGCCAGAAAACTTGTTCGAGTTAAGGAGACATTCGAGTTATAGAGATTCCAGTTAAAGAAGTTCCACTGTACCTGCAATCCAGTCACTACATTAACACGACATCTGTTTAAAAAATTGACAGTGAAATGATTATGATGTGAGAGCAAGAGTATAAGAGCGTTGGAAGGTAGTTTCATTGACACAATGTCCATCACCAAGACATCAGAAATGTGTTTAACACCAACTTGTAACCATGGTAATTGAGCCCACATGTATGATTGCTTGTATCTGAAAATATAAGAAGTTTGCATTGGGGGTTGTTTAGTGTTGATAAGAATGAGATCATTGTTTTTTGAAATTAGCCGTAGATATCGGGTCTGTGTACAGACAAGTAAAGATTTGACTGAAATTTTAATTTCTGGACTGTGGAAATTGTGTGAAAATTAATTTTGATAGGAAATTTGAAAGGAATTCTTCAAATCTATCAGTCATCCTTTCTTTCCGCAATATAAACTTTATTAGGCTATTCCAGATGTTGAGGAGGTTAGATTTTCCAGGTCCAGGTACTCTCAAAAAAATTTCGGTGAAAATCCAAATGAGACGTATCACAGTACATGAAAAAATCAAGGAGTCTCTTAAGGGTATACAGGAAATCCTCCAGGGAGATCTAGAATTTTAGAATCAAATTTTCAGGAAAAGCCTAAACACAAGTAATTCGCACCTTGAAATCAGATTTTTGAATTCTAGAAACGGTTCTTTTTCTTCTTCAAACTTCCCATCACGAATATTGACAAAGACAGTTAGAAGAACAACATTTTCTCCAGATTGTAAACAAAGTCTTTTGTACATTTGCATGAACTTTTCAAAATATTTCATGTCATCCCTTCGAAAAGAAAAATACCAAAGAAATTAAGTATTTGAAATAGGAAGCAAGGTCAGCAATGATTTATTTCAATACATACTGAGTAATATATGTTTAGGTGATATGCTGTAACGTCATTAGAAAAATAGAAAAAAGCAATGGAAGAAAATAAAACATAACATAATATCATCCAAAGACTGTTCAATATTTTAACGATCTTTTACTAGTCCCAGGTGATACCAATACAGTGGAATCTCCATAGCTCGAACTCACCCGAGAAACGCGAATTCGCAAATTTGTTTGAATTAAGGTAATTAAGAGTTATGGAGCAAGTATCTATAAGGAATTGTTAACTGAAGGGAGGTGAAAACTTGTTCGAGTTAAGGAGACATTTGAGTTATAATAAAGGTTCGAGCTAAATAGACTCTATTGTATATCTTTTCAACTTTGGGTAGAGCAAAACTTTCTAAAAAACCCAAATTGATATAATGAAAAGAGTTATTTTCTACTTACTTGAGTAACGGTAGTACAATGTGTATTCCTTTCTGTTCTGTTGCAGCTGGCATTGAAAGTGATTCAACTCTGGAGAAAGGTCGAAGTAACTGATAACGATACACTTTATCTGACGATTTGTCCTTCATTTCAATCAGATATTCTGCCCCTAAAGAAACGGTCATTTCACAGCTTTAGCGATAGTGTCTGTACCCTGGTCAAAATTCTTGTCAAGATCTTACTAAGATCTTGGAAGGGTCAAGAATCCTGACCAGGGAATCAAGAAGCAAGAGAGATATAAACGTTAGAACAACCCGCTGATCAGACCTTCAAAATTGAGGACAGTCAAACAAAGTCTGATTTACCATCTTCCTCATTCAGTCAGGATAAACACAAATGAACCACTACTCTTAGGTGCCAAATAAAGGGGGGGGGGGTTGGAAAAGTTTTCCAAATTAAATAAACGGGGGGGGCCTAATTACCGGGGGGAGGTTGGAAAATGGACCTTTAAAAACCCTAAAAAGGGTCAAAATAGACTAAATTTAGGCTTTTTAGAGTAAAACAAGGAACTTTCCTTTTGGTAGCTGGGAATTTAAAAAAAAATTGGGGGGGGGGGTTATTTGGCACCTAAGAGTAACCATCATTGAAACAGAAGAAACAGAAGACATTTCGTGTTGCGAAATAAAACTCACTACTACCCGAGAGAAACGATTGGAAAATTGCACTGTCTGTCTTGTCTTACAACATCATAATATATACCGAAGACTTTGTGGTGATAAGTTGTCAGAGAAATTTTGTACTATCAGAGAAAAGCTTCGTTTCATAGAATTTAGATACAATAGACTTGCTAATTCAAACTGTCATTCAAACTGGGTATATCTAATTTGAACAGACAAATTTCTATTTTCAAGTTCGAAATATGGAGACAAAATGTAAACTTTTAACGAAGAAATAGTGAAAAAAGATTCAAAAGGCAGTAAAAATACCTCTTTTCGGATCAACTCTGTGATATCCATTTAACAATTCCAATCTACGATTTCCATATTTTTGATTGATAGCTTGTTTTACTGTTTGTAGAATCTCTGTAAAATCACCATAATATGAAGCAGGGAAAGATGAGGTTGGCTCTTGATCAGTGAAAGCATACATCTTGTTTTTATCAAATAATGTCCATTGAATAACTTCAAATCTTGATGATGGTCGGAATGGTCGCGGATAGCCTAGTGGCCATGTTAATTTCTTCTCCAACACATCTAAGAATTGAAAGAAAATTTATAATTGGTTTAAAGGCGTAGGCTTTTTTGAAGGTCATTTAGTTTTGTATGGAAAAAAATGTACCATCGCAGTCTGAGGCGACCCGAAGAGTCCTCTCTCTATAACTGTCTTCCCTAAGGTAGGGATGATAGACGCCACTCTTTCTTCCTGGATTGCTCGCCATTTACCCTCGATTCTTCTCTTTAAGATATTCTTCTATTCAAAATGTGCATTAAGCAGAGAGATAAATCAAATACTATTTCGTATTAAGCGCGAGGTCTTTGGTATAACCCAATAGGGGATTGATCCCGGTATCTTGCGCATCGCAGCACCCGAATGCCCTACCTTTGCACTTCGGTTACTACCATCTGAGTTGCCAAAAACTGTTGTTTAAGAATCTCATCTAACGTTTTATAGACGCCGTGTGTCCTACTGGGTTTATACTTATTACGATTTTAGTTCATAGGAATGATAATTTATGCAGGATAATACACTTTATAGTTAGAACCAAATGAAAATCACGCTGTTGAGTACAAAATAACATCGTACCGTATATTCTTAAGTCGATAATTCCTAATTTATTAAGAATAATTTCGCCTAATTCCTAGGCTTATTCAATTTAATAAATTGTCAAATATTATGTACCTGTCATATTTTGTGAGTAGGATTTTCCAGTCGAGTGTGTAGTTTTTAAAGCAGTCAACTGTCACTTCAGTTCCAGAGAGTTTTGGATGTTTGTAGATGGTCCCGAGTAGTCTGTTGTCTGGTCAGTCGTGTAGAGCGTCAGTTTGTCGTCATAAGTCAAAACGAACACACACCTTAGAAGCAGATTCACATACAAAAGTCACACAAAAACGTCGAGTAGAGCTCTGATGGGTTGTAAATTGCACACATAAATTGCATCTCAAAATGTCCAAAGTATCTCTCAGCCAATCAGAGCTTTTCTCGACTTTTTTTCCGTGACGTTTTTACATGAATCTACTAATAGGAAATTTGTGTACTTGAAATCGCCATTAATTGGTACTCAGATATACGTAAATAAAATGAACAAACCGTTTGGCACTCTATCATGAAATTCTTTGATCGAAGCTTGTAAGTTACGTGAAGTTTTTAAAGTTTCCTTTAAACGTTCTTGAACGATAGTTTTGTGTAATTTCAACATATCCGTGTTTGATTTGAGAGGAGCAATAGAGATAACATTTAGGGTGTTTCCATCTCCTAAAACTCGTTGCATATTGCTGCTTTGGATATTAAGAAATCGTTCGGAATTCTAAAACGAAAGAAAAGTCAAAACCGTTGTTTTAGAATATTAGGATTACTGCAAAAAGCAGAAAAATTCATCTACCTTCAAAAAACTAGATTTTGTAGCTTTGTGGATTCAAAAGTAAATTTAAAAGTAAAATTTTAATCGAGTTCTAAAATTTAATAGTAAAAAAGTCCTTGAAAGGTAAAGGCAAAAACGCAATTTGTTTCTCACAAAAAAAGAAAAGTTTCCAAATAATCACAATCGATTAAAGCATGCAACGTAGTTTGAGATTGTAAATACCTTGGCAAGAAAATATCTTTATTATTAGAAGAAATAGAAACTCACGCAAAAAAGTGTTTCCTTATTTCCCAGTTTTGATAACAACCCAGAAGGAAAACCCGCTCCATCAGTTTGGTAATAGTTTGAAAGAGCTGTATGACTCATTATAACGCCATGGCTTGAAGAGCATTCTCCTTTAATTTTATTTGCCAGTATGATTGGTTGTGTCGAATTCAACCGTTTTAAATGATCTCCAGCATTAACCATATTCAAATAAACATTATCATTACTCAAAATAAACCAGTTATATTTATTCAAATGGTGATCTTTCATATATTGTACAATACGCAATGAAAATTCCAAATCACTCGACGTGTCCACAATATCTGGTAATTGAATGACGTTAAGGTTTAATTTCTTCACAAATCGGTTATGAAATTCACTGTCTCTTGAGTACGGTGTGAAGAAAACAACAGTCTGATCATCTGAAGACCACGTGTTATTAATGGTCACACCATTGGTCATAAGTTGTTGTTCACTTATTTTGACACCAACAAACATTAGATTTTTGAAACCAAGCTCACTGTATACAAAATAAGGCCTGTAGTCATTGTTAAATCGATTTGGTTTTGCCTTTACTGTTACTGGCTTTTCTATATTTATGCTTCGACCAGATTTAGATTGTTCTTTTTGATCCAAAATAACTTTATCGTGACATTTCGAAAGTGCTTGATATGACGATGAAAATTTGAGACGTATAACCAGCCCCAAAAGAAAGCCTGATATCAGATAGACAAATATCTTTGGATTTTTGTTATTCATACTTCGATTCATTGCTTTGTTTTTTTTACTAGAAAAAAGAAAAAGAATTTATTGAAATTGTCGGATTATTGTCCACAATCTATCATAGCCAATTCTTTACAAAAACATTTAAATCTGAGAAAATAGTTTCAAAATATTTGAATCATTATTGAAAATCAAAAAAACTCAAAAGACTACTTCGTCACGTCAAAGCTAAAAAGACTTAAGTTAAATTACTACAAATATGAGCTGCTGGTGAATTCCTATTCAAGGGGTCATTCTTCAGGCCTAGAAAGCCTTATCTACCAAAATTTGACCTCTTATGACTTGTTTATAACATAATACTGGTTAAAATCGACCATTGTTACAGTACCAAAAAAGGGAGACCTTACTTAGTCTTGCCACAAACTATCGTGGTATCTCTCTTCTCCCAATCGCAGCAAAAATCTATAACAAGCTTCTTCTGAATAGAATCCGAGTTCATGTTGAACCCATTCTGTGTAAAAATCAAAACGGTTTTCAAAGTGGTCGTTCTACTTTAAGCCAAGTTCTTGCTCTTCAACGAATCTTAGAGGAAGCTAGAAACTTCAATCGATCGTGAAGCAATTTTGATTTTTGTTGATTTCAAGAATACAACGTTTAACAGTCTCAACTGCGCACGCGTATGAACAATTTGCCATTGTTTTGATTTTGGCAACCACGGGAAACTTCACTCTCCCCTGTAAAAAATGGTAGGTAAACATCCAGTTCTCATAAGAAAACCCAGCAGAGAAATGGCAGGTAAAGAACTTCTTTTAATCATAACTTCTTTTCCTCTAGATAATTTTGTGAAATTTGACCTAATTTTCATTTTAAAATCAAATTTTCAGGAACCGATAATAATTGTAAACGTCTTAATTATCTATATTCCTTTGCCTCACCGAAAAGACGACGTAGTTGTGATTTTTTCACCGATAGTCGGGGCAAAATGGACGACAATTTTTTGGCTTGAATCAAAGGACAAGTTATAACTAACAAGAGATATATTACAAGACAACTCAAACTGAAACATCAAAATATAGTCCCTTTCCTCCGCTTAGGAACTAACTGTTTTTGGTTATATCCGGACCAGAGGTACTCAGATACTAGACTAGTAAAAGAAAGAAAAAATACAATTAATCGAACGTTAGTAAGAAAAAAAATAATAATCAATTCTAAAATTAATGGAACTCTTCAAGGTACTCTAATAGTTTTCGTCCCTAATTTATTTTTTCGAAAAACTTTCCAAGCCAGAATTTTATTCCACCTTATGTAATTTTTGGGAAAATTTTTTGAAGGTTTTTTTTTTTGCCTTTCAATAAGCACTTTTCAAAAATTTTCACAAAATTTAATATTAAAACCCCCCCCCCCCCACTTATTTGGATTTCAAATTAGGCTTTATACCACAGAAATTTTAAAATGCTTTTAAATTAAAAAAAGAAAAAAAAAAGTACGATTTTCGTGTTTTTCAAAGAATTTTTCTAATGAACAGAAACAAAACAAAAAAATGAAGTCGTTCTCATCCAGTCAACCAAATTGCTTTTATTTTGAAAACGCAGAAATCCAAATTTTATTACTTAATTCCTCGTGTCATCCCAAGAAAGTTTTAAATCTTTCTTGTTCATCCTTCTGCTTTTCTAACCCTTTTCATCGGTACCATAATGTGTTTACAAACATCTCGAAAGACGTCATTTACGGCGCGAGATTTGTTTACAATCTTCTAAGATTTAAAATGGTAGCTTCACAGTGAAGAGAAAAAATGGGAGATGATTTACCCGTTCACAAAAGCAAACAATTTGAGTACGATTTCGATGAAAAGGATCTAAGACTGTCTATTGTTAGGTGTGTTGTTTTTGTATATTTCTTTCTTCAAAAACTTGCCCAAACATACCCTGAACATTTGTGGACCATTTTCAGGTCAAGTTAGGGCTTTGAAGCTCAAAATCGTGAAGCAGTTTTGTGTCGTCCCGTCATCAAACAACTGCCGTTTTAACAGGAGTGCAGCGATCCGATTCATTCCACCGATTTTCGAAGTTGTAGCAAATAAAGAATCACGCTTGGGATATAATAAGACATCGTTTATGCAAACACGGAAACACGCGTCCCTCAAACATCGCTCTTAATTTTTTGTCCTCTAGTTATCTAGTGATGGTGCCTTAATCGAGATATGTCGAACGATGAGACTTTTAGTCAATACCGACTCGTGTCGAAATCATCAAATAAAAAATACAAAAAAACAAAGTGCAAAAATGTACAAAGATGGCCTTCTTGGTGTAAAACAGTTTTGATTTTTTTTTAAATTTCGACAAATGTGATTACGCCATTTCTTTATCAATGAACGTTAATTTCAACATTGGTTGTGCAGGTAAGTTTCGACATAAAAGAACCTCCTCCCCCCGCCCGCGCGACTTGCAAAAACCCTAGAATTTGACCTTATTTTACTTGATACTGCTTTTAAAAAAAAAGGATTGAAAAAATTTTCGTAAGTTTCACTACGTTTTTCCCAGTTAAAAAAAATAAAATTAAACCGAAGAAAAATGCTTAGATCGGGCGCAGCGCGGGCAACATTTAAACTTCAAGAGTTTAAAAAAGTCCGTGTTTCGTTTCCTCCGGTAATTTTTTGCTATCAACGCGAGAAATAACATCATTTTAAACGGTTTTCACGTCCTAGTCAAAAGAAATTTTTAGGACGTTCAGCCAAACCATTTTCCAAGGTCATTTGATGAAAAAAACTCTGGTTTAAAGTGTATTAATAGGCAAAGTTTATGCATTTTTCGCTTGTAGAGTTTAAGGTCTTGCACAAATGCCTGTTCGTCTAAACGCATTCGCAAAAGGTGTTGTATCAATAGACCTTTTTTAAAGAGCGTTCTGCTAAAAACAATGATATAAACAGGTTTCATTCCTGCTGGACCTCCATCCAAAAAAGGTTATTGATTGGCTAGACTATACACCGTTTAGGAGTCTCGCCTCCTCCACCGTGTTCCACCGTGAAAACAGTAGGTAAAAATGCGCACTTTAGTACTGTGAAAGGTTAGAGGAATGTAAACATTGTCAATTTTTTTCTTTCCTTTAAAAAGAATGACTTATATATATTTGAACATGATATCAATGATAATTTCATGGATCTCTCCTGAAAATTTCACATAAATTCATCAAGAGGAAAAGAAGTTATGATTAAAAGGAGTTCTTTACCTACCATTTTTCTGCTGAGTTTCCTTATGAAAACCAAATTTTTACCTACCGTTTTTTTACGCTCTCCCCCGTAGTTTCCCGCGATCACTAAAATCAAAACAATGGAAAATTGCTTAGACGCGTGCGCAGTCGACACTACTAAACGGTGTATTGATTACCGTGAGATTGGGTAACTTGTGTCAGTGGAGGCTAACATGCATAGCTCTCAAATGAATGACTTGTATGGTCATTAAAATACAAAGTTAAATCAAAACAAAAATGATAGAGTAGAGCTGCAAGCGGAGTGCGTTTTGTCCAGACAGGTAATAAGACGTAAGGCCTTTCTTCTTAGAGGTGGTATTGTCAAGACCCCAGAGTTGGCACCATATTGAAGATGGGAACGAAAGAGATAATAAATGTTAACTAAAAACATAGTGCCTGAGCTTAGATATAAGCTCTGGCAAAGTTTAGCTGAAAAAACTTTGAAAAATTTTCTTACCTCCAATTTTAAGAAGGAACCAGTCTGTCTTTTCCCAGCATTTTGTTTGAAAGCCTTAGCAGATCTAACTCCAAAGATCATCATTAAATGAAAATATGGGTATCAGCGAAATGAAAAGTTTCGGATTAAATAGAGTTTATTAGATGAAATAGAGACATGGGATTCAGATAAAATGATAAAAGTCAAGCCTTTCCTCTAACCCCATAGTGGTTAGAATAGAATGATCAACAGTATCGAAAGCCTTTTGCAAATCAACAAAAACACCATACACAAAGTTACCATCATCAAGAGATTTCCAAATACGTTCAACAATATTAAGTAAGGTATGGATGGTTGAGTGAGATCTATAAAAACCAAACTGGCGCTCAAAAAATACTCGATGAGAATCTAAGAAAGTAATAAGACGAGAGTACATAAGTTTCTCAAGAATTTTCTCTATGTTGGAAAGGAGAGATATAGGGCGATAATTGGATATTTCAAGTGGAGAGCCTTTGTTTTTGAAAACGGGAATAACTTTCGAGAGTTTAAGCATTGTGGGAAAACAACCAGATTCAAATGAAAGGTTAAAAAGAAAAGAAAGGGGTCCAGAGAGATCAAACTTTAGAAGACGAAGAATTTTTTTGGGAAATGCTATAAGGGCCAGATGATTTGTTAAAGGATAAAGAATTAATTGTTAGTAAAACTTCAGCAGGGTTAACACGATCAAGAAAAATAGAGTTCCTAATGTGATTTTTGAGATAGTGAGAGAAGTGACGATTGGTTGGACCAATTTTGGAACGGACAGTATCTGCAATAGATGTAAAAAAGTCATTGAAGCCATTGGCAACAATGTTTGGATCAGAGCTGAGATGGCCATTGACACGAATAGATGAAGGAGAAGATTTGGAATCAGATCCTATGATATCTCTGATCCTTTCCCAGACTTTCAAAATATTTGTAGCATGAACAGAGAAAAAACTGGAATAATAATTATTCTTACTCTTACGTGTAAGAGTAACTATGAGATTTTTGTATGTTTTATATCTTTGATAGTAAAAAGATTTCATAATAGGGTCCTTGGTTTGAATATATTTCCTAGAATAAAATTGACGTTGTGAGATTGACTTAATAATTCTGGGGGTGATCCATGGTTTAGCCCGAGTTTTTTGTTGGCGTTTGGTCACAATAACAGTTGGTATATGTTGATCAATAAGGTCTTGGACAAGATCATAAAAAGTTTTGAAAGCTTGATCAACATCTGTTATATGATATAAATTATTTACCCAATCAATATTAAGAAAATCAAAAATAAAATTTTGTTGTTTAAAGTTTTTCCAGTCCTTTCGAAAGATTTTTCATTTGGTTTTACAGAGGGACCACAGACAAATGAAATTGAGGAAGATGATCAGAGATAGAATAATGAAGAAATTGAAGAAAAAATATAATAAGTGTCATGGAGTGGTCAGTAATTCGAGTCGGAAGAAAAATATTAGGTATAAGAAAGTGTGATCCAAGGTTGTTCAAATAAGATAAGATATTGGGATCAGAAGAAGTATTCAAAAGATTAATGTTGAAATCACCTAGCAAAAGAATTTGTTTATTTTCTTTGTTGATTTTATTCAAAAGTGGTTCAAGAAGTTTATTGAATTCATCAAGCGAAAAAAGAGGGTTTTTATAGATGGATCCAACAATAGTATTAGTAGAATTTGGATGAAGGATTTCTGCAAAAGTAGATTCAAGAAAGGTTGGCCTATACAACGTAGAGTCAAGATCTTTGCGGGGCTCAAAAGAGAAATTGTTTGAAATGTATAACATAGTGCCACCTACAGAAGCTTCTGTAGGCGTGTAAATTGGTTCCTGAAAATTTTCAAGATTAAAGTTGAAAGATGGTTTTTTCCCCTTCAAAATACGGGTTTCATGTTTCATGTTTCATTTTCGATTTTCGATTATATAAACCAAAAGAAAAAAAAATCTTTTCTATGTTTCACTTTTTTGCACCAATTCTTCAAATTGAAAATATTTAAGATTTTTAAGTTCTTCTTTAATTCAATGATTTTTTACAGCACTTTGTTCACGATCTAAATCTTGCATCAAATTCCCAGCTTCTTCAGGGAATTGAAGATAAGAAGTAGTTTATACCTTAGGATAACGGAAACAAATAAAAAAGGTGTTATGAAAAGGGTGAGATTTTACGTCCGCCGTGCATGGCAGCGAGAGGCCAGGGGTGCCAAAAAGAAGGGCCATTTGTGCCAAAAAGAAGGGCCATTTGAAATATGGCAATCTCATTGGTGGAAATTAAATAAACAGTCCGCGAAGGAGCACTGAAAATTAATCAGAAGAAGAGACCACTTTTGTTTTTGTCGCAGATTTCAACATAAAGTTCTCACAGGGATAACTTGTGAATGTCTTTTGTCAACTTGTCAGCATTGTATTGTTTCTATTTCTATTTCTTTATTAGCAAGAACTTTTTACAAGTTATTTTCGCTAATGGAACAAAAAATAAATAAATGAAGAAATATTAAGTAATTTACAGACTATAATTAAACAACTATAGTGTACAAAGGAAAAGACAAAAGAGGTAAGGCTAGCCTAGTTTCTAATCCTGATCAAGGAGTTTAAGTCTAGGCTGACTGAATTGGCTAAGTCGGCTGGTGGGCTAAGTTGGCTGGTTGGCTAAGTTGGCTGGTTGGCTCTAAAGTTGTCTGGTTGGCTTTAAAGTTGGTTGGTTGGTTAAATTGGTTGAGTTGGCTAAGTTATCTAAATTGTTAGCTAGAAAAAAAGGTTTCCAGCCAACCTAGCCAATTTAGCCAACCACAATTTATTGTTCTTTAAGAACTACAAGCTGTATGTGTATTGGCTGAGTTGGCTGGTTTGCTCTGATTGTTATTTGGTAATTACAATTTGGGCTATTGGACTATTTGGCTAAGAGCTTGGCTAATTGACTAGTTGGCTGTTTGGCTAGTTGTCTGAGTGTGATTAGGTTGGGTAGATTGGCTAAAGTTGGCTGGTTGGCTTTAGTGTGGTTAGTTGTTTGTAATTGTAGACTAGTTGGTTGCTGATGTTGATGTTCTAGTTAAGTGCGTAGGTAGTTTAGGGTGAAGTTGGCTGGTTGGCTAGCCAACTCTTCAAAATTATACTTGCAGTGTTTATTTCATAGTTGATTGATGATTAATGCTGCAAAAGGTTTTATCATTTACTTGACTCGCAAGGGAAAGGATGGGTTGCAAAACTTCTGCAGGAATTTATTGAAAAATGAACCGGTGCTTTTGAATGAATGAAATCAACAACTTTGAGAAAGTACCTATTTGCCATAGTTGAAAAGATCTGAACCAAGAAGCCAACACTGAAAACTAATTTGAAAAACAACTTCCCAAGTAAAAAGATCTATGGGTGAGAATATACCTAGACCCACACATTGCCGGATAGTCTATTTCACGGAAATTTTGCCGGACCTCATACACTAAACTAGTTTGCAAAAAAACACCACATAGAAGATCATTCAAATTCATGTGAATAGAGCAGTAAAAAATGCAAGTTTTTTATTTTTCATTTTTTTTTGCAAAAGTTCCAGAAATGAAAATAAAGGGATAATAATAATTGAATACTATCCACAGATGATCCGCAGCACTATCCTAAAGCTAGAATTGCTTTGCATACTCTTCGCTTGAGAAAATGATTGACAGATTAAAGTTTTTCACCCGCGTGGGAGCTCGCGGTCGTTCTGCAAGCATTTTTGGCTCTCAATCCTTGGACCATGCTAAAATGGTAGGCTTAGCTGGAACAGGTCATTTCAATGGAAGTTGTTCCGGAATGTTTACAAGGCTCTTGACAGAAAATCTTTTGTTTTATTGTCAATGCTGACAGTGTCGTTATTAATTTTGTTAGAGAAGTGCACTTTATAGTTTTGATTCCCATTAAAGAATCATATTCTGGTTTTCATGTTATACTAGATGCTGTTTTAGAGCTTCAGAGCTAGCCTGTTTGTGCAGATTTCCATATAAACTTCTCACAGAGATTACTTGTCAATGTGTTGTGTCAATTTGTCAGCATTGTATTGTTGCAAAGGGAAAGATAAAAGAGGTAAGACTAGCCTCTAGTTTCTAATCCTGATATAGGGCTTTAAGTCTAGACTGCAGAATTATGTATCACTTTAGTTTGTAGTCAAGGCCTAACAAATCAAAGCATTATCACATCAATTGAATATTAATTTTTTGTTAGTTGGTTAGTTGGCTGCTGCATGTTAGCAATCGGTCATTTTGGGTTGTCTCTAGCTCTCAATTTTTATTTAATTGTCTTGAGATCACGGGATCTTGGGATCAATTTGATGAATTCTTGATTCAGGTGACTCTCTCTCATCCTTGATGTTGCAATTACATCCTGAAACCTAGATTTTCTAGTGTGACAATGTGTTAATACTTAAATCATCTTGTAAATATTCTTTCTACCATTTTTTAGAGAAATAGCGGAGGGCTGTTTGAGATAAAAACGCAATTCTTGCTCTTTTTTGGAAAATATTGCCTGCCTATAAACAGCATTTTTGTTGACCAGCCAACAGTGCACTTAATAATTTTAAGCCGATTTTTCTTAAAAAAATTACTGTACAGTTAGCTTTCATTGCCATTGATAGAAAGGTTGTGGGGTAGCCTGGTGATCCATGCAATGATTTCTTCTTTTATATAATGATGGTGAAATGCATGAATAGCATGGTTTGGGCTATGAGGAATTTCTCAGCTCCAAACAACAGTTGAAACACAGCCAATAAAATTCTGTTATTATTTTACTTGTCATACTTTCTTAGAAATAACGCAACTTTCTAAAGTTGTATTAATTTTGAATGAAATGTTGGACCAGCTTGTGTCAATTCAAATAAAGAAAATAATAAAAATTCAAAAAAAGAAAAAAAAAATCGTGTTGGATGGCGTTTGATGAAGTTTGATCGCCATCAAACATTTCATCCAACATTTGCGGCGAGATCAAAGAAGCGATCTCATTGAATTGTGTAATTTTTTGTGTTGGATTGGTTTGGTGGTACTTTTTTCTTTATTTTTTGAATTTTAATTTTTTTCCAAGTCATGTCTGATGAAATGTTGGATCGGTTTGCCCCGGCCTTGATTTTCGCTTCACCCAACGCAAGTTTTTCCATCAAACATTTCATCTAACATCGGAAAATCATGTTGGATGAAATGTTGGACTGGTTTGCCCTGGCCCTAAGTGAGGACAGCGCTAAATTCGAATTTCCTACTGCCTCACAACTGAAACCTGTCCTATTTATAAAAATACATGATGGGCCTCCTGTCTAGTTGTGGGGCTTTCAAAGTTTTTAAATGCATGAATAGCTGAGCTAAATCTTGGTGCAATGTTCAACTTTCCCCAAACTTGCCCTCTTCAAAAATGAAGCAGGTTTGCTGGTCATTTCCTTTGCACGTTCACAGAAGTCTTCTCCTCTCTCTTACTCTGGAAGCCCAAGTGTCTGGTTCAAAGAGCAAGAAAGCTAACTTTCACTGACGCAGTCAGTTGGGACACTGGGCTTCATTTTATTGACCTGGAGACTGCCATGCGCAAGTACGATACTCGGTGCCAGAGAGTGGAATCTATCATCTCGACGGCGGTCGAAAGATGATGAAAAGATGATGATGCTCTTGTTCTTTTACCTAAATTTTGCAGGGTTTTTTTCTCACATGACTATCTCTACTATCTCTTAATAAATGCGTTCACGTCACTGTACTTGTTTCATAGTCTGCATATTTAAATACATGTTATTAGAGCCCCAGCTATTTGAATGCTTGAAAATCAGTAAAAATTGTGTGAATACGTAAATCTCAATTTCTTCAAGTTTCTTCAAGAATCCTTGATTTTGTCAAAATTAGGTTTAAGTGAGTTTAAAAAAAACTTCCATGAATGGATAAATTTCGATAAAAGGGGGACTCTTTGTTTTAGGCAGAATGACTAACGATTTTAGTAAATAAGGAAGCTATGGCCAGTGCTATTTTAAATTGAAATGATTGTAAATACTAGTTTGCAAAGGATTAGGACTTTGATCTACATTCAGTCAATTTTAAATATCAAGTCCTTAAATCTAACCGCTTTGTTCAATATTTTGTGATGAAGATTTTCATTGGTAAATCCCAATGGTGGAATGCATCTTTTCAAAATCATTGCATTTTTAACACTGTCATTTTGAGAGAAGCATGGAAATGGTAGTTTAAAAAGTTAAGATGATAAAAATTAAAAAAAGTTTTTAAATTTATGTTTTCACACCTTTTCTGTCGATTTTAATGTATTCACCCAATCCGCTGGGGAGGCAATGCCTTGATTAATATGGATTTTCAAACCTCACAAGTCTTTATCAAGGGTTACAGAAACAACAAAAAGTCAAAGTAGTCTCTAAGGGTTGGAATTTTAACCTGTTAGAGTCTCAATAAGGGTATGAAAGGCAAAAAATACCAAAATAATTTCTCTATCATTTTAAGTTAATCTGCACTATTCAAGACTCTCTGACCCTACACTCCTTGGGTCGGAATACCACAACTTCAAAACTTTTTTTTGCAAATTACAACAACAGACAGTTAGTAATTTAGTTTCTTTGATTTTCAAGTGATCTTATAATCACTAATTACTATCTTTTGATATGTGATTATCTTGACTATTAATGATTAATTTTTATTTCGTGGTGAAGGAATACTTCGAAGAATTTTATATTATGCCTTATTAAAGCATGGATTTAATATAGAGGGTTCACAACAAAGTCATATTAAATCCATGATTAAAGTAATAGGGAAATGTCTAGAAAGAGAATTTTAAAAGTAAGGAATATTTTGGATTTAAGGGATTTCTATTTCTACAATGTAAGGGAAAGTTCGAAGAGCTATTTTTAGCATGTGAGTTTTAGAGAACCATTTTAGGTGAGAAGGAAAATGAACATGATAAAATAGAATTCTTTTATCACCCACATCCTATTTATTCTTAAAGTGTGAAGTCTCTTTTTCACCAATCATAATAAAAATCTTTATTTAAAAAAAAAATGAGAACGATTACTTTGTATCAAATTCATATTTTTGAAGTGAAGAAATTTTATCTCTCTGATATATGGGTTCTATGTTTATTTAACTGATTATTGAATTTTAGTGAAGAAACTCCCATATTAAGAATTGAAATTTATTTTGGTTGATTAGTAAAAAGTTGATATATGATATACATCCGTACATCCTGTGCCCAAGTTCAGGAGTTGCCACAAAGCCATTACACGTTTTTTTTTTTATAAGAACGTCAAAAATTTTCGAAGCCTTCGGATGTTCTTAGTTTTTTGGATTTGAAGCCTAAAAATGTTCTTAAAATGTTCTTATTTTCAGCATTTTTTGAGCATTTTGATGTAATTTCTTAAGAAAATGCATGTTTTTAATTCTCCAAAGCCTTAAAATGTTCTTAACTTGTTCTTAACATTTCGGCCCTCGAAGCCTTATGTTCTTATATAGTTTGTTCTTATAAAAAAAAAACGTGTATGGTAATAACCGGGAGGGCACATTGCTATACTGTACATTGTAATAGATATACATACATTTTCATACGATTCGAAATAAACAATATTTCGACCTACTTGCCAATAAGTATGACACTTTTTAAAAAAATAGTTGGTAGAATTATAGATTTAGATTTTGAAGTTGTTTTTAAAGATTTCAAACTGAGGAAATTTTTGTTTCAATGTTTTGTTTGTTTTTGTTAGCTAGGCTATAATAAAATCTGTTTATATATAACTGTATTTTTTAATGTTTGATGTGACTATTTACTTATAGTTTGTTATAAGAAATAAAATTGAAATTAGAGAATTTTGATTTATGTGTGTTTAAAACACTGTAAAATGAGAAAACAAGTCGTATACCTAGTTTATTGATGATACAATTTATGATGTATAAGTTGGATAAATAAATGAAGGTTTATGGAGACTTTTTAGCTTATTTTCTTAAAAGAAATTGTTTTGTTTTTTCAGCGTCCATTTACCAAATTGCACTATCCTGTTTGCTATTACAAAGAAGTCTTATTGCAAACTTGTATCAAATTTCACGTCAGAAAATAAAAGACTTTCTTAGATGGAGCAAAAAAATTGTTTTCATGTGTAACACAAAGCTCTAGAATTTTAAAAGCGTCTGATATCATTTCTCATGTTATAGTAGAGAAGTTGAGATTAAGATCAACAAGCTAACCAGATTTTTTAACAAATCCTTTTTTTCTGACACCTTAATCATATCTACTACTACTATCAAACAAGAAATTCTATAGTTTCTATAGATGTTATTTATAATAATCGTTATTAATTATAGAGAGACTTTTTAGCAGCTGAAGGTTGCCAACTTCTTGTGGTTTTGCTTTAAATTTGAGTATGACTTTACGTTTACTCTAATGGTAAAAATTTGAAGGTTGAATCTTGATTGTTTTATTATTTTCAACAGTTTTTGTTTGCTTGACGTGGCATATAGCTTTTTTGGAGTACTGTATTGTGTTGGATGGGAGTCTTATCAACTGCCTTTAATTTTCATTAACTGTAATTGCAAAGAACTAATTTTTTAATGACATTTCTGTGTAGGTCAATCATAAGATGATTTGGTCATAGCGACATTGTAATGATTGTTGTTATTAGCTTCTAAGTGTAGCAACAAGCCAATTGCAATTTTACATCACTCTAAAATTTTTCTTTCAATCGTAAAGTGCCTCCTTTAACATACTTTAGATTAATCTGTTAAGGCTATGAGAATTTTTCTATCTCTGAATGAGAAAGAAAATTCAAAAATGTTTTAGATTTCTTGTTTAATATAGTCATGTAACATTCTTTTAGAAAGTTATGAAATACTGTTACTTATTTGAAATCATTTGAAGAAGAAAATAGAATGATTGGTATGGTATAATATTGAATTTTGAACCAAATTGAGCTTGTGTGATATGAAATTTTCAACTGTTCCTAGTTATTTTATCTATTGGTCTAGGTTGTTTAGCTTACACTTGTATGGAGCCTTTTTGAATAAATTAGGAACACGTTTATAAGGAAGTTGAGGCTGAAAATGGTCAGAAAAATAACGATTCGTTGAGGAACTGCTCAAGCTGAGAAAAATAAAACAAGTTAAGGAACAGAGAGTCAAACTTGAAGTTGCACACGTTTACAAAAGCCTAAACAAAAATATCACAAAATATTGACGAAACAACATTCAACAAACGTCTTTTTCTGTGCTGTAGTCCATTGTTATACTTATACATAAGGTATATGCTTATTAAATTCAATCTTAGCAGCTAAGTAAATAAGGAACTCCAGGCTCGGAGTTAAGGTTCCTTATAAAAAAACGTGTATGCCTTTTATAGGGCGTTGCTTTTATGGAGCTTTTTTCTTTTTGAGATGATACGTATTGATCTGTTATTTCGCTTAAAAGTCTACATTTTACCTATGGATCGAAGTTGTGAGCGTCCCTCCATAGAATATTTATTTTGATGATTATTCAAGCTCTGTAAGATCTTTTTGAGAATCTAGAGAAACATCTTTGACTTCTAACTGAATTTTATGAATGAACACCCCTGTCTCACGGCCCCGGTGAAACTTTTTTTCCTTTCCTCAGTGGGGATAAAAATTCCTATTGAAATCCTAATAGAGATTCTATTGCATGTTCCAAGGTTAAAAAACGCAGTAGGATGGTTTTGGAGTACAATTTTTAAACTTGGAATTTCGAGTGGGGATGAAATCAAACTCAATTTCCCAGTGGGGCTGAAATCCAAAGGTATTTTCCCACCAGGGACGAAATTTTTGCTTCATTCTCCAGTGGGGCTGTGACACAGGGGTATGAATGATGATTATGGCTTACTTATGATCGGCAGAACTGTCCTGGGAAAATTAGTTTTTATGTTTGATTTTTCCTGTTTTTGCTTTTTGACTTCATAACGGCCGATTTGTTCCACTTTCAAAGAAAATAAACAAGAAAATCCAACCAAAACAACTTCCTGTTATGATTTGCTACTAACAACACTAAGATTCTCATCCTTCCAAAGTGGGTTTTATGTGTTTTGTAAGTTCAACCTCTCTCTCAAATGTATACAATCTCTGTGTGATCGTTTTGACCTCTTGATAATTACTTTAAAAATCTAATGTGACATGATATACTGTCTGTTAGTAATAGTTTTAAAGGAAACGTTTGGTCGAGTTGACATTGATATATCTACTCAAACTGTTGTGAACATTGATACGAAAATTTACTATTGATTTTAAAGGAGATATTGAATAAATTCTCATTATCAGCTTGTATCTGTCTAACCACTTGAGTTTCTTTCTCCTGCATTCCATGATACCTTTAGAAGTAATTTCCTATTATGGTTGGAGTATCTTCATTGTGGTTTCTATAGGAGGGACAGTCTAGTTTCATCTGTAGCTGATAGTTTCAACTATCTTCTCAGAGAGAAAGATCTGCATTCTGAAATTTATAGGTTTGTTAAGATATGTTTGACATCTTAGAGTAAATAGCAGATAGTAGACATAGATTAATAAAGCCCGAAGGGCTAGATGGTGTGCTTCGGCTGAAAAGTAAGCCGTGGTTAGGTAGGAAATCCTACTTGGTCACGTGACATTACAATAGAATTTCAGTGCTTGACCAATCAGAAGCTTCGCGGGTTTTCAAAAACAATAGCAACAATATTTCTTCCGATATTCAATTTTTTTCAATACTTAGTAAAATTGAATCCAGTCTCATTTTAGTTCAGGTTCAATAGGTATATTTTACCAATGTCAAATGATTTGAAATTTCTGCATCAATGAGAGCATCGATAGGGACATTTGATGTCATTTAATATTAGTAAAATCGAATCTAGTCTCACTTTAGTTCAGGCTCAATAGGTGTATTACTAGTGAACTTTGACTATAACGTTCCTTTACTATATCATCTCAATCGCTCAATAGCGGTTCAAAATCATATTTTTCTTAGTATTTTATGAAAATTGTTCTTATCTTGTTCTTGATTTATTTTACCGAATCTCAGCCTCACATTCTTATGAAATTGTTAATGTAAAATAAAAATGTATTTTACGAGATTGGTTATTCACCTTTCTAAAACCTTGTACGATACGTAATTGTCAAAATCTTAAATTTGACTTAAAACATTATTTTAGGTCATGAATATACTAATCATAAAAACGAAAAATAAAAAATGAAAAGTCGTGCACCTGGTGTCCCTCAACCAAAAGAATCACCAACAGACACCACACAACAACAACCAAGTCATGAACCATTCAGCTTAACCACTGTTTTATACCGTTTGAATTCAACCACCAAAGCCTGGGATTCTGTAGAAGACGGTTTCGTTTCCATCAATGTGGAATGGATTACTCGTGGTAATGGAATCACCAGACATTTACATTTGTCTTATCTGAAGAATCAACAAAAAGTATATGATCTTATTTTTAAACCTTTTTATGACATGATCTTGTTTGCTACAATATATATTACAGTTCACTGTCAAATACATAATATTGAGCTATTGTTTAATATGTTGAATCTTCCAAGGGTATCTGAGACCGCGTATTTTTGGCATCATGTTTCATTGGCTAACTTGGGAATCAATACTGTTTTAACCAATAGAAAAGCTTTATTTTCACTTTCCATATCTTATTCTTTTATTATTTATTTGACAAAAGGTTTTGCATTTTTTAAGAGCCCCCCCCCAGCGGCACCCCTAATCACGCCATCACGCAAAAAAATTTTCTCCATCACGCATCACGAAAATCGCTAAAATTTGTCATCACGCAAAAAATAGCGAAAAATAGCCCAAATCACGCATCACGCCTCAAATTTTTGCCCTATCACTCATCACGCCAAAAACCTTGATCACGCCATCACGCCAAAAAAAATCTCTAATCACGCCATTACGCAAGAAAAAAGTCCGAATCACGCCATCACGCAAACCGCTGGGGGGGCCTCTTTTAACGCTATAAAAGTTATATCTCACTCTCAGCTATTGTATGATTTACCATCTAACTGTTTCAAAGATTTCATATTCTAAAATCAAACTTTAGTTAGGTTCTCTAATATAACTTTCAAGGGGAATTGAAATCTTCAAAATAAGGAGTGTATCGATTTATTGAAGTAAAGCGTCGTTTATGAGAGTTTTATAAATTTCACGATAATGGAGCGTATCGAATAATAAAACGTCGAATTAGAATGTATTCTTCAATGAAAAATCTTCATTACTTTTAATTAATAGGTTTATCTGTCAACGACCAAGGATATAAAGAATGTTCGTAAGAAAGATACGTTCATTCGATGGAGTCTTGACAAAACAACTTATGGAGCACGTTTTCGAAACGATGAAAATGCTCAAAAGGTAGTTAAAGGACATCAATTTACTTACACATCGTTTTTAAACAAAATAAAGAACATCTCCCACTCCCCTTTTGACACGAGCACAAGGTGCGCCTGTTTTCTATATCATAAAAAATCATCAAGTCTAACTACACTTTTTTTTTAGAAGAACCAGTAAATTTTTGCTGAGGCTCGGCTGTTCTTATTTTTTTGGCACTTTGAGCCTTGAATTGTTCTTATTTTGTTCTTATTTTTTCTAAGGTAAAAAACAAGTTTAACTTCAGCCTCTCCACTGTTCTTAAATTGTTCTTATTTTTTGGCATTTTTGAGCCTCATTGTTCTTATAAAATTGTTCTTATAAAAAAAAGGTGTATCACTTTAAATTTCATTTCTCATTATTTTCTAGTTTGCAGATGCATTGGGACATAGTGTTAAGGTAAGTGATCCATTTTGGTTTTGTTAGATGATTTCTATTCAAATTTAACTAAAGGGTAATATGTGTATACTGGGGTGCGCACGAGGGTTTTGACTTCCGAAGCACTGATGAATTTTGTCGTGATTTCCGAAATTCCGGTTAAAAATACATTAGTTTCATTACCGACTTTTCTTTTGTTTTTGAGCTGTTTAGCTAAAATTCCGAAATTTTGAAAATAAAATCCCTTTAGAGTTTTTCGACTTACAAAAAGGTCTATTTCCGATACTGAACCAATTTTAAGATTCCGAAATACCGAAGTAAAACGTTCGATTTACACAATACCTACGTACCCCATACTCTTTACTATTTTAATGAATTTTTCTTTTTACTATTTTTACTTTTTATTATTTTTACAATCCCATTTGATACGGTTACGTGATTTGCACTTTTCAAATTGCTAATTTATCCAGTCCAGAGATGCTTTCTTTAACTAGTTTTTAAATTACAAACTACTTTTTTTCAGGAGACAGTACCATTGAAAATATATTACAATCTCGAAAAACCATTATCGGTGGATATTTCTTGGCAATTATCACTCAATGAAGCATTGGAAAAAGTGTACAAATCCTATAATTTATCAAAGGAGGATGTATTTTTAAAATACCGTGAGAATGGAAAACCTAAAGAGAAATTGGATGGCAATTCAAATGTTGGTGATTTGAGATTTGTTGATATTGAGATATGTGTGGTTGTCAAAGGTATGAATTTTAAATGGAAGGTATCAATATCGAATTCGAAATGTGTAATAATTTTTATGCCTAGACAGAAATTCAGCCAGATGATGATGTATGTTTTCGATTTCTTTTTATTGTTATCAGTAAGAACAATTTAGACCTGGGACCCGGGTGATAGGGTACTAAGGTTTGGAGAATGTTGGAGAGTTTATGGTTTTCGCACACTTCCAAAAAGAGAAAATCCTTACTCAAAGACTTTTAATTTTGTATTGTTTTTATAACGGTTAAAAAACCAACCCTTACCGTCTGCACATGCCCAGAACTCATTTTTGCCCAAGTACAACCCCTGCCCCGCGACTTAAGATCCGGGGGCTTTCTTAATACCATGGCCTTCTTAATAATCAACTTTATACACTCGTAAACTCTTTATTTTCATAGAACCGCTGAAAAGAAAGACAAGTGTTACTTTCAACGTAAGTGCTATTGTTTTTGTTCCATACTAGGATATACTTGCGTATTTCCCAACATTTCTGTATAATTAAAATTGGAGTGAATTTATTGGAAGCGAAAATTCTTAGGTTCCAATAAATTCACTCCAATTTTAATTATACAGACTTGATTCAAAACTTTCAAGAAATCTCTGCAGTATTACACGATGTTTTTTGCTCAGTTTAAAGAGATATTACGCAAAACTACGGGTTTTCTAGCTTGGAAACATTCAAATTCTGAAACAGTACCCTCAAATTGAGTAACAAACATCAAAAAGTTGGTCACATACATTTTGAATCCTTTTCTTTTTGAATCCACTGGCCATGGTCTATGTTAATTAGACATCGAATCGCTGTCCCTTCTAGCATTTGCAGCCATTTATTTTCCCTTTATTTGATTTACAGATCAACAATTCATTGTGGCAGGGATTATTGGAGTTGGCCAACCTAAGTATTGTAAGTACCTTAAAAGTGACAATTTTTGAACAAGTGACGAATATTTTCCCCGACGAAAATTTTCCCCGGCCTTAATGCGTTTACCAACTATCAGCAAGTGACGAATTTTTCCCCGACGGAAATTTTCACCGACGGAAATTTTCACCGACGAAGATTTTCACCGACGAAAATTTTCCCCGACGAAGTTTTCCCCGATAAGGTATTTCATTTTCAGACATACCAGACAAAATCTTCATGAAATTTTCATAATTCAATATTGTATCCACTATTCTTGTTCCATTGATATCAAACTCAATGAAAAATATCCGTATCAAATTTTGATACAAATGATTCATCGCATTTAGAGCAATCTCGATAATCATCAAATATCACAATAGTAATATATTATTAATTCTCTGCTTACACTCTCAACTTCCTGACCATAGACATTAAGTATAACGCTGTATTTGTGTCTTTTAACTTTCTTTCACCCCCTGCTGAAATTGTTACAAAAGACAGTTTAAAGGCATTACTATTCATGGAGCTAGCCTTAGGTAGTGTTTTTTAGTGTATGGATCCATCGTTAGCTATGGTTTTAAAGGAATGAATCATTTCTATCTGTAGTACATTTTGCTCCAACCTTTTTATGTTTATGTATTTGCACTTTTAAAGGGACGACGGAGTAACTAACGCGATTTGAAACTACCCGCAGTTTTAACCGATCAAATCGAGAACGGTGAAAGTTCTGATTTACCGTCGTCCTCAGTCAGTCAGGATCTAGACAAATCAGAAGCTAATTGTTTCCGTCATAGAAAAACAAGCATACAAAAGCTCACTATCAAAAAAATCAAAATATAATAGCCGCATTCTTTTTCACCGTTCAACATACATAAGCTCACTATTAATTGAACAGACCCAATAACGAGTACCATTTTTTCAATATTATTTTGGTCAGTCCCTCAATGGTTTAGATCCTTAACAGGATATATGTTATTTTAGGTTTTTAACGCGTTGCTGTATGAAATATTGCAACATCATCAAAATAAAATATTATTTCCTGTTTCTTTACTCAGGATGAGATTTCTTCACCATCAGTAGCATATTTGATCGAATGTTTTGTGGATGATCATGGTGGTACAAGCTATCTCAGAGAAGTCAACAGTGAGTAACTATCATCATAGTCGTTTATAACACTTATTATACAGTAATACTGTTACGGGATAATGTAATGTGTGCTGGCTGGGTTAGACTGGATTTGCTTATAACACTTATTACAGCAGTCATACTGTTACAGGATAATGTAATGTGGGCTAGCAGGGTTGGACTGGAGTTGTTTATAACACTTATTACAGCAGTCATACTGTTACGGGATTAAATTCAACTTTAGACTAGAGTCTACTTTTGGCAGAACTTTGCTTTTTGATAATTTTTTACTACGCTGAGTCCAGTGAAGTAGACTAGGAGCATTTGGCGAGGTCGCCATTTTGAAAGAAAATGTTAAAAATCCAAATAACAATAAAACTACTTGGAGTTGAAAGATAATAATCAAAAATGAGAAACAAACACGATTAAAAGATTTGCAATCCCTTTTTCTCAAATAAAAACATTGCTTCATACTGTTTTTACCTTCCAAAAACAACTTAAATCTGGCGGACTGTTTTACAGTCCGCCTAAGCAAAAGCATATTACCATATACTACCGGGCCACTTATCAGCGCCATCCAGTCTATCAAAAAGCTTTAAGTGGACCCCGGGCTAATTCAACTTATGTCCTTCAGTTTTTCTCATCACATCCTACTTTTTCTTGATTTTAGTTGTCTGGCGAGACTACATCTGGATAGATTTTTAATAGAAAATATCAGGGCTACATTATCCGTAAATTCTATTTAATTCATCTCTGTGTCCATTTTTAATAGATTCGAAAATGTCACCACAACTTGCGGATGAGTTGAACACATTAGCAGGTCAAGTACACGCAATGAATCTCTCCAAAAATAGCGAACCCAAGCTGGTTACAACACTGGAAAGAAAGAAACGCCAGGCTCCAAAACCACCCAGTGCAAAACCACCAGAGAAACAAACATCAACGAAACGAAAAGCACCCACTCCGCCCACTAACAGGGCGCCACCTCAATTTGTTCCGCCCCCACCGCCAGATGACCCACCACCGAAATGTTCGTCAACTTCGCCAGTGGGTCCACTTTCACCGAGAACTATGGGTAAGATCTATTACAGTCTCGAAAAATCGACTCTCTGCCACTCGAATCTCTTCAATAATCGATGATTGCCTTATCCCTTCCATTGCTTCAAACCTATGGCTTTTTGTATCGCACACCCAATTTTGAACGATTACTTTATGGCCGGTCTCCGCTTTTGCGCGAAATGGGGGACAGGTTTTTTCCTAACCTTTTTTGCCTGAAAAAAAGATTACGTCATAAAAAAGTTTCACGTGAATAAAGAAAAGTTGAAGGAAGTTCTACTCTTTTTATCCGTTACATCAATTTCGACCAATGGAATTGCTTCATTTTTCAACCGACCAATGACCTTACAAAAATATATATTATATTTTATCTGATAGATAAGAAATGAGGATGATCAGTTATTATTTGTCGATGGGATTTGAATTAATTGTTATCTTTCTGAATTTTTCTATTTGGTTGAGTTGCAGGAGGCTTTGAGGAGGCCCGCAATTCCCGAGTTATTTTTTCCGAGTTAAAAAACAGAGTTAAGAAAAAACCGAGTTATCCCGAGTTATGACGTCATTTTTGGAATTTAGTGACGTCATTTTTCATTTTATAACTCGGTTTATTTTGCTTCCTTTAACTTTCCGAGTTATTTTCCATTTTTTAACTCGGGAATTTTTGCTTTGCTTCCTTTAACTTTCCGAGTTATTTTCCAATTTTTAACTCGGGAATTTTTGCTTCCTGAGTTATTTTTGAATTTTTAACTCGGGAATTTTTTCTTCCTTTAGCTTTCCGAGTTATTTTCCATTTTTTTAAATCGGGAATTTTTGGTTCCTTTAGCTTTCCGAGTTATTTTCTTCATAAAAAAACACCAGCTTTAATCTTTAATCTATTGATCGAAACCACAAGCACACCGCAAATTTACTATTTGCTTGAATAGAAGAAGAATTTTGTGAATGAGTTCTATGGGGGGGGGTACTAAGGCAAGTACGGGTATTTTTTGGACCTTCGAAGGGTCGTAAAAATCACAAATCTAATTTCAGTCCCCCTAAGGCTTGTAAAGAAAGTTCCAATAAGGGTCACGAAATCTCGAAAAATCAGTTTTTTGCGGCACATACCCGTCAGCTCGCAACCCTAGTACCCCTGGATAGTCTGTGAAATGATTGATTCAAGAATCGTTGGTGATTCATTCAAAATTTTTACAGCGAAGGGGGAAAGACTCTTGTCATGTCACTTACAGTATTCTTTAGTGAAATAGGGAGGAAATATTAATTTTGAAATAGCTTTATCTCATCACTTACCTACTGTATTTTTTTAGATTTACACAGCATTTATGCTGTAAGATTTTTGAAGGGCTTACACTTTGTTTATCTAGCAGGTTTTAATTTTTATTCACTTGTTTGTTGATTATTCATTTTATTCAAAGCAGGTTAAGGTTTTTCTAGTTGGTAATGGATGGTTATGTCTTTGATTTTGGTTGGTATGGGATCAATAGATTAAAGCTTCAATAATTAATTAAAAATTCAAAAAAAACTCGGAAAGCTAAAGGAAGAAAAAATTCCCGAGTTAAAAAATGAAAGATAACTCGGAAAGTTAAAGGAAGCAAAAATTCCCGAGTTAAAAAATGGAAAATAACTCGGAAAGTTAAAGGACGCAAAATAAACCGAGTTATGAAATGTAAAATAATGTCACTAAATTCCAAAAATGACGTCATAACTCGGGATAACTCGGTTTTTTTAACTCGGGAATTCCGGGCCTCGGCTTTGAGGCCTATTTTCGCAACTATAGACGCTTTCAATGAGCGCCCCGTCAGCACCTTGGACTGACTACCCAATTCCCCTCACATGGCATGGGTTGACCCGGGCGAAGGTTCATTCACTTGCCAAGTGAACCGCTGCGAGTGGGAATCGAACCTCAGTCGCCTGTGCAGTAACCAAGGTCAATGACCACTATACCAAAGCGCCTTTTTCGTCAATAGATCTTGTCTGTGAGAATCGACCAACAGCAGCATCTGATGAAAGGCAACCACCATCCTTATCTCCTGTCACTGAAGATGTTGTATCCATTCTTCCACCACAACCATCTCCAGAGATGTCAAAAACCAACCAAGAAATTCAACATCTGAATGGAGATTCAAAAGAAGATGAGGTTATTGGTGATTCTTCAGATGAACTCATAGATGATGATATTTCAGCTCCTACATCTCCAAGTTTGATGGAACGGTTTGAGAGTATGCCAGGTAACTAGATAGTAATTTGTAGGCGATGTTATGCGTTTGTTAACTGACTATAAGTCTCATCCTAATATGAATTTATTGCCTGGTTAGATTCCGTAGAGCCTTCACCCATGTCATGCCTGGTGCTTTTGTATTTTTAGTAAATTACTGTCTGTTGCAATTGGCTGTAATTTTGTTACATCTTAGAGAAATTTCTATTTGTTCCGCTGGTTATTTCAAGAAATAGAGCTCTAGATCTACATTATGAACACAATTGAGTAATAATCAATAGCTCTCAAACTATCCTGCCAACCGGCATTTATATTTCAGTCTCAAGTTAACTAGGCCTACCTACTAGGTTTACCGTTTTTTATTTTTTTTATTTATGTTTTTATGAATATTTTGAATTGTTATATTTATTATGTTTATTATTACTTTATGCAATACTTTATTATTTTTTCTTTGTCGAAAATTTATCAGTCCTATTATTATAAAATTATCATTTTTATTTTTATGTCCCTCTTTTATTGATTTTTTTCCATGATATTATGGTTTTTAAAATGTTTTGAATCTGTTCCAGAGTGCAGTTGTTTAAAGGTATGATTTTTGATTATCAATCGCAATATTAATTTGACTTTTGATTTTCTTATTATCTTAGTATGTTATCTATAATTATCGTTACCATTATGATTGTTATCAGGCGCAGTAGTGTAGCCTGTATCGATTTTGATTCTTGTCCAGGAGGTCTGGGTTTCGATCCCCACTCGTAGCTCTGATTCCATTTACAATGAATATCGATTATATTACGCAGTGGGGTGAGGTGAAAGTGCGCTGGCCTTTTTCTCTAGTGGTTAAAGCCGTGGATTAACACAATTGACCCAAAATCTGCGTGACAGTGTCTCACGCTGACAAGCAGTATTATAAAACATAGCGAAGACGGTTCAAACGAGACAACTCCTAGTTCGCTCATCATGGGACCTGGTATTGTCTGTGAAAGGGAAGCCAGTCATTATTACGTTTGAGAAATGAAATGAACTTTTCTTGTGATGATGATGATAATGACACATTATTTGTTTCTTCAGAAAATTCTCCTGAACAAAACGATGACAAGGAAGGAGATAACATTGCAGTTGATACAGATGAGCATTTAATTTTACCAACTGTTCATCCAACATCACACCATACAGAAGGTGATGAGGAGGCTGATGAAGTCACCAATGAGATGGTTTTGGATGAAGTTGATCATTGTCGAGTGTATGTGGATGTAGATGCACTTAATAATGAAGAAACTGTGGACGAAGAAGAGCTTCAATGTAACGGTCAGTATTCCTTCTAAGACACTCTAGTTCTTTTACACGATTTTTCTATAAGAATACACTTTATAAGAATGTCCATGATGAAAATGGCCAAAAAATTAAGAATATTGTAAGAATATCACCATCAAAAATTCCATTTTTTCCTTCAGGTGTGTATTTCTTGATAAAATTTTGGTTGAATTTCGAACCTGACGTAAGAAAATACCCTAAGAATATTTTAGGATGATTTTTCCAAAAAAGAATATCCACGATGAAAACACCATTTTTATAAAAAAAAGCGTGTATAAGAACTCGGTTAGCAATGTCGTTGAAAGCATTTTGATTTTTTGGGGAGGGCTGAGGTTTAGTGATAAAATTTATGTTCCAGTTGGCCGGAAAATGCACTCAAAATTAAGTTTTATTTGAAGAAATGATATAAAAAATCAGTAGTTTATGAAAATAAAAACAATCTAAGAAAGCGAATTGAAGGTTTAAAGTTGAGTATGAATCAAGAAAAGGTCAACCAGCTTTTCTATATCAGCCATGACACTCCTTCATTTTTGATACAGTGCAGGAGGCCCCAAGTGGTTTTCGTGATGGCATGTTAGAGACTTTTTTCTAGCTTGATTACGTGAATTAGAAAACTTTTTTTCGTGATTGCGTGATCAGAGGTCAAAATATGATCGTGATTTGACAGCTTTTTTGAGCCATGATGCATGATTTGGACTGGGGGCGTGCAGAGGTGATTTTAACATTGCAGATTCCAGAAATACATTAATTAATTAATGAAATGCTATAACACTACCAATTCCCTAATCTAGACAAACTTTTAACAAAAAAAACATAAAGGCTCTTTTGGGATAAGTTCTGATAAAACTTTGATTGAACTTATAGCAAAATGTTATCAATTTTTGACGCCCACCTCTTTAGTTTAGTTTTATGTCCATGAGTATAATTACTCGTCTCGCCTATTTTGATAAATAAATAATACTTATACATTTACACGTTTTTTTTTTTAGGAAACTAGTTTTACCAAGCAGTCTCAATGTTTCTTAAGAAATCGGCCTTTTGAGCCTTAAATGTTTCTTACATGTTTCTAAACCTGTTGACATAATCAGCCTCATGGAAGACTGGATTGGAAGGTTCTTAAAAAAAAACCGAATTAAAAAATGTTATTTTCTCATTCTCAGCCTCAGCATGTTTCTTAGTTTTTAGGCATTCTGAGCCTCATGTTTCTTAAAAGTGTGTTTCTTATAAAAAAACGTGTACTTACTTTCAGATTCAAACAACGATTTGGACACTGGTTTCATTGAAAACACATGTGAAGAAGAAGACGAAGATGAAAAGAACAAAGAAGAAGAAAGTTTAGAAGAATTAGTACCTCAATATCCTTTGACACTACCCTCAATTGAAAAAGAATCTCATCGACAATGTCAAGATGATGATGTCCAAACCATTGAAGTTGTTAAAGATAACGAAGACAATTCGAATTCAATGCAAAGAGATGAAGAAAAAGATCAAAACATGAAGATAGGTACGATTTCACTGTTGTTCATTTTTAATTTTTAATTTTTTATAAGAACATCCAAAGTTTTTGAAGCTTCTGGATGTTCTTAACTTTTTGGATTTTAAGCCTAAAATGTTCTTAACATGTTCTTACTTACTTCTAAAATCTTTTATTCCACCATTGGTGCAGAAATCTTGAGAATAGGTCGCGCAAGTTCAATAGTTGAACCATTCATTAAGTCCGCTAAAAGTATTATTGAGAGAATGAAAAATCAAGGTGCTCAGCCTCAAAAACTGAAGGACATTTTAAAAAGGACTTTTGGTAGACATGACGAATTGAAAAGATTCGCAGCAGATTCGGTTAAATTTGTATCATCGCTCATCAAGCGAAGCATTATTTTTTCTTATTTTTCCCCCTATATAAATCTGCTGTCAGGAGTTTTCCTTATTTACAAATAAAATTGCAAAAAAATGTTGGACTTGTTGTTTATTTACTTTATTTATTTATTTATTTTTTATTTTATTTTTTATTATATTTTATTATTATTTATGTCTGTATGTTTAATTTTAATTTTCTTCATTTTTTTTGTCATTTCTTCTCCCTCCCTCTTTGAGGTAGACTAGAGTCTACTTTTGGCTGAACTTTGCTTTTTGATAATTTTTTATGACGCTGAGTCCAGTGAAGTACTTAATCGCGCCATCCAGTCTATAAAAAAAGCTTTAAGTGGACCCCGGGCTATCTTTGAGGCGGCCGCTCGGGCACGGGACGCCAAAACGGGTTCTAGGCCGACTTTTCAACCTTTCCTTTTCTGCTGTACTTAACTGTATGGTCAGACTTTGTGCCTATGTTTTAATTTCTTTCTTCTTGTTAAGCTGACAGGTGACTCTAGAGTGGCAGGAGATGCTTACTCAAGGTACCGCACCTGATCTCAGACTTCGGTCTTTAGCTTATCACTTTCTTTTGTGTCTTGTGTATTCCTTTTGTTAAAAAAAATTGAATTGGGTTTTTGTTACATATTGTCATGGTTAGTCGCTAGTTTGTATCTTCTTCAGTGTATATAACTTCACTATATTTCACATTTTACGAGCATTTTTGCACAAATCGGATGTTTTAGAGTCCGCAAAGCCTTAAAATGTTCATAACTTGTTCTTAAGATTTTGGCCATCGAAGCCTTTTGTTCTTATATAGTTTGTTCTTATAAAAAACGTGTACAAGTTAATTTCAGTTTTCATTTATAAGTACGGTACTTGAATATCTTTTTCATTGACTTCTCTCTACGGGGGAGATAATAGGACCTAGCACAAAGTAATTTGTTGGAGGGGGCTAGAAAGCTGGCTGAAGCTATGGTTATTCAAGTATCCAGCGACCGTAGTGCAGTGGTTGAGCATCCATCTACGATGCGCAAGGACCTGGGTTCAAATTTTGGCCGGGTAATACCAAAAACTTCGTACTTAGTACAGGGTAAGTGGAGTAATCCAGGGAGAAAGAGTAGCGCCCTCCCCTACCTTTTTGTAAATAGCTTTCGAAAGAGGAGCCTATATACTATATACATGTAATAAACGTCACATCCTTTTATACAGACTAATTTTAAGAGCTTTTTTCTGTAAACAGGCTTTTTAAATTCTTGTCATAGAAAGCGCCACGCCCGTAACTTCTATACCACCTGATGAAAAACCACCAGTAGAAAGACTCTCTGCGCATGACGATGACGTAAAGGTATCAAACGACACTGAAAATGAAAAGAGAAAGATTTCAACTGAAGAAGAAAAAACAATGAGAGGAAACGAAGAACTACAAAAAATAGATGGTAACAATAATAATAAGCAACCAATAAGCGATGGTGAACAACATGAAAGGAAATTACCACAAGAACCTTCTTCAAACTCAATAGGTATCCTTGATAAATGGTTCTCTTTTCCGAATATGTGTGTGAACTGTGTCTTTAACACGTTCTCTGCCAACTACGAGTATACTTGTAGTGGAGGGCTCAAAATACTAAAATTTAAAGTATTTAAAACAAAACTCGGGGCATAGGAGTCTCTGAAAGTCAAATTTTCTCAAAAGGTCAGGGTATTCTACTGTGCTCCATAGCTGCATACAAGTTATTTGAATTTGATTCTTTATACAATCAACACTTTTTGGACCTACCCCGGTGGGGTGAAGGTCCTATAAATTAACCTGTGTTCGTTCGTCCGTTCATCCGTTCGTTCGTCTGTTACCAACTTTTCTCAGGATTGAATCATAGGAATCTTTGGATTTTTGGTACAAAGGTGCAAAATGGTCGTGGTCAAAATGTGACGGAGCCCGATTTTCGAAAGAAAAAAAAATTTGGGCAAATTTGGGACAAAAAACGGCTAAAAAACGGGTTTTTTGGACTTTGTGAAAAATTGGATCATTAATTTTTTCTGATTTTTTGCATGAATGTAGGTAAAAGATGGCTCAAGCAGATTTTTGCAAAAAACTTTTGTTGGCTCAAAAAACGCATGTTTATCTATAAGAATCATTATTAATAAGCATACATCAATGTTCTTAGCCATATTATTATTTTTATTATTTTTTTTTAAGATGAAAATGTCACGGTGGATGGTTTGAGTTTTCTAGAAACACTTATTATTTTTTTTGGCTGAAAAACGAATCTTTATCTATAAGAATCACTAACTATAAGCATAGATCAATATTCTTTGCCAAATTATTATTTTATTATTATTTTTTTCTAAACAAAGAAAATGTCACCTTAGAGCGCGATGGTTTGAGTTTTCTAGAAACACTTACTATTTTTTTTGGCTGAAAAACGCATGTTTATCTATAAAAATCACCATTTATAAACCTAGATCAATGTTCTTAGCCAAATTATTATTTTTATTATTATTTTTTCTAAAAGAAGAAAATGTCACGGTAGAGCGCCATGGTTTGAGTTTTCTGTAAACCTTATTTATTAAGCTGTGCATTTTTCTGATAGTGAATTGTTTTATAAAGAAAAGCGTTTTTAATAGTTTGTTTTTTTATTTTTCAAAAATCTTTTTCAATACCGTAAATCACCGATTAAGCGCCCCGCTTGAATTAGCGCCCCGCTCGAATAAGCGCCCCCCATTTAGTTAGAATAATTTTATAAGCGCCCCGCTCGAATAAGCGCCCCCCTTTGAATAAGCGCCCCCCTCCAGGGAGGGGCGCTTATTCGAATTGGTGGCCTAGGCTAATTTCCGGGATAAGAATTTCTCTTCAGATGATTAACAGTCGAAAGAAATTAACTTGTTATTGAAGAAGATGAAGACGACGACAAAGATATTGTTATTGATTGAATAAGATATTGTCTTAAAAAGAAAAAAACGATTAAGATTTAAATGATAGAAATTGTCAATTGGATTTTTCTTTTATTCATCCTTTTTTGAAGTTAAGTTTAAGCAGATTCCGAATTTGTTGATATACGAATTTCTGAAATAAAAAAATAAGCGCCTCGCTTGAATAAGTGCCCCGCTTGAATAAGCGCCCCCCTCAGAGCCTGAAAAATTAAATAAGCGCCCGGGCGCTTAATCGGTGATTTACGGTAGTGTTCATAGTTTCTCCCAATAGATATGTTTTCATTTGTCTTTATTCTTTTGTATTTTGACCAGTTATGTTTCATTGTTTCAATGTTCATTGATTAGTTTGATAACCAGGTAGGTCCATAAAAGTATCACTTGTTTTTTTTCAAAGAATGTATACTTTTATTTTACTTTCCTTTCCTCTTATAATCACTCTTACTTTATTTTTATTTTCCAGGTCGAATCTCACCACCCATCGCTATCAGCAAGCTGGAATCACCACCAGGGACAATCAAAAAACCTCCCAAAGCTGGTTTATATGCTTTACTGAAAGCTCGTAGTAAACAGATATCCACAACTTCACTGACCTCCAATACAAACTCTGGACCTAACAGAAACTCCTCAGGTACTTCAACGCCTAGTCCAGGACCCAATACTCCCCCTACTGAACGAAGCAAGATTACTTCAAACGCAATTACTGCTGCAACTATCGAAACCTCGAGACCAGATTCTAGTGCTAGTCTACATTCAGTAAATCCTTCGCTCCACAGAACAAACTCATCAGGGTCTAACGGCCCTATCACTAATCCTATTCCAAGATCTACCGATTCAAGTAACAATAACTCTACAACCTCGTCCCCAGATGTTATGCGAAAAATCAGCTCTGGACATCCTGGGATCCAACGAACCAACTCTAGCGGTTATATAAACGCTTTTAAAAACGCATTCGAAAGAAGTAATTCAAATGCTAGTGATTCATCGAACAGTAGTCCTAGCAATCCTAGAAAGTTGTCAGGGGTAACGCAATCATCTGCAGCCATTTTGAAAAATACAATATCGACATCTAAAATCAATGACTCAAAACCAGTGACATATCGACAGAACTCTTTCGAAAAGCGAAAAATGAATGGTATTGTATCTTCAGCACCGCCTCCAGTTTCTCTAAAACCATCACCCAAGGTTGCTAAAAAGCCACCCCCGCCCTTAGTTAAACCGAAACCAAAACGCCCACTTGCCAACGTTTCAAAGCCATCACCTCAAACAACTTTTACGAGAAGTGTCACCGAGGAAGCTGGATCGAGAGAAACGATAAATACAAAATCGATTGGTTCGCTAAGTTTTGGTTTTGCACAGGACAAGAAAAAAGATACAGACAATACAGTTAGTGATCAGACGGTAAAACCTTCACAGCTTTTCTCCGTATCTAATACCGGAAAATCACAGCCTTGATTTTGTTATCTATAAATAACTGGCTTCTTGAGTTTGTTTATTTGTTGTTTTATTTTATTTTCAAAATCGAAATCCTTAAGGGAGAAGAGTTTTTAAAGGTTCCATGATAAAAAAAGGTTTAAAATCTTTGATGAAGTATCATTCAAAAAAATTTTTTCGTAACTTTTCCAGGTATGATCTCAACTTATAGACCAACTTTAATGACACAGCCCAGCGTTTTCTGAATTCTTTTTCGCAAAAAGCACATCATAAGAATTTGAGCACCAAATCAAAGATATAAAATAATCCTTATATACATATATCTATGAAATTTATTAAGAAGAACTCTTATCACAAATTTATTGAATTATTACTACAAAAAAATTAAAATTGATAATTTAGAATATTATGAAGATTTTTTATGGTTATTTATTACAAATTTTTAGGCTTAGATGTTTTGTTTTTGTTTTGTTCAAATTTTTATTCGGCCCTTGTTAAACTCCGGTTACGGAGTTTCTTAAAATCAGTGTTTTTCATTTGTAATTGTGCGTAAATCCGATCAATCGCGAAAGTAGGGTTCGATCTTTCCGGTTTGATTTCCCGATTTGGTTTGCGTTTGCGCTCGCACCTACTAGGATAAACTCTTTTGAATTTTAAGAAAGGCTGAATATTAAGAAAGGCTGACCCATGACAATTACCGGAGTTTGCAACCGTTATTACGGCTGTTTTATTTCTCTTTTTTTTTGTTATTATAATTTTTGTTAAGATTTTTAAGGACAACTTAGGTATATTGTTTGTTTTTCTGGTCACTTCGTTATTTTCATTTTTCTATATTTCATTGGAAGTTTTGTCCGCTTTGATACCTTAAACCATTTCAGGGTCTCTGTGGCTTTAAGAAAATCGTCTGATTTCAGCTTTTAGTACTATAATGAGGCCCCAAGCGGTTTTCGTGATGGCGTGATAGGGACTTTTCAAAGTGATCATCCAAATTTTTTGCTGATTTTCCTGATCGTGATTGAAGACAAAAAAATGCGTGATATCGTGATCAGAGCGGTGGTAGCTCCTTCTACACATTTAGAATAACTTTTTGAGTTGCATTTTTATTATTTTTGTTTTATATTATTTCTACCTCATTATATTTGTTTTCATTTTTTGTCTACTTGGTAATTACTTTTTAAATATTGCAGAATTCTTTCTTATATAAATAGAAGTCCACTTCAGAATATCTCTCTACAAAGTGGAAAGTATAAGATAAAAGTTTTTCTTGCTTCCCCTCAACGCCAAATATATATTTTGAACGACTTTGGCATATTTTTTTCAGGAAATAGCAAAGTCAAGAACATGTTCTTATTTTCGCCATTTTTGAGTATTTTTGACCCATTTTTCTAGAAATTGGGTGTTAGAGTCCGTGAAGCCTTAAAATGTTCTTAAATTGTTCTTAACATTTTGGCCATCGAAGCCTAATGTTCTTATATAGTTTGTTCTTATAAAAAAACGTGAATTTGAAGGACCCTTTTGAGTCAAACAGTGTTTCAGTATTTGTAACATTTACAAACAATATGTTTAAGTGGTATTTTACTCCTTTACTCATTTTCAGTACAGTTTTATGCTTGATCAATTGGTTAAGAATCTTTCCTGGTCGCGAGAAGTTTAATATTTCCTTTACAAATCAAATCGAAACTGATTTAATTTTTGTTGTATAATCAAAGTTTTAAAATGAAAATTATATTTGTTTTATTATGTGTGGTGATCTGTATGGTTCAGTGCAAGAAGAAACATGGTAAGCTACCAATTATGATATCCGCTGAGTAAGCTTTTGTATTGGGTTTTTATTCTTTCTTGTTAACCCGTTACTTTTTCGAAGTGGGCTACACGACTTTTTGCGCAATGCAATTGGTTTTTTTCGCATGACGGCGGGCCTACATTAATACATTGTTAACCGGTTACTTTTTCGAAGCGGGCTACATGGCTTTTTGCGCAATGCAATTGGTTCTTTTCGCATGACGACGGGCCTACATTGTCCAAAGTTGCCCGTCGTTAGGAAAATTCATTGTGACGTCACTTTTTCAAAGGAAAATGAACAATGCGTTGACATCATTTCTCTCATTTTTTATTTCTGACGTCAGAAATTATAGCAATTTTTTATCTCTTTTCGCTTGTTTTTTCTGCTTTATTTCGCTATTTTTCCTGGATAAAGCGCTAAAAATCAATCAAAGTTGAAGGAAACAGTTAACAAATACAATAATGACCGGTTTTTTTCGGGCTGTACTGGAAATATTGCCCTCGGTCAACGCAACAACCTCGCAAGCTCGGTCGTTACTTGACCTCGGGCAATATTTCTCAGTACAGCCCTCACTAACCGGTCATTATTGTATTAATAATGACCGGTTAGTGAGGGTTGTACTGAGAAATATTGCCCGAGGTCAATATTGCGTTGACCGAGGGCAATATTTCAGTACAGCCCAAAAAAAAACAATAATTTCTGACGTCAGAAATGACCTCGGGCAATATTTCTCAGTACAGCCCTCACTAACCGGTCATTTGTTAAGATCGTATAGCACTATAGCAATAGTAACAAATCTGCACAAATTTATTCGTTTGTACGACTTGCGATCCCATCCTCCTTTGTGTTAATTATAATATCAAAAGAAATGTAACAGCATTCACAGTTTTCCAATTATTTCGAAATGAACTGTGGGATTGGAACTCGTACAAATTTCTAATTGAAATAAGTATGAAGTGTGATGACGCGGAGCGCTATTGGAGAAAGTTAGATCTTCCAAAAGTAACCAATAAAACAGTTTTCTTTATCTTGTTGTTAAAAGAAGCTTTGAAGTTTTGATTTGATTTTTTTGTCTTTTCTTAGTCTCTTCATCAGCATCATCACACACACGACGTTCAAAGATCTCACCATCCATGCCATCGCTTGGTGATTCACCAGAAACTAACTCTGAAGAAGCTGTCTCCACCAATGATGATGGTGATGATTCTGTTGATGATCACCAAAGCCACCAGAAAGGTATTTTCATTTTCATATTGTTTGCATTCTAAGCAAAGATATTTTTTTTCTTTTTTTCATAAGACGGTCATTTTGATTTTGATGCCTTCGGATGTTTTTAACATTTTTGGTTCTACCCCGGGGGGGGGGGGTACTAGGTTTGCGAGGTGACGGGTATGTCCGAGCCGAAAATCGAAAATCGACCCTTTGAGAGACAAAATTTTGGTGATTTTGGGACCCTTTGAGAGACTTTTTCCTAAATTTTGGTCCATTTTTTCCAAATTTTGGTTTGATTTTCACCAAATTTTGGTCAAAATTTTTGGAAATCGTGACCCTTTGAGAGAGAAATTTTTGATTTTCGTGGTTTTGGGACCTTTTCAGAGACTAACTTTTGAATTTGTACCCCTTTGAGAGACTTTTGAGGAATGAGAAAAGGTACCCTTATGGCTCGCACATACTCGGTACCCATTTTGCCTAAGTACCCCCCCCCCCAGGGGTTCTACGCCTAAATTATCTTAAGATGTTCTTATTTTAAGTATTTCTCTTTAAGTATTTTTTGTCATATTTCCCTAGAAATTGCGTGCTTTACAGTCAACAAAGCCTTTTGATCTTAGAATGTTCTTAGATTTTTCGCCTAGAAGTCTTACGTTTTTTTCTATACTTTGTTCTCATAAGAAAACGTGTATTTGTCTATGCGGCTTCTTGATGAAATCGACATAAGATTGAAAGTATTTGGATTGTGTTGGTGAATAATAACAACATTTTATTCTCTTCATATTCCAGGTAGCAAGAGTTTGGTTTTTGACCTTTAGGGTCTGCAAATTGTATGCTTTAGGATCTGTAAAACCTTAGAACGTTTCTAGAAGTGCCTAGAAGTCTTTTGTTCTTATATACTTTATTCTTACAAGAAAAAGTTTATTTGACTATGCTGTTTCTGATTTAAGTATTCGGATTGTGTTGGTGAATAATAATAATGATAATAATAACAACAACCTTTGATTCTCTTCATATTCCAGGTAACAAGAGAGGAAAGATATCTTCAGAGAATGCAGCAAACTTTGGTAACAATGTTGTCTTCAAAGAAGGAATCAACCCCTCAACTGCTTTTGTAGTTAAAGAAGAGAATCATAAAGGTTTGTAGTGTTAGAATTGTGGCATTTGCTAAAGTACTGCAGAACCTCCTCCTGTTAGAAAAAATTGTCAAAATTGCACCTTAAGACTGTTTGGAACTTGATTTTTGTATTTTTGTACTTTCTTTTTTATTTTTTTTTTATTTATTCTTTATTTATCGTTGGTACGAAACAAAAATAGTACAAAAAGACTAATTAAAACCAACATAACAATTTAATACTTACTGAATAGTAAATAATATTATCAAAATTAAAATATTAAAATCATTAAATTATTGCCGACCCAAAAAAATATCAGCGTTTTGATTGGTCGAGAGCATCGAGATATTTGCGATATTTCATATTTCTTTAGTCTGGAAATATGACCGCGTTGACTTTTGGGGGACTGGGTAAGCGGCGGGAGAAAAATCAAAACAAAACAGCCGAAAAGAACTGACTTTCGGAGAAACTGGCTTGCGAATCAAAGGGAAAAACGCAACAAAAATATGTTCAGATTAACTTTTACTTTGGAGTTCTCCCATAAAAGACACTAAAATCAAATCTGATAAAATAAGAAATTGTAAAACTACTTGACACGACCCAAATATTTTCAGCTTTTGGTATAAAATTCGTCCGTATGTAACCAAACAGTTTTTTATCAATGCATACAAAAAACTTGAGATTCTTGAATGTTTGCCAGTAAGATTTCTCATAACGTAGCAAGGGAAGTGGTGATTTTTGAAAAAGTTCTCTCCTAATTTTCCTTCTTGACGAGGTACGTCCTTGAATTGTAAACTCAACAATCATTTATACATCTTCCTTCTAAAATTCGAAACAATTAAAGCTTGACGATAAAATTTCCAATATCCAAATTGTTTTGCTCTTGAAAAAAATGTTGTTCTTTAACCATTATTACAAGCATACATTTCCATCATGGAACTCCTTTCCTCTGCTATTCTTTTCCATGCATCGAAACAAAAACATTGAAAAAGACTGAATATTATCAATCTGATTAATCCAATGATGAAGGGGGGTTTCTTGTCTATCGAAACAATACTGTACACCATCTGCATTTTGAATTATCAATCTAGAAACTTTCAAATACATCTCTGAAAAATCTGCAACTCTTCAAAACAAAACTTCTGGGTCGAAAATGATCGAAAAATGCTTTTCTGTTTTGTTTTTGTATGAATATTTTCTGCGGGAACATATCGAATTTTTTTGTTCGAATCTAACGTTCGAATTAGATTTTCGAATAAAAACATTCGAAACTACACAGAAGAAAGAAGCAAGGCGGAAGTAAGTTTTAAAACAAAAACAAAAAGAGATTTTTATCAGGACAATTTTTTTGAGTCGACAATAAATTAGTTATCACATGACTTCTCGTGCAATACTCGATATTTTACTCGTTCCGAGATTTTACCGATATTTTTCCTCGCCTAAAGGCTCGGAAAAATATTACGGAAAAATCTCGGTACTCGTAAAATATTTCTCGTATTGCACTCGAAGTCATGCGATAACTAGTACATATTGAACACAGTTTGCAAGAACAATATATTTTTGCTTTCAAAATTTTGGTTTTAAAGCACTCTAATGAGTCTGATGTTTTAATCTCATTTGGCAGTCTATTCCAAGCCTGTCCTGCCCGATAATTGAAGGAGTTCAAGCAAACTGCATTTTTTGGTAGAGGAAGTTTAGTTTGAGCGCCTCTTCTGAGTTTTGGAGCATGTGGGGAATCCACATCCTCATCCTCGTTCTCAGTATCACGCTGGATGATTTCAAAATTGTTCCAGCCCAATTTATTTCCAATATTGTTGACGCTCTTATAAACCTCCACTAGCATGAGTTGGAGATGTTGAGTATGAATGGACACACAATTTGCTTCGACCAGAAGCTCATCATAATCAAGATGGAGAAGATTTTGCTTAGCCCTAAGGGCTCTGTAATGAGCTTCAGTCAAAAGATTGTGGGCCATTTTACTGCAAAACATCCAAATGAGAGGGCAATATTTAAAAGTAGATAATATAAAACTATTAAATATTAAGTCTGCCTGCTCTTGGTTTAGATATGATCTAATTCTGAGGATAGTTTTAGTTTTTTGAGAGGCTTTGTTACATAGATCCTGAATATGAGGATAAAATGATAAAGCACTGTCGATGGTTACACCAAGAAGTTTAACATTCTCAGAAGATTTAAGTTTAAAATTTCCTATGTCAAGAGATATATTTGCGTTTTTTGTACCTGGAAATAACAACTGAAACTTCTCCGGGTTCGCTACAAGAGAGTTTTGTTCAAACCAGGTGAGAATGATTTTCAAGTCTAAATACAAAGCTTCAATGACTTCTTGCAAGGAAGAAGCACATTTGTGAGAAGTATTATCATCGGCGAAGTTACAGAGGTCATCTTCATTTACAAAGTAAAACAAATCGTTAATAAAACCATTGAAAAGAATTGGACCTAAAACAGATCCTTGTGGCACTCCAAATACCAAAGGTAGCCAATTACTGTAAGATGATCCCTATCTGAAAGATAACTATGAATAACAGCGAGGCTTTTACGTCCAAGTCCATAAGCGTGAAGTTTTGCGATTAGAAGATCATGAGGCAAACAGTCAAAGGCTTTCGACAAATCCATCATAATTGCTCCAATTTTACTAGAAGTAGAAAGAGACGTCTGCCATTTTCGCAACATGTTTAGTAGAGCACTCTGTGTGCTATACTGTTTGCGAAAACCACAGAGTTTTGTAGAGAAAAAGGACTCAAGAAAGATGTTTAATTGTTTCGAGATTAGTTTTTCAAAGATTTTAGCCGGGGAAGGGAGCAAACTGACGGGTCTGTAGTTATCCTTATCGTGCTTCCTTTTCTTTCCGGGGGAAATGACCTACCAGACGTTCGGCCCTTAAGGGTAGGTTTTTCATAGTTCAGCTAGTGCACTGTAAGGGTAGGAAATTACAAAACTGCACTGAACTGCACTGTAAGGGTAGGAAATTGTGATAAAAGGCCAATTTTTTGGTAAAATTGGCACAAAATTGGTCAATTTTGGAGGAATAATTCCACATTTTCTTGGAAAATTGCAAAAATTTTGAAAAAGTGCACTGCAAGGGTATGATTTTTCATGGAAATTCACTGCACTGTAAGGGTCCGATTTTAGAAGCCAAATTTTGGCCCGAACGTATGGTCGTTTTCAGATCGAGTGCCCCCCCCCCGGCACAGTGTGAAAAGGGTCGATATCCGGTACGATTTTTTTATTACATTTTACCGCAGATATAAAATATACTGTAATATATTTTACAATTTTGATCCCGCATATTATAATATCCGTGTTACCACATACTCCAAAGTGAGACTCCGCATATTGTTATATACCCCTGAATTCATATCCGTGGAGTATAGTATATCGGATACGTATGATTTATCTTTCATATTGACCGTATATTTTATTCCGTATATATCTGTATATTCCTGATACGTATGCAACGTGAATAAGGGAAACCGTGTACTACTCAATATATTACATTATACCTCTTGTATATGAAAACGGGAGAATGATAGGGTTTCAAGAGTTTTTCATTTTTCTGTATTATAGTATTATACTCCAGTATACAAAAACAAAAGAGGAAGATGTTTTTTATTAGCACAAACCTTTTCAAAATTTGCTGTATAGATATTTTTTGATAACCTTTCATTGAGTACTGAAGGAGACGAGAGAATCTTGTTTGCAAAAAAGAGCACTGTACTGTAATTACGAGGAAGAAAAATAAAACGATTAAAGACAAAAATATTTCAATGAAGTTTTTTTTTCAAGCAGAGCGTACAAAAAATTATTTAACAAATCTGAAATGTTTAATGAGATAAAAATAGAGGTAAATAATTTATTGATTGTGTTAAAGGGACATAACAGTACTTGCGAAGTTTGTAAACAAACTGTATGCAGCGGATACAAATCAAAACAAATGTCACATGTCAAAATAAAAAATCAAACCAAATATGGCTAATTTTGATTTTTCAATTGTTTTACAAGTTTGTTTTGGACACGTGATTTTAATTGTTCTTTTTAAAGACACGTGGCTCGCGCAATGTTTACATTTTACTACTGTAATGTCCCTTTAAAAGTATCCTCGAACCGATCGAACAACTAAATCGACAGTACAAAATTTCAACAACCCTGTATCAGTAACCCGGTGAAAAACATACACTTCTTTTTATAAGAACAATGAGGCTCAAAAATTCCAAAAAATAAGAACAATTTAAGAACAAATTACGATGGGAATGAAAGATCGCTTGTCTTAAACGATTGTGTAATTCCACATGTTTTCTTTATAAGAACATAAGGCTTCTTTTGTTAAAATGTAAGAACATTTCAGACCCAATTTCTCAGAAAATGAATAAAATACCCACTAAGAGATGAAAATAAAAATATTCTTAGGCTTTTAAAAGAAAAAAAAAGTTAAGAACATCCTAAGGCTAAAAAAACGTTGGTCCTTATAAAAAAGGTGGGTTACAGCTTCAGAGATAAACCTTCATTATAGATTACCGGGTGGGTGAAAAGTCAGGGTTTTTCTCTAACCGGGTACAATTTGCTGATTTTTACAGTATGTAGAAGTACCACCGGGTCTGTGACACAATACAGTATATATTTATCAATCATTTGATCATTATGCTTATATTAGAGTCGCTGGCATCCGAATCTTTATTCATCACCAGCCAAAATATTGTCTTGTTCAACTGTTTAATAATTTCTTTACGTCAAAGTTCCAAGTGATAGCTGAAAGACAAAATAAAATTTTCAGAAGGAGTTCCAAAATTCTGTCAATTTGGCAGCTTGAATGGGAAATAGGGTAAGCATCTTTCAAGGTTTATATAGCGCACACTTTTGACATAATCATTACTCTTCTTGATGTGTTTATACGAGCTCCAATCCTTTCGCGTTTCTTTTGCACATTAATTGCATCATTTGAGAAAAGATATATAAGAACTTGCACGTATCTTTAATTGAGCCGCATTACAACTCGTACAAATGTAAAAAAAGTAATAATTATGACGTATGCGTTGCAGAGCGCTATTCGAGAGTTACAAATCAGCTCAAATGTTCATATGGTTAAATATCTTTGAAAAGTGAAACAAAGTGTTAACCATATTAGATCCTTTTGCCTTATGAAAAACAATCAAAAATTGTACATTTCTCAATATAGTTATTACATGTAAGTAATCGAAGATAACTCAAAAATATTTATTCTTACCTCGGTTAACCAGTTGGTTTCACTTGTGCAGACAAAAGGATTTGTAACTCCTAAAAAGGAACAAAAACAAAATCTTATAGTTTAAGTGACATCTTAAGTTCCTCACCAGCTAAATCGTACTTTACATCATAAGTAAAACCTTACACTTGAGGGACCAAACGGTATGTGTTCTAATAATAGGTCAAAGCCACGTCAAAGCTCCGTTGGGAAATTTGGCAAGAAATTTGTCTTCGTCCCCGATGGAAAATTACCGTGAGATTCCAGTCACACTATAAAAATTGACCTACATTTCATCCCCATTCTAAATTCAATGTTTAAAAATTGCAATCAAAAACCATCCCCACTGGATCTTTTAACCTTGGAACAATATAATTTCTATTCCCATTGGGATTTTGATGAAAGCTTTTATCCCCACTGAAAGCAAAAGTTCCAAAGGGGCAGTGAGAAAGGGGTGTCTTTTGCAACTTTTGATGAAAACATTTGGGAGGAGCCACCAATTTGAAAAGTTACATTTAAAGACTGCGCAAACTTATTGAGAATCATATCTAGAGGTGATTCGAATTTTTTTGATAGACATTTTAGGGAAAAATATTTCACTGATGAAAAGTCCAGGTATTTTAACTTTTTACTTCTTAAGCTTTGTTTTTATTGATAACACCCCTGTCTCAGTGCCCCGGTGGAACTTATTCTCACAGTGGGGATGAACATTTCTATCAAAAACCAACAGGGAAAGAATTTCTATCCTTTTATAGTAGTCTTTTACTGATCACTTTCTTCATTGGAGAGGAAGTAAAATAAAACTTTGAGAGTCAAGATACTGAGTAAGACCATGTTGCAACATAATAATTACTTACTTAGTTTAGGGTTAATTTCCTTGAAATTCAAACAATGTCCATGTACACGCAACATCACTTTAGTGCTAAAATAAAAAATAAATATAAATACTTTATAATTATTAGCATTAATAACAAAAAGTGTTAATTCAATTGTTGGGTGAAGCTATAGATTTTTTGGCCATGCCATGGCTTTACAACAAGGATTTAGGCAGAGTTAATAGGGGAAAGATCAAAAAAAGTTTACAACCAAGAAATTCAGGCTAAACAGGATAATGGAAAATGCAATCCAAAATATATCTGCCCATGGCTAACTGACTGGTTACTGATTAGCATAAAATTGCACTTATAATTAAAGATTTATCTAAAAAAAATTTAACTTGCCTAGTAGAGAAAATCTCAACACCTCGTCAGATAACTTTCATGCACAAAAAAACTTTGCAGAACAAATTTATCTCAAACGAAATTATTTAGTTTACAAAAATATTATTCAGAAGTTGTAGTACACAAGGCTTTCTTTTTTAAACTACTTTAGCATTATGCTTTCCATTTTTTTTAAGACAATTGAGAAGCTTTGAAAGTAATCACAAAAAACAAAACAAAAAAATGAAAGTCCAATTGAATCATAATTTCTACAGTTTAAACATGGTTTAGAATGTTTTGACTGTTGATGTTGTTTTGGCATTAAAATGACTAACAACATGCACATCTGATTCAAAAGAATTTCAAAGATTATGTATTGTTCAAAAGATTACAATCATAAGCTAGTCCCTTAGTTTTAAAACAAAGTTATGTCCACATTTTGACACTCTATTGAATGGCTAATGCTGATATGTGTTTGGCATGCTTGATGACTACACATATGCCAGATATTACAGTGTTTCAAAAAGATCTAAGGGAGAAATAATGATCCATCTCTAATCAACAAATCGACTCAAATTTAGTTTTTGCATTTGCCATAAGTCGTAAGTGGAAATATTTGTTCAAAAATTTACATACATTAAAAGAATTTTACTATAATATGGACAAAATCAAAATATGTGTAAAACTAAAATAAAGAGAATACAAACACAACACAACATAAAAACAGAATCCTCTAGCTAGCTACAGTAATCTGAAAAATTATTTTCAAAATCTGTAATTCAACCATTCAAGCTTTCTTTTCTCTTTACTATACAATGCAGCATATAATGTACAGCAATAAAATAATATCAACATCGTCCTTGAAAAAAAATGCATCAAAAGCCATAAAACATTTCAAACAGTATACCTTTTTTCTGCCTTAAATCTTTCTTATCATCTTTTAACAACTTTCTTTAATCCCAAAAAAACAATAGTAGTTGTAAAGAAATAATAAAATATACTTAGCTTGGAGTAAATTCTGTTATTCTTGACAATAAAGTCCTTCGTGTTACTTCAACTGCTTCAAACCTTAAGTTCAATGGGAACTTTCCGCCATCTTGCTTGCCGCCAAATTCTAGAAGACTGCTTTGTTGTTTATGTGCGTTTGATAAAATCAAAAAAGGAGCTGGAACCTAGTAAGGGCGAATGTTTTTACTTTGAACGGGCGTGAGTGTAGCGACACCCATAGAGTATAAAATGATATCTGAACACAGTATACCTATAATGGGTTATCCGAAAAGAATATAACGTAACCGGGAATATAAATCCTAATGATATGTTTACGGGAAAATTTATACTCCATATACGTTTTATTCGTATACGGCACTGTATACTCACGGATGCGTATCAAAACAGAAATCGACATACTCCCGTATTCAGCTATGTTTCGCGCTGTGCGGGTTTTCTTTTTATGGACTGGAATTATATCAGCCTGCTTCAAGCTATCAGGAAAATGTTGTGATTCAATACTGTGGTTGAAACACGCTGTCAGTGTAGGAGCACAAACAAATTTGGCTAGCTTTATGATCTTAGTAGGAATATCACCGCTGACTGACTTAGAATCGTTCAAATGTTTTATTACCCTGAGTGTTTCTAAATTAGTTACTGGTGAAAGCTCAAACGTGTCAATATCTTGCCTATTATCAAGAATTTTGATGATGCTTGGATGACTAGAGAATTTTTTTTATGGCTGAATTGACTGCTATGATAGAGCCATAGAGATTGTCTTACCCTGAAATTTGCATTTTAAAGGACCATGTGCTTTGAAATCTTTTCTAGAACCTACTACACGTAAGAATGGGTGCTATGAAGGCTTTTTTATTTTGGTTCTAAGCCTAAATATTTTCAAAACGTATTCATATTTTCAGCGTTTTCATTGGTCTAATTTTCTTGTTTTACATTTTTTAAAATGTATCAGAATGTTCTTAAATTTTTAACCTCGCAGCCTTGTGTTCTTTAAACTTTGTTCTTATATAAAAAAACACGTATTCTTGCAATTCTTTTATAGGCTTTCAAGGAAGAGACAAAGTCATTCACCAGAAAAATGATAAAAACAACAAAACAAAGAAGAAATTTAAACAAGCTAAAAAATCAAAACAATCTAAAGACCATGACATGATGGCCAGATTAAAGAAAATTGCTAAAGAGATAGCTGATGTGGAGCATAAGAAAGAAGAAAAAGCTGCTATAGAGGCTTCTCAACAGAACAAAAAGAAAGGAAAGAAGGTGAAATCTATTGATAAAGATATATCTACTGAGAATTCTCATGGACGAAGTGATGCAACATTGTTGTCAAACAAACCAAGCGGTAAGCAACCTTGTTGTTTATTGATGCTTAAACTGTTATAGTTGGATAATAACTATTATATCAAAAAAGATACTTTTCTCCCAAGTAACTCTGTAGAAAATAGAGGATTTTCAAATTTGAACTTAAGAAGCCAGAGAGGTTTGAATTTAAAAGGAAAGTTGATTTCCAAACCGGCAACTTTTAAGCGATATTCTGATGAAAGTTTGAAGTTTGAATTCCTCTCAATTCGTTCTTTTTCCTTCCTTCTTCTTCAGTCCACGAGCCTTTCCAGTGTCCATGGAGTTGTTTCTGGACGTGCAGTGCATATTGTCCAGCAGAATGCTGCAATAATCCTTACAGCTGTCCTCTTAGTTGCAAAACCATCTGTGCGCCGCAGTGTAAAGATAAATGCTGTGCCCCTGGTGCTAGGAAATTGCCAAAGCTTCAATTACCATTAATACAACCTGAACGAAATGTTTCTCCTAAACTCTCAACGTTCACCAACACTCAAACAGTCAATACCAACGTTGCTAGACCATTAAGCACATTCCCGAAGCTAACCAGCTATGGACGAGACATTTCAGAGAAAATTAAGATTCTAAAACAACAAAGTAACTATGCAGCTAACCTTCTCCAAGGTTTTACATCAAATTGTCCAGCACTTTGTTCGAAAGTATGTACACCCATCGTGTGTCGTAGATCTTGCTGCACTCCTTATCCACAACAGCAGCAGCAACCATTATCGCAATATGCAGCAATAGCACCACAAAGGACTTCTTCATATTCATTTTACCAACAATCTCAGCAAAGAGCATATTGTCCACCGATTTGCCAGAGCTCTTGTATTGAACAATGTCCAAACCAATGTTGTACAACTGCACCAAGACCTTATTTGTAAAACATTGGGAATGAGATTAGTGTGGTGAAATTAACATAACAAGGTTGCTGTATTGAGGTATGTAACTTACTGTCAAATGCAATTAAATTGACGAGGAAAAAAATAATTCACCCTCTTCTCACAGACACACTGGGACCCCTTCCCATTGGAAAAATTTGTCAAAATATCTTCCCTAGTGGAAAATCATACTCTATTTTCTGTCAACACTAAAATAATAAGATACTCTGTAAGCAAATCCTCACTGCAAAAAAAATGCTATCCTCGCCGAATTTTCTGGCTCAAAAACAATGGAATTCAAATTCTCAGCCATTAAAAAAACCTGGGAATATCAATCCCATCGAATTTTGTCAATCTGTTAAATTTACCCCCGCTGGCCCACCGGGTCTGTGAGAAGGGGCTGTATATATGTGTGGTACAATCAATCGAATTGGGAGTTTTCCTTCTCAGGTTTCAGTTAATTCTCATGAAAAAGTGGTTAACTGAAGATCAAATGTTCAATATTATTAAAACAACATAGTTATGTGATATATAAATAATTGTAAATAAATAAAAATAAATAACACTTAAAATAATTAAAACTTATGATTCGTAAAAAAATTTCTTTTGCTCGTTGCCAAATATATTCTGCATTTCAATCGTAGGTAGTCTACAGTGTGTCCCGAAAAAAGTGGACTAATTTTTATTAAAGTAAAATCCTTTATTATTATTTATGCCAAGTTTAATGACTTGTTTACTTAATATTTGAATCTCCAAAACCTATTCAATCATCTTGGGAATTTGATATTATTGATTGAACAGTGAATCTTAATCTTATTTCAATTTTTCTAAACCCAGTTTAGATAATGCGCTTTGAAGATTTTATTTTCGAATATAAATTTTTCCGCTTTTTGGGATAGACTGTAGTTACTTGATACTTAACCAGGACAATCTAATATGCGTTATTTACTTTCAACAGTGTTAGAGACAGCCGAACCACTGTCCATTGCATCAGGATTTTTGAACCATGGTTCTTTAATTGTCTTCCTCAAGGATTTATTAAGCAGCACAAAAATAATGGGGTCTGATATAGGGTTTAAATGGATAATCATTATCGTAATTCGCGATAAAGTTTCGCCCCAATTTAACTTTTTGATTTTTGGATTAGATAACGCGATTAATAAATATATCAAAAACGGAGACCAGAATACCAGAAATGACGTGACCATTAACATACAAGTCAACGTAGATTTACGTAACTGCTTACGTCGGATTTTTTCTTTATTTTGCGTATTGGCGTCAACAGAATGACGTGCTATGCAGCTTACGTGTCGCTTAGCAACCAACCAAATTGCAATGTTTGAATACGTAAGAACGACCATAGCAATACTTAACGTTGAAGTTGTTGTGATCGTAAGGATGAGAAAATTCGCGCGTCGTTTGTAACCTTGGAAATACATATTCAAAACAAAGATGATAGCAAAGATCCATATTGTGATGATTAAGCCGATTGTCTTTTTTGTCGTAGCTGTCTTTTGGTAGCGAAATGGATGACATATAGCTAAATAACGGTCGATATTTGAACAGATCATAGTTACGAAAAGCACTAATATAAAACCATTACTCAAAATGATTTCTAATCTAGTGATACGTGAACCTTCAAGACAGGCTACAATAGCGAATGCTAAATGAGTTAATTGTATATTAAGGAAATATTTGGTCGTGTGTATGCGACCCACTTTTTTCCATTTCTTAACAATCAAAATGAAAGCTATTAGATTCAAAAATATGATTAACCCGGCAGCAATTTTACACCAGTAAAGATAGATTTCCACTATAACTGGAGCATTCCATTCAAATCTGGATTTGTTGCTAACTAAGTGAGACAATGAGTCATTCAAGATTGCCAATCCCATCGAACTTATAGGTTTAACTTCAGTAATCTTAGGATCGAAGAATCTACCAAGTCTTAAATAAGTCGTTGTGTTCTTAGAATGTTCCATTTTTTCAAACTAAATCTAAAATGGAAACATTTAAAAAAAAATTATTACTCAAGATTGTTAGAAATTTTCGTTTTCCTTATTAAAATTATGGATAATTTTAAAGTCACACGACTTTTTTATTGATATTGAACAATATAATCCAAAGCTTTAAGTCCTTCGAAAAGCGACTGTTAATCATTAAAACAAGTCATAAGTTTTTCAAATATCTTGTTTCATGTCCAGCTTAGCAAACGTTTAAAAACTTATATTTAGACTTCTATATCCTAGTGCCTTTTATCTCCCCTTTTATCATCTTTTTTTAAATTAAAGCTATTTTTTCGCTTCTTTTTTTCAAAAATAACTTTGAGAATTATAATTAAAAAATTTTCCTTGAAAAAAATTGCTACCAATCGACCTTTCTAAATCAATCCCTTCTGCTCGATGAAAAATCTATAATCTATTAATGAAAATAAGACAATCATTATTATATGCCGTTACCTTGGTAACTTATAAATTTGGTCCCAGTCGTTTCGATGACTTTAAATGATAAAATTTAAATTTCTACACAGCTGTCATGCGCGTTTTTATAAGCATGATGTAATTCTCTTGAGGTGAAAACAAGATTCGCACAAATGCGACTAAATATTTCCCCTTACACTTGCAGATGGACTGCCTGATCGTAAAAAAAAAAAACGTTTCAATTTGAGGCCGTCCAGGCTTGCGCACCGCACTGGGCTCGACTTCAGTAACTTTCGAATTATTTATTATTTAAAGGTCTGATTGTAGCAGTTTAAGATTTTGAAAAAAATGAAAACATGACCCCAGGCCCAAAAATCAAAATCTTCAAAAAAGAAATATGGTTTGTCTCTTAGCCAATCAGATTGCTTATATTTTTCAAGTTCAGGAAGGGAAAACAAAATTCGAGTTATGGAGCCAAAAAAGGGGAACATTCGATATATGGAGGTTTTTTTATAAGAGTTTATTAGGAGATTTTCATGCTGCCAACGAATTTGTTCGAGTTAAGGAGACGTTCGAGTAATAGCGGTTCGAGTTATGGAGACTCTGCTGTATTTAAACAAGTAAGCTCATCTCCAGGATAAGATGATAAAAACTTCGGGCATTACGATACGCTTATAAAAAAGTATTGGCTAAAAAAATAGAAAAAAGGGCTCGGTACTGAAAGGGTTAACAGCATACACTCTTTTTTTATAAGAACAATCAGGCTTAGACTGAAACAATAGGTCTATTATTCTAGACAATAGAAAAAAATAAGAACAAGCCTAGGCTTAACTCAAAGTTCATGGTTCTTATAAAAAAAAGAGCGTAATGAGGGTTCATAACAAGAAAATGTCAAAGTGAGGAACGTTGCATATTGTAGTCATGTGTTTTAAAAATTACACTGAATGTAAACCTCAGATTAAGCACAAAATGTATATTAATATATATACAATGTATAGCAATGTGCCCTCCCGGTTATTACCATAATGGCTTTATGGCAACTCCTGAACTTGGGCACAGGATGTACGGTTCAATATAAAAGGGGTTGCGCGCGTTTCAGAACTCTTCCGTCCCTCCACTCTGTTTGCATAGCAAAGACATGCGAGAGACGAGAGTGACAAAAAAAGCCGTAAATGTCATGTTTATAAGTTGCAAAGCGATCTAGAGCTTCCTCGATTATTGCAAGTTGTAAACGAAAAATTTAATGACAAACAAACGCCGTATATTAAAGTATGATGAAAACACTATAACACTCTCAGGGGATCTTGAATTTAAAAAGAGTTGTCGCAAAAAACAGACTGTACCCTTATAATCATAAAGGTTGGTGAGTCCAGTCAAAACACAGATTTGATCTGTAGCGTCATGCTTCACCTTACACCTTTACTTTACAAAATGGGGAATGTTTTACAATAAACCAAGTAAAATGTCAAAATTTCTGAGAGATGATTTTTTTTGCATACTATCATGTGTAAAAATACAGAAAAAAAGGAAGAAAAGCATAGTACAGACCTTTTGCTATTTGCAATGTCATGTCAGAATGAATAAAAAACTCTGAGAGCAGACTTCAGTATCAAACAATGACATGATAATATTTAGAATCCACTTTAACTAATTATACATTAGTGATTTATCGTTTTATGTTAGAGTTTTTAATTATTCAATATGAAATCGTAAATAACAAAAGGTCTATTCTATAATTTTTTTGAAATAAGGCACAACAATTTTTATTTATTGTTCTACAGGAAGGCCTTTCAAAGAATACAGTATGGGTCAGTCCTGGTCAGCAAGTCAGCATATAATAAAATTAAATCTCTGAAATTCTAGGGTCAGAAGGTCAAGATCTAAAAAAATTGTAACATTTTGAAGCACCAGACTTTTTCCTCTTTATTGATGAATGACATTTGTGTCATTTCCATTGTGATATTTTGAATTCATCTAAGTTTTGGGATGAATTTACAAATTGATTTTCAACTTGTTCAGTTGCAAATTCAATATTATTATTTTTTTCTATTTTTAAATATTATCATTTTTTCTATTTTGAAAAAATAGGGTCGGTCAGGCCTGTAGTACAACAAATTAATGGTCTCACCTAATCGTGTGTGCATGTTTCGTTCATTCAATTTTTGACGACATTTTTGGTCAAAAAATTGAATTTCGATGGCAATATTCAATTTTCAATTTTCGAGTTAAAAAATTGAAAATTGAATTTTGATTGCAAATTTCAATTTTTGTTTTGTTTATTGCCAGAAAAGAACTGAAATTTCCAGTATCATCTTTGATTTTCGAATATAAACTTCTTGCATTGAAAATTGAAAATAATATTTTCAAATACTGAAAATTGTGTCGTAAGAAATTGAAATTGACAAAACCAAACCAATTTTTTATCACGCTTGCTTTTCCAGGAAAACAGATGCTCAAAAGTAGTGTTTCATCGGTTTTATTGTTATTTGTTGCTGTCTAGTTTCCAGGTCTTTTGCAGCTTAATTTAGTTTTGGGTTCTATAAATACATTATGGCATAAATTTCACGCTGGAGCAATTTCCTTTACGTAATATTTAACTCTTCGGATACTCTTTGGTCTTTGTCTGGCCTTTTCTATTTGACTACACTCTTTTTTTATAAGAACAATTTCAAAAGAAGGCTGGAAATTGGCCTAAATCTAAGAACATATTAAGAACCCGGGGGGGGGGGGTACTAGGGCAAGGTGGGTTATGGGGATGCTCCGCTGGTTAGGGTACCTTTTTTAACCTCCACGATTCCCCAGGTAGGGCCGCAAAAACACCAAAATAGAAAAATCAGTCCCTCGTAGGGTGCCTATTTTTGGAAAATTTGGGGAAGAAGTAGAAAATTTTGGAATTTTAGTCCCGTTCAGGGTCACTTTTTTCGCAAATTTCGAGTCCCACGAAGGGTCCATTTTTCGAACCTCAGCGGAGCACCCCCGTCGGTCGACAAGGGTAGTACCCCCCCCCCCGGATTAAAAAAAATGTGAGCCTCAGATTTCAGATTTTAAAAAGGTACTGACTTTAGCCGATTTTTTTTTATTAGAACACCTATAATTCGGCTGAGTCTGGATGTGCTTATTTACTCTGGCCACTTCCATTTCAGCTCTTAATGAAGTAAACGCGTGTGTAATCGATACATTAAGAGAAAAATTAGACTAACAAAGAAGAGACTGAATAAAACTATTGTTTCCTTTGTCTTCTTTGTAACTGGTTGTAAATCATTTTCAACTTTCGATTTTTTCACCCGAGACGTTTTTTTACAAATTGGTTTGGTTTTGTCAAATTCAATTCTTCACGACAAAATTTCAGTATTTGAAAATATTATTTTCAATTTTCAATGCAAGAAGTTTATATTAGAAAATCAAAGATGATACTGGAAATTTCAGTTCATTTCTGGCAATAAACAAAACGAAAATTGAAACTTTCAATCAAAATTCAATTTTCAATTTTTTGACTCAAAAATTGAAAATTGAAAATTACCATCGAAATTCAATTTTTTGACCAGAAATGTCGTCAAAAATTGAATGAACAAAACATGCACACACGATGCCTGCATGCCTAATGCCAAAAAGAAAAACTTTCAAGCCAGGGAAACTATTTCATTTTTCCAAAAGAATGCAAAAAAGGAAAATTCATGACAAAAGTATTAAACCACATTTTAAACGCATGCATAGGAAAGTTCATAATTCACGACAAATGTTTTCCAAGTTTTAAATCCATGTTGAAAGAAATCTCCATATTCATGACAAAAGTATTCCACATTTTGAGCGCACGTGGGAAAAAAATCTCCAAATTCATGACAAAAATATTCCACATTTCTTGCAAACGCATGCGAAGGAAAAGTTCATAGTTCACGACAAAAGTTTTCCCCATTTTAAACGCATGCGAAGGAAAAGTTAATAGTTCATGACAAAAGTTTTCCCCATTTTAAACGCATGCAAAAGAAAAGTTAATAGTTCACGACAAAAGTTTTCCCCATTTTAAACGCATGCGAAGGAAAAGTTTATAATTCACGACAAAAGTTTTCCAAGTTTTAAACACATGGTGAAGGAAAAGTTAATGGTTCACGACAAAAGTTTTAATAGCATGTTGAAGAAAATCTCCTAATTCATGGCAAAAGTATTCCACATTTTGAACGCATGCAAAGGAAATTCTCCAAATTCATAACAAAAATATTCAACATTTTAAACGCATAGCTATCACAATGCAGGTACCTTCAATGAACAAATGGTATGTATGTACAAAAAAATATTTTCGACCGACCGACCGACCGACCGACCGACCGACTGACCGACCGACCGACCGACCGACCGACCGACCGACCGACCGACCCACTTTTTAAAGTCGAAATGACGGGAACCAAACAATTTTTAAAGATCCGCCTAAAGGAAAAGTTAATAGTTCATGACAAAAGTTTTCCACGTTTTAATAGCACGTTGAAGAAAATCTCCAAATTCATGGCAAAAGTATTCCACATTTGGACGGTTGGCAAACGATATCATCCACCAGGATGCATCCTCTCTTATTTTCCCCCTATTTTCTACTTTCCTATCTTCTATCCTGATTTTCTGACTTTCTCAAGTGTTTCTACTGTTTTCTAAGTATTTTTCTGAAATTTGCCCGTACCGGTGAAACAGGACAGGTCACCGACCCCGGCTCGAACCACCAAACGCAAGCAACCTTGGTTTACAAACCCGATGCCTAACCGCTTGCGCCAACGAGACACGGCAGAAAGTTGTCATTCACAAATACTTATAGCGTGTAATTTACAGACCTTTATTAATAAAGCTCCCAACCCTACCGGTGCCCCTACAAGGATCCCTACGGGATCCCAAGTTAGGTCTCAGGGTACGGATGCCCCTAAGAAGGCCTTCGGCCTTTTGTGACTCTCGAGCTCCAACCCTAACCCTAACTGATAATAACCGAACCCCCGTCTAGGTCCGCAGATTGAAAAATTTCACTTGCATTCTGGTGGATGATATCGTCTGCCAACCCATTTGGACCGCATGCAAAGGAAAGTCTACAATTCACGACAAAAGTTTTCCACATTTCAATCGCAAGCGGAAGATAATTTCAAAGTTTGTGATAAAAGTGTTTGTGTATATATATGTGAGGTGATTTTCAATTGTCTACATCCATATTCAATGGGATTAGCTAACTTTTTCAGAAGTTAACGTTCTTCGTTGGTTGTATCCCGTTAGCGTTGTGTACGTTCGGGTTGTCAGCGCTTTAAAATTTGTAAATTGGCTGCTATAGAATTTCCCTCACAAAGAGGTTTCACTTACCAGATGACTGGATGAGTGTCATTATTGTTGTAGAAGAAGCACCAAGTAAAATTCAATCATCAATAATCAGTCAATTTCGCTCCCAGGTTCAAATTTTTATACTTACTTACTTGGATAACTTGGAAACAAAGCCAAAGGACCATAACGATTCTTCTTTGATGCTGACAGTCAGTGTTTCTTTTTCAGATTTATCCACAAATATTCAGGCATATTCAGTCACTTGCCTTGTCACCACAATTTATGTAAATATACAGGCAAAACTGCAGTTAGTTTGTTCTGAAAGTTGAAAATACCATCCTGCTACTAGCTGGACTATCCTGCTACCAGAGAGAAAGTTTCCAATTCAGTCGAGTTGACAACCAAAACAGTCCAGAACATGCACCACATATGGTGAGTTAAATTTCCTCAATAAAAATCGCACATTGATAAATCCTGACTAAAGGTTTTACACTATGGACAAGAGTTCCGCCTCGCTGCACAAATGCCTCGCTGCACAAATCGATCGGGAGAGGCGTGGGCGTTATTAAGGGTGCATACAGGGCGTAAGTAGCCAAGGATCGGAGAAATGCCTTTTTAACTAATATTTCCCCTTATAGCGGGGAAATATTCAAAAATAATTAAGAATGAGGCACCAACAAGAATAACAGATTAACAAGAACCTCTTTTCAAATAAAGACATTACCATTGCCACTTTTTACTATTTAAAAACTACTAACAAGAACCTGGTACAATCATGCTTGATGCTCGGAATATGTTGGCATTTCTGGGGTATTTTAGAGTTTTACAGAATTTTAAGTTCGGGCGGGAATTGCATTTTCAGAGTTTGTACTTTATTCAATCGGATGCTTCGACCTTAGGAGCGGTATAATGGCTTCTAGGCTATATTATCATCCTTGTCGGATCATTCACAAGCTTTTGAATCCTCAGATCCTAAGCTCCAAAGTCTCATATCAAAATTCTATTCCAACCCTAAGTAAAGGCAATTAAAAACTACTTGACGTTTTTAAAATTTTGTTGGGAACTTCCTTTTTTGCCAAATATTATGGCCATGTAGGCTGCTGTATAGGCCATTTCACAGTCGAAATGGATCATGGGTAATCAGGACTGATTGCGCCTCCATTACGGCTTCCCATTGGCTAGACGCAAAAATCTTCAATTTTTTTCAAAACTTTGGACCAATAGTAAGTCGTTATTAGCGCGCAGTGGTCCTGATTACCCATTACGCTTTGCGACCGTGAAATGGCCTATTCTACTTCCGTAAAAGTTGAAATTTCAAAATTTCAAAAAATAAAATCTGACATATTATCCGCCATATTAAGTTGGTATTAAATGGACTATAGACTGGAGTCGTTTATAATTCGTGTAATATAGGCGTTATATGATAATACGATTATTGTTACGGGATTTAGTTTGTATAAACGACTGGAAGAATCCGGTGTTCCGACCTTATAGAATCCCCGGCTAGCTACGCAGAAACTTAAGTAGTGAGAAAACAATTTATCAAGCAACAACAAACTCAAAACAAAATCAACTCAAATGAAAAATCTTTAACACACAAATCAACAGACATTTTTTTTGCAAGAACTTTTTTTGAGTGAGCGGGAAAAAGTTATAATTGCATTTTCTTTTATTTGGAGTTATTGCACAAAGGTTTCTAGACGACTAAAATTGTTCCCTCTATTACTTTTTGCTTTATTTCTACTATATGTCTGTCTGAATTAGTCGTATAGCTTGCTAAACTGAGTGGACTAATTCGTCCCTTTCCCGAATTAGTTAACAACTATTAAGGTTTTTCTTTTGATATTTCCCTGACTGGCCAGGAAAAGGGAATCGTTTAAGCCATATCAAAAACAGATGACGCTAAGAATTGAGGAGGTGATATACTTTCATAAAGAGATAGGGAGATACAGTATATAAAGTTTTTTTTACAAAAGAAAGATGTCCTAAACCCCGCCAACTGTCAAGACTCTATATGAAAAAATCCTACCGGGTCTGTCAGAAGAGGGTGTATTATTAATTCCATAGTGTAAAATTTTGAGATTGATCAATTTCGGCACTTAATTTATCAAGCTTTAAAACAAATGTGAATCCAAAAGCCGTCGTGAATATTTGAATGTGGGATATTTGAAATTCTTACTGGTAGTTTTCTATTCCTTTTATCTTTGACGATTAGTGAGACAGTGGTCTGTGTAGATTTCCAGACTAATAAACCTTTCATCCGTATGTTATTTTTCTCCTGAAGTTTTTTATAAAGTTCACTAGTTTCCTATTCTACTTCTAGAAGATACCCCTGTCTCTCAGTGACCCGGTGGAGTTTCGCCCTCAGTGGGAATGAAAATTGCAATCCAAATCCCAATGGGTGGGGATAGAAAATCTATTGTTTCCATCTGCAATCGGTGCAATAACATATTGGCACTTTTGGCTGATTTACCATTTTTCGAAAATTGAAGTTCGAGCGAGAATGTCAATTTCAGGCCTTCAACTTGATTTCAACGATTATTTTGATGGGAGGGATTTATTGATTTCTAGGCTATATTTCAAGCCCGACTGGACCATTTTTGAGGGGGCCTTTTGAACTTTTGGATCTTCAGATCCTAAGGTCCTCCTAAGTCTAGCGTTAAAACTCTACACTTCCAACATACTATAAAGCACTTGCAAATCGATTGTGGTTTCAAAACACCCCGGTGGATTTCCTTTTTGTGCCAAGTATTTCGTCACCGATCGTGGAAGAGTCCATGGAAATGGTTTTGGGGTGCAATTTTCATTTTCATTTCCATTCAATTTCCCATTGGGATACAAATGATAAGGTAATTTCTCAGTGGGGTTGAAATTTTGGATCATTTTTCAACGGGGAAAATCATTTGGGTGGAAGCTTTACCGGGTCTGTGAAACGTGCGTGTTAGTAGAAACTTTTAAAAAGTTGTTTAGATATATTTTAATTCTTTCACAAAAAAATAAATAATAGTTCCATTTATACTGAGACGGAAAAATCGTCTGAGACGAGAAGTTTGTAAAATGTGATCTGTGGAGGAGATCCTATTTATTGAAACCTGAATGGAAAGTACACTCCTCCATAATGCTCATTTTCTAAATTGCTCGTCGCATACAAATTAATCGTCTCAGTATAAATAGAACTAATATATAGTTTTTATTAAATATACAAAAAAATAACTATAATAATTCATTTGGAAAGCCTACTACCTACTTTTTGTTTTGTCAAAAAGAAAGACACGTGACAAATTAACAGATCAACACGACAGTATTATGGCAAAATCTACTGGTAAATTTGAAAACTTCAGTTTTAAGAATCTACAAAAGTGTTTTTCAATCTAACAGATTCGGAAGAATTTGGAGAGTCTGAAATAAAAAATCCTATCAAATCGTCTTTACAAAGATGTTATTCATTGACAGTCCATGATCGTATTTTACCAAGTAGAGATTTATCTACTAAGTCATCTCATTAGAATAACTATTGGTGAAGATCTATTTTCCAGCTGGTCCTGGCCCACAGCACATTCTTGGACATTGTGCAGCACATTGTTGTTGGCAAAGAGATGGACATCCAGATTGCATTTGCATTGGCATTGGAGCTGGCATCATCATTGGAGCAGGCATCATCATTGGTTGTTGCATACCAGCACCACAGCATGATTGCTGTTGACATTGTGCACTGCATTGTTGTGCACAGGATGGTGCGCAACCTGCTGGCATTGGTGGTGGAGCCATCATTGGTGGAGTTTGTGGACAGCATTGACGTGGGCATGATGGTGCACAGCTTTGTTGGCAAGCTGGGTTACATCCAGCCGGCATTTGTGGAGGCATCATCATCATTTGTGGAGGTTGCATCATTCCTGGTTGTGGACAGCAAGATGTTGGACAGCCAACTTGGCAAGATCCAGGTTGGCATTGTTGTGGACAAGCTTGTGCAGCTGGCAATTGGAAGATTTGTGGAGGTAAAACTTGGACTTTGAATTGCATTGCTGGTTGTTGGACACATCCAGGGTTACAGCTTGGTGGTGGCATGCAACTTGGTGGCATACAGGCTTGTGGCATACAGCTTGGTGGAGCACATCCTTGTGGCATACATCCTGGTTGACAAGAAGCTTGTTGAGCCATTTGCATAGGCATCATAGCTTGCTGTTGTGGGACGCATCCAGGATTACAGCTGGCTGGTGGTTGACAACCTGGTGGTGAGCATGGTGGAGGTGGCATACATCCTGGTGGGGCACATCCTTGTGGCATACATCCTGGTTGGCACGAAGGCATCATTCCAGGCATCATCATTGGCATAGGCATCATCATGGGTTGTTGTGGCATTGGCATACCAGACATACAACAGCTTGGTGAACATCCAGATTGGGCACAATCTTGTGGACATGGTTGTGGACATTTCAAAGCACGTTGTGGTGGTGGTCGGACTAAAAATTAAACGAGACAAATAAATTGGTATAGTAAAGCTTTATAAAACAATTCTATTATCTTGAAAAACAGGGATAAGACATCTACCAAGAGAAAAAGAAATTGACCAAACATCTGTCACCTAGTTTTAGATCAATATTAATCCCAGTGGATCTTAGTAATGTTAATAAGGTACCAATGTATACAGTGAGCAACACATACCATCTTGTTTTTTGTTTGGGTTAACGATTGCTTTGTGCATGTCTATTTCAGCTCTGGCTAATTTGCCTACAAAATCAAAGAAAAATGGAATGTCATTTTTCGTCTGTTTTGTTTTTCAATAATCGAGTTCAAAAATGGAAAGTTTTGAAAGAATTTAAAGTCCGATGGCCAGTTTTTGTTCCAAAGTGTAGTATATGTATGAACATTCATTTTTACGTACATTTATAAACGTTATGTACATTGAATGGCCGTTTGTTTTAGTTAAATCATTTTAAGAAATGTGTATGTGATGTGTATGTGTTGCTCACCCAGACTATCATGAATGGCTTGGCGTAAATTACTTGCTGCTGCAATGGCTTCGGGGTTTTTACTTATATCAAGACCTAAGTGGATAAAAAGTAGAAAGGAAACTCTTAATAATCTATACTTCTGAAGCTAAAGTTGTTTTTCTGATTCCTCGTAACTTTAGCTCGATTAATGGCTCCATCTTTATGAGCAAATTTTGTCTTGTATTAATATGGTAAGCTAAGAAGTTCTCATACACCCCTGTGTCACAGACCCGGTGGGGCCCCAACTCACTGTTTAAGAAATATACTCTATAATTTCAGCCCCACTGGGAAATTGACTTTAATTTCATTCCCATTCGAAATTCAATGTCATAAATTGCACTCCAAAACCATCCCCACTGGATATTTTAAGCTTGCAACAATAGAATTTCAATCCCCATTGGGACGTCGATAAATCTTTACCCCCATTGTGGGAAAAAAATCCCACCGGGACTGTGACACAGGGGTGTTCTCATAAACTTCCTTTCATACTATCATTTTCAACTAATTTTCAACCTTGTAATCTTTTTGGCTTACATAGTTAGAAAAATCTAAGAAAGTCTTATCATGTTGAAGCTCTAAAATTAAGTGGTTGTAGGAGATTCGCAAAGACTGAAATACAGGAATGGATTACTCTTCGATTCTATTGAACAATATCGATTGAAGTTTACTTTACTACACTTCATTTATCCTTCATCAAGAGGTTAAATCGAGCTCTTTAACTCTTATCTATACTCTTTATATAATATCTACCTTGGTTGTTTGAAGGCATTGGAGGAGGGAGGATAACTGGAGATCTGGCAGAAGCAGCAGATCCATTATCTTCATTGATACTGGCATCTTCATCAGCTTCTTCAGCTGGTCCATCCTCATCATCATCTTCTTCGCTCACTTTGGCTGCGTGCACTTCCGCTAAAATGGTCAAAAAAGGGTATTCTATTTTTATGAAGCATTAGGAAGTTTATTAATGACGTTTTGGTATAGTGGTTATTACCTTTAGTTGCTGCACGGGCAACCCTGGTTCAATTCCCACTCGGTACGGTTCACTTGGCAAGTACCCGAACCTTCTCCCGGGTAAATAAAACACAGTAGGCTTTCTGGTCCGGAGTTTGTAAATTAAGTTGGATTAAAAGGTAAACAAATCATGTTGAGATTTGAACTGGAAGTGATTAAAGTTGCCCTTCACTTAAGCATGTAATTTAAATTGAAGACATCAAAAGGTAAGACGTAAGACGAAAATCCAGGCGATTTCCATTACAAACAAAACTTGATTTATTGCAATAAAAAACAAATTTATACCTTTCTTTCCAGGCCCTTTGTCTGCTTTCTCAGATTTGGTGACATGTGAAGCGTGTTGGTGTGATTTCGAATGTGAGGCTGAAAGAAGATACAATTCGTTGAAAGAGTAAATCAAATCAAATGATAAGTAAAGAATTAGAGGGGTCACGTTTATCCTTGAGCATTTTAAAGGTATTCCCCATTGACTTCCAAGCCTCGAAGGGCTAGACTCGAGACTCCTAGATGGGAAATGAAGCCACTTATTTCCCTTCCAGAACGCCTGCGCGTGGTTTTTACACAAACACCAGATTGAAAGTAAAATCTATCGCTAGATTTCAAAAAATACAATTCGTCGACAGATACAATTCGTCACCATCATTTCGGCGCGTTCTATGTGCGTTCTGGATGGGAAGTAATAAGTGGCTTCACCTTTTCTTGCCTGGGAAAGGTTAGGGTAGAGATTCTTTTCTAGCCCTTCGGGCTTCAAACTCAATCCCCTTTACGAAAAAAATGGTAGTATAGAAATAAAACTCGACGGAAAAAGTTACCACTATTGTTCAGTTTTCTCATGGAATAGACAAAGTAAAGTTTAGCTCCGAAAATCGGACAGTCTGTACATTTTGATACATTGCTTTTAAATTCCTACTGTATGTCTTGAATTCATCCACTCAGAATTATTTATCCACCGAGATAATACTTTTATAGTTATATTTTTTCGTTCAAGAGCAATACTTCTTGAGATTTCAATTCCTAGATTTCATAATAACCATGATTGATTGAGTATCGGTAAGACCAGACAGGAAAGCAATATTTGAAACTCAAAATAAAATACAAAACTTGCAACGCTTTTTGTCGAGACAGGGTATGTCGTGGAATAGAAATTATGATTGACAGTTTGACCACGTGACCAGTAGGGTCACGTGGATATATAAATAGCGCGGCATTTGTAAATTATGATTAGTACGAAACTAGATAGAGAAGAAGAAACATCTAAAAGAAACATACAGTCCTCCCACTTATTTCATTTCGGACATTTGGTCCAAACGAACCGGATCCATTTATTTCGTTTCGGACAGGGTATCTATTAATCTTTTCATGGATTGTTGAACAATTTCACACCCCCTTATCATAGACCCGGTAGGATAGAAACGAACTCAAACTCAATGGGGATTGATGTTCCCATGTTTCTATGGCTGGGAGTTTCAATTCTTTTGTTTTTAAGTCAGAAAATTCAGTGGTGGTGAAATAACATAATATTTTGCAGTGAGGGTTAGTTTATTTGATTATTTTCATTGGGGACAAAGATTGGAGGATCATTTTCCACCGGGGACGATATTTTGGCCAATTTTTCCGGTGGAAAGGGGTCTCAGTGGGCCAGAGAGAAGGGGGTGTAATTTTGTAATGATAATGAAGCTCAAAATGTAACATACCTTTCAAAGCTCTGCTTTCGATGCTTGCAGTGAAGATGCATAGAGCCACCAATAAAATGGTTAGTCGCCACATATTTGCTAAAAAATAAAAATTTAAAACTCGATCTTTTGCCTAACATGATTCCGCATAACGATAGCTTTAAAACTCAAACGCCATTAAAATTTCAAGTCCAAAAAGCAACCAAATAATGTTAATTATGCACTAGAACCCACAAATCCATCTTTTGATTATTATTTTTATAATGCTTATTTGGATACTTTATATAGAATTCAAAAAAAGTGAAACTTACCAAAATATTTCAAATGCGACTAATAAAAAATCCTAAATTAAAAAAAAAATACTAAAATTTGATAGTAAATTCTTTTTTTCCGACGCTAAAAAAATCACTAATTGTATTTAATTTAATCTTTTGAGTTTTTTCCTATTAACATTATACAGAAAGTTAACAGGTGTCCATTGTTCAAAATTAATGAACCATAATTGTTTTCTATTCAGTATATTAGAGGTTGATAACTGTTTTATAACACTTTCGGTATATTGTTTGGTTCGTTTCGAATTCTTCGAATTTAAAAACATTCCATTCGAAGCTGATAATATAAAACGCGACTTGCACACCGGGCTTTGTTTGATTGCGGCTAAAAGCTTTGCCCAATAAACAAACAAAATTCTTCAATTTTCATCCACAATCATGTTCGAAATCGATTGAAAATTAAGCTTATTTCCTCGTTTTTCGAAATTTGAAGTTCGGGCGAGAAAATCGATTTTTGGCCATCTCTCAAAATTTAATCGGATATTTCAATTTGGCTCGGGTTTATAGACAATATAATATGGATATTATGAGCCTTATTGGACCATTTTTAGTTAAAACTCTGATTGCTGACCTGACGGAAACTTTAAATTTTTACAAATCTTGCGTTTTTCCCCGATTTCCCGATGTTTCCGATTTGAACGGAATGGGAAAAAGGGTTTGAAGCCATGACTTTGATTTTATGTTTCACTTTCCCTTTTGGACATAAATCAAAAAATCAATAACTCCATGGGATTAAGGCGGGTTCGTTGAGGTCAAAATCCTTGCAACGTTACAAATCATTTTCAGAAGCTCGTTTTGGGCTCAAACGAAGCGTATTACTAATTAGAATAAGATTCAGTCTAGGCAGATGTTTTTTCATTTTGAAATTTTGCGTAATTCGCAAAAATCCTCAATTTTGCGCTATTTTGATGACGTCATAAAAATTGAAATTCCAATAACTTTTGATAGAATCATCAAAATAATTTCAAACTTTCACCGAAGATGAATTTCAATGCAAATTTTCAAAAGATTTCAAAAAATTTTCAAAATCTTGATGACGTCAGCATTTTTTAAGGATTTTAGTTTTTTGGCTGAAAAGTCATGACGTCATCAAATTTTATTAAAATTTTTTTCTAATCCTAAAAACATTAATAATATGCATCTTTGGTCAAAATTTGAAATTATTTTGATAATTCTATCAAAAGTTATTGGGATTTCAATTTTCATGACGTCATCAAAATAGCGCAAAATTGAGGATTTTTGCGAATTACGCAAAATTTCAAAATGAAAAAACATCTGCCTAGACTGAATCTTATTCTAATTAGTAATACGCTTCGTTTGAGCCCAAAACGAGCTTCTGAAAATGATTTGTAACGTTGCAAGCATTTTGACCCCGCCTTAATCCCCTTGAGAAACTTCGAAGGGTCGGAAAATAAGAAAATGTCAACTTTTCACCCAAGCAAAGGCGTGGTTACATTACATTTACATTAATTTATTTCTAAATTTTTGAAATTTTTTAATCAAGTCTTTATGATTAAAAAATTCACCCTCTTATAAAGAAAATAAAGACGTATAAATCCTTGAAAAAGAAATTATTTATTGCGATTCTTTACCATTTTTTTGGTAAAAAGTTCAAAGTTTTTTTTCACTTCTCTCCAGATCAAAGCCACCGACATGACATGATAGACAGGAGACCCGCCGTGTTTTTTTTATAGTTCTATGTGCACAAGACGGGTTCGAGCTGCGAGTCCAATATTATTAATTTTTTACAGTTGAAAAAGCGCAGGACTCACTCACTAAATAAAAATGAGTGAACAATAAAAAATCGCGCTTTTTTCTATAGAAGTTTGAGCATAGAAACTAAAACAAACTTTCATTGGATAATTCATCAACTGTCATTTTGAGGAGCGAAATTCAAATTGGCAGCCCAAACCATGCTATTCATTTCGCCATCAGTTTATCAAAGAAAGAAATCATAGCATGGTTTCCCAGGCTACCGACATGATAGTTCTGTACATTTTTTTCGATGAATGGATTTTCTAGCGTTTGGAATTTTTAAAACGTAATATGAGATAGGGGTGAAAGATAGGATAAGTTCTAAATAAGATCTAAATATTCTTTGGTCACGTAGACGAAGTTCAGCAAATATTTTGTTGTAGGCACTTATTTCGTTCCTCAACTTTAACCACTAGGCGTACCCGCAGCAAGACCTTTTAACTCGACTTTTCTTTTTCGAATATTTTCTCTCAAATTTCCGTTTCAAAAGAATTAGCACGATACGTGCTGCTGCCTTCCTCCTTCCACTCATGTCGTTTGTTGAGTGAGAAAATGAGTTGAGAAAAAACTATTGCAGATTTGATACAACATACAAAAATTTCAAAAAAGACTTTATAAAGAAAATAGTTAATTTCTTTAATGTATTTTTGATTAAAAATTTCAAAAATTTTAGGGGGGGGTCACTTTGCAATTTTTAGAACCCCATTTTAATTTATGAAATTTTTCTGAAAAAGTGCCAAAACCTTCATTTTCCTTTCCTAAGGGGTTTGAAAATCACCATATTTACTCCCCATTTTATGAATTTTCTCCCACAGTACCACTCCTCCTCTACAATTAAGCACCGAGTAGTATATGACGCGGAGCGCTATTATATAGCTTTTCCCCGCGCATGCCCGAAACACTCGCGGGAAATGATTTTAAGCACGTAGCTTGAATGAGAATAGTAGACTACAGGAACAACATGCCACAGGTCATGCCACAGACTATTAAAGATGGTAGCAATTTGCAGGCAAAAATCAATTTGCAAAAAAGTTGGTCTTTGGTCTTGTCTTTTCCCGGGGGGGGTACTACCCTTGTCGACCGACGGGGGTGCTCCGCTGACGTTCGAAAAATGGACCCTACGTGGGACTCGAAATTTGCGAAAAAAGTGACCCTGAATGGGACTGAAATTCCAAAATTTTTTACTTTTTCCCCAAATTTTCCAAAAATAGGCACCCTACGGGGGACTGATTTTTCTATTTTGGTGTTTTTACGACCCTACCTGGGACTCGTGGAGGTCAAAAAAGGTACCCTGACCAGCGGAGCATCCCCGTAACCCATTTTGCCCTAGTACCCCCCCCGGGTGTCTTTTCTTTTGGAACACCTGAACCTTTGAACACTGCACAACTATATGTTTATAGATAGTACCTATATTCATTAATGGGTTTTTCTTTGAGATATTGGTAAATATACAGTTGACTAACAGTCTGACAGTTGACAGTAGCGAAAAGCTGCGCCCGCCTGAGGACTAAGTTTGTAATGAGTAGGGGATATTTAATACATAATAGTGCAGGGTATTTTCCATTCTTTTGATGAGTAGATAAAACCCCTTATTTAGGGGAATGCATTGAATAGAATGTCCGTCCTATGAATAATCTTTTGCAATATTTTAATACTACGCTGTCTAGTTAATATTTTTAAGAAGACTGTCCCAATGTTTTTTCAAATTGTCTCCGTTTTTCAAGCTGTCACATTTTCAAAAACTGTTGCAATACTTTTCAAGTTGTCGCAATAATTTTCAGACTGTCGCTTTTGCAGAAACTGGCAGGATATTTTTCAAACTGTCATGTTTCCAAAAGCAAAAATTCAAAGTATGAAAAAACACCCGTGGGGCCGGGGTGTAGCCTGGGAATCCATGCTATGATTTCATCTTTGATAAACTGATGGCGAAATGTACAGCATGTTACGGGCTGAGATCCTAATAACGGTTAACGGTTGAAAACATAGCCAATCAAATTTTGTTATTCTTTTACTGGTCACACTTTCTTAGAGAAAGGTGAGGAAAGCGCTAAATTCGAATTTCCCACTGTAAAAAATGCGAGTCCAAGATTGGACTCACAGCTCGAACCCGTCTTGTGTATATAGGTACATCAAATTATAAAAAAACACACGATGGGTCTCCTGTCTAGTGGGGATGTGGCTGTGGGGTGGTATATACTTGTGATGACGTAATGATGAGAAATCAAGTGAGTGGGAATCACTGTCATAAAGGCTCACGTGCACCACATTTTACTATCTAGGACCAGGGGGGGGGGTTGGTAGTAAAATCTCAGACATAATGACGTTTACTACCACCGTAGTTACTACGGTGGTGGTGTGACAAAAAATCCAAAAAAAATTTTACTACCCAGGGTAGTTAAATACTAAAATGGTTGGTATCTATGTGTTAAATTTTGAAATATCTTTACTACCTGAGTAGTTAAATAAACGGGTAAAATTAGCAAATTTTAGCTATTTTTGTATATAATTCTTTTATTTTTTTGGATGACTTTTCTGAAAAAATCTGAAAATTTTTATAATTTGAAATAATTTTCTGTTGAAAGTTGTTTAATTCTAAAGGCAAATCATTAGATTTTGCACTAAGTGAAAAATGTGTCACAGAAATATACATTTTTTAGCTTTTTTTGTAAAATATATAAGTCCGAAAAGCAACCAAAAATAGGTGGTCTCCATACTTTTACTACCAGGGTAGTAACTGAGATTTTACTATCGACCCCCCCCCTGTCTAGACAAAATCAACAAAATAGGGCCATTGAGGATGAAAGTTCCTCCAGCATCTATCTTAATCACACATACAGCAAAACATCATTGGATAAGCGGGGTAAAGGAAACTGAAACTTGATACAATGAGGCTTTAACAGCAAAGAGCATTCCGTAAGGAAAATACGACAGTGTTGAAAATGACGGGAAAATGCAACAGCTTCTGGAAACGCTGTAGTTTGACAAATATTGTGACAGTTTTTGCCCCTCTTTTGTAGAATCTCCTAAAAAGTAATAAAATTTGATTCCCACCCCTTTTTTTACACTCAATGCATGAAAGTAGTGTTCGTCAAAACTATCAACAAAATAACTATACAATGAAAAAAAAGATTGGAGCGTTTTCAGTTTTCATACAGTAGTACATCATTTTAATTTCTTAACTATATCATGAATTCCATGTGTGACTAACGGACATTTCCACTGTTTAGCAGGCTAGAAGTCAAGCTTGAAAATAGGAATAAAGCTTCTTTTGGTGTGGTAACTATCAATGGGGGTCAAAGTTTCAAGAACCATATAAAACTTTTTCTCTTGACTTTCACTTGGTCAGAAATTGTAATTAATAGGCCCGTGACTAACGGACACAAAAATTAACATCTAAAATGGGACACTTTTACAAATAGCTGTAAAGTGCTGTTCCTAAAGCTACAGTTTGGGTTTTTTGCTTAAATTCACTAGAGGAAAGGTTGAATTTTATGTTTCAAAATTAATTTTGAAAAAAAATTGTCAAAGTAAGAAAATATGACAAAAATTGGGCAAAAAATGCTGTGACTAACGGACATTTAAAAATGTGACAGGCCATATTTTAAAAAGGCAGGGCATCGTCAGTTGATGGCAAAAAGGGCACTTTTTCTGGTGTTTTTCCACTAAAATGGCTGTTTTAACAAAATTTTTAGTGATTTCAGGAAGGGCAGCGTCCGATAGCCGGACGCTAAAAGGGCATGAAAAATGGCCTGCGTGACTAACGGACAAAACGGTTTTTTAATGATTCTGACGAGGCAATCCAACCATTCCTATATTTGGTGCTTTAGGGGTGAAATGTTATATCAATAAAATTTGAAAATTTTGAAATATAAAGATCTGTTGAATTTTTTTGGGTGTTTTTTGCACTGCATTGTTTCTTTGTTGAATCAGGACAAAGACAGACAAATTGGGTAAGGGTATTTTATTTATTTACTTTGGAAAAGGATTATTCTCCCTATTATGACAACTAGTCCGTTAGTCACGAAAATGTAAAATGCACACACAAAGAAAGGATTGACTATTTAACATATATCTATGGGTAAAATGGGTAAATATAGTCAAAATAGCTTTGATAAGAACAAAATACATGGTTTTTTAAGCGAGTGCTGTCTATTATATTCTCCGAACTCTGAATTTTAAATCTATTTCGTGACTAACGGACAATCGCAATGTTTACTAACAGAAAACAACTTTTAGTGAAAAAATACTTCATTTTTGGTAAGTTTAGCCTTAATTTGTTTGCAATAAGGTGTTAGAAACCAACCATTTTGAAAAAGTGATCTTATGAAAATTTCATCTCAGGTAGAATGAGTTTCGTGACTAACGGACACTTTTTGATGAGCCTCTTGTGAGCTACCCACTCAACCTTTAGGGCTAAAATTTTGCACTTATTTTATGGTCATAGTACTTCTGTTTTTAAGACAAAAATAAAAGAAACATGCAGCTTCCCTTGGCTTTCATTGGAACTTTTCTTCTTATCAGTGTGACTAACGGACAGTCGGGTAGGCATGCATAACAGCCAGAAAAATACAAATAGGAGTTAAGCAAAGCAGATTTTGATTATTCATATGTTTTCTATAATGGTTGTCAGTACTCTATCACAGATTTATGTACTGATACAATCATATTTCAACCCTGTGAATCCAGGTCGGCATTCGGCAATGCCGACCTGAAAACCGCTTTTATTTGCCGACGTAATTTACACTCTAGGTCGGCGTGCTGACAAAAGAAATGTTTTGGGTCGGCAAAGCCGACCTAAAGAGGAAAAATATTATTTGTTAGGTTAATCTAATTGTGTTATCATTTTGTCTGAATTCACAGGGCTGTATTTGGATAAAAAAAGTTTCTGGCAAAGTTCTTGGTTTTTTCAAGCAATTTTGTATTTTTTTGTATTAAAGGCTTCACCCCAGCACAGAAGCGTGAAAAATGGACTTTGAAGAAAGATTTTCTGGATTCTCACACTTCAACATATTTATATTCAAGAGAAAATGAAAACTTATGTTATTATGCCAATTGGGCTAGGTTGTGGGGTACCTCTTTTTGCCTAAACTTTTGAAATCTGAAACCTGTTTAATGTGAGAAGGGCCATTCGCGAAAGTTTATGCTCGCAAAAAATTCTTGACAAAATAGAAAATCTGTAAAACTTCAAAATTTGAATTAAGTGTTACTTTTATGGCACTTTTTAGCCTGCTAAAAGACTAATAAGTCAAAGAACAAAATTTTCAAGCCAATCCAAGAAGTATTTGTCCCTCTAAGCCATTTTTTCATGTGAAAATTCTCAATTTTACGTCTTGATTCTTTTCTGTTAAATTTGCGAAAGTAAATGTCGTGAATTTCGCAATTTTTCATCCTCGCAAAAGTTTCTGTTCGCGAAAGTTTTTACGCCTAAAGTAGTCCAGAAGCTGGAGCTCAACTACTTTTTACCTTTACTAATTCTGATGGAGAAAAAGTAGAACATTTATTTAGGTTTCTGATTGTTTTTCGACAACAGCTATATATAGGTAGTATTTAATTTTGAAAGATTTTTACTGTAGAGGTAAAATATTGATCAGGTCAACGAGTTGAATGTGTTAAGGATACATAATTGATTAAATTTTATATGCAAAAATTATCAGGTTTAAATTCTTTATTGTTTAAAATACATCTAATAGTTTTGATAGTTTAGTTCCTATTGATTGCAGCTCCATCATTCAAATCAGAAAGCAAAGAAAGTATAAGATTTTCTGATCTGTATGATCTGAAATGTGGTCCAGTATTGAGGGTTGTTTTGAAAGGTGGTGCCGTACCATGGGTTACCCCAATGGTGCACGTTACGGTCTACCCCGATTTATCATTCCACAGCATGATAACTTACTATCTTTGTAGATAAGCTGACTGTTCAAGCTTTAAATACTCCCCAATAGCAATAAAAATGTTTCCAGAATAAAATTTTGCTGAAAAAACAACATTTTCTTGCTTTGTATACCATACGTGGAAGAATCTAATGTAGCGCTGTTGTTTCACGAAAAATCTTTGCGCTGGCTTTTAAATTTTACAGACCAGAAAACATATTGTTTATGTTATTTCCTGATATTTTCCGATTCGGGTTAAGACAGTCTACTATTTTTTTGCATCAAAAGACTTAGTCAGAAAGTCTGCCGTATACTATCTTCGCTTTCTGATTTGACTGATGGCGCTGCGATAGGTCTCTATTTTTTCCACCATCAGATTATCAAAGGCAAAAAATAGTTGAGCTCCAGACCCTGGACTACAAAAGACTACACAGGCTAGTGAATTCCATTATTTTGAAATTATTGTAGTTAATTACTGTGGCGAAATGCTGTCTGCACTAAAATTCAATATCATGATTTTATCCCCATGGAAATTGATGAATGAAATAGGCAGAATAGTGAGAATTAACCCATTTCATAAAGGGAAGGTGGTATTATTTGCGTATTATTTTCCAGTCTGCTCAGTAAATCTTTTTCAGGGCAGACCATAAGGTACACCATTACACCAGTACACCTCTACAAAACCTAGTCCCCACCCTCAGGAAAAACATTTCACCCGTTATTTAGAGTTTTTCATCTTTTCTTTTTCCCCCTCTTTTGCAAAAATTTTCCAATTTTCCAATTGGAAAAGTCTACCTGCACATATTTAACATCTTTTTCTGTTTAAAAAGGTCTGAAAAAATTGTCCCAAATTGTTTTTTACTTCAGCTTTAAGTTAGCTAATATTTTCTTTCTCTATGAAAAACTTCAGAGATAAAAAAATGACTTCTAGCTTTGTTAAAAAGCAAACAACAAGGGGAAGGCCTAATTTACCACTTGGTACTAAACCCTCTGTTGGAAATAATCAATTATTAGTTAGCTCTGGTATACCATCATTGGATATGCTGATTGGTGGTGGTATTGCTATTGGTACTTTGGTGATGATTGAGGAAGATTTACATCGTACATACAGCAATGTTATGCACAAGCTCTTTTTAGCAGAGGGAATCAAATGTAAACATAGTATTTTTGTTGCAAATGAAGAAACATCTATGGATGAATTTATAAAGGATATCCCAAGTTGTATTGATGACGTACAGAAGACTGCACATGTTGAAGAGATGAAATCAACGAATACAGCAAATGATGACGAATTGAAAATAGCATGGCGTTACAAGAATCAACCAACTACTCCAAAAGTTGTATCCACACAATTTGGACATTATTTTGATCTATCAGAACCAGTTCCAGAAGTAAAACTTAAAGAAGTTGATTATACATGCTATCAGGAAGATGAAACCGAAGTTGGAAAGAATGGTTATTATCAAGGTCTGCTAAAACAAATTACAGCAAAAATCAAAAACCAGAATCTATTCACTAAAGATTCTAAAATTATTCCTCCTATTTTAAGGATAGATTTGTCAGCAATTGGCTCTCCAAATTGGAACATAAAGCTCTTGAATAAAGATGGTTTTGATTCTTCTCTGGTTTGGTTCTTGCTTGCCCTCAAAGCCTTACTTCGAAGCTCTTTTGCTTGTGCCATGGTGTCAATACCCAGTCACTTATTTCAAAGCGAAAAACTTTTAGGACGTTTACGACACTGTTGTGATATTGTGATTGATATTGAATCACTACCTGTGATTGAAAAGCATCCGCTATCTAAGGAATATCATGGAACAATGGAAATCAAAAGAATGTCAAGTTTGAACTGTATTAATGGACAGAATATTGATACTTCTGATCTTGCATTTAAATTAAAGAAGAAAAGGTTTCTTATTGAGAAATTCCATCTACCGCCTGATATGGGTGAAGCTCCTAGTGCGCCAAAACCTGATAATGCGCCAAAGAAGTCATCTACTCCTCTCTGTGGGCAAATGACTCCTGTCAATAATGTACTAGATTTTTAAAACTGATATTTTTGTAACCTTTTTTTTTTGAAAAGTTTTATAATCAATCATGGAGAAATTATTAAAAAAAAAGAAAAAAAGTGTTGAAGATTCATTGGTGATCTGGATCCGCACAGGAATTTTATAACATTCCTAACATTTTTCTTGACAACAACACTACATTTTTGAGGGGTTTTAATTGTTTTAAGCCTATCAATGTTCATTACTCTGTTTATTCATTATCTTTTCAGTGACAAACTATAATATCACAGAGATAAGAAACAAATTATGTCAACACCTGATGTTATGGAAAGTAGAGATGATTCAATGACTGATTTATCAAAGGTAAATCTTTTTGGTCTTAACCCAATCAGCTTGAAGTCCGAAGAACATTTTTCTACTCAATCATTCAGCTGTCCTTTGTTTACTGTATAATAGTCTGTTATCAGTTACTACTTATTACATTCATGTAGTGCGATTTTGACACTGTTTTCACCTAATTATTTTTATAATTTTACGATCTGTATTTTTGTTTAACTTTTCAGCTTTTCAATGCAGTATTAATTTTATTTTCATTAACTTCTGCTCTAGGTGCCAGAAACAGCAGATGAATTTGCCCATCCTCCTCCTATCAAACAAAATCCACCAGATGAACAAAAGCTACCACAATACGACGGTCAAGATGCTCGCATGTATTCTTTCAGCTCTGACGACAACTTGCATCAGCAAGGGGAAAGTCCATCAAAGTTACCAAAAAATATGACACCTCTTAATCTGCATTCTTACTCGGTGTCACCAGATAATAAATATATTGACACTAGAAGTTTTGATTCACAAAGTGGAGATGAGCTGACTCCACGTCCAAAGGTATTTTTGATTGTTTGAATTCTCAAGACCGATCTGAGAAACCTTTTTTATGGTTATTAATCGTTACTTCTATCAAGATAAAATTTATATGTTTGAGGTCTTTCAAACTTTCAGTTTGAAGCCATATTTTGACATCAGTAATAGATGATGTGGATAACCCTTTTTTTGTGGATAATGCTTTGTATTTTCGAATAGACTTCATTATTATTTTTTACCTACTGTAATCAGAAATTTGGAATTCAATTTTGCAAACAGGAGCTGAGTTTTCCAGTGGACGCCCAGTTTTAGTGTTTGAATATTATTGTTTATTGTTGTTTGATGTTACATGAAGCAAAGCTGTTTTAAAAATGACACTTTTAACCTTAACATCTTATTCATACCTTCTCTCTGCTGTTGACTTTACTAAAAATAGTTGAAAAAAGCTTAGGAATGAGATAGCAAAATATTTCCTTCAATATAATGATCATTTTCTAGTACTCACCGATACCGAACAAAGACAACATCTTGGAGATCAAATGTGATGACGATGATGAAATAAATGGTGAATGATTTGTATTTCTTCTGTTTATATTTTCTTTACACCTGTGTGGCATATATACCTAAAATACCGTATTACTTCGAATAAACGCCTGAGGGCGTTTATTAATTTTTTTGTATTTTATAAGGGGCGTTTATTTGTGGGGGCGTTATACGGTATAATATAGCAATAATTATAGAAATTATTTATTTTGATAGTATAGAATTAGCATGAAATAATCTGTAGAAATCTTAAGCATTTAACACTATGTAATAACGTAATAGTCAAAATGCATTACCTGTGCATGTTTGCAAATCTTCTTGATCTCTTGAAGGAAGACCAGTTGTGTTTTCCTTCCTGTGCTTGTTATTATATTTCGATGATTATTAATCCTTTCAATTTTCCTTTCAGATGATAAGAATGCATATAGTTATGCAACTTTTCTAAAGAAACACAGCTGCTATGACATCATTCCCAACAGTTCGAAAATTGTCGTTTTTGATACTCGTTTAAAGGTACAGAATTATTTTAAAAATTTTCTTCACAATATCAATTTTACCTAAATAAAGTTTTGAAGTAACTCTGGTGTTATCATTTGTGCCTAGCGGTGCGGTGGGGAAACATTATACATTATTTTTATATAATGTTTTGTAGTATCGGTTCGGAGCTCAAAGGATTATAACAATAAAGTTAAATTAGTTTTGTTCTTGAAAGATTTTAAATGTGTAGTTTACATTTATATTTTTTATAGGTCAAAAAAGCTTTCTTCGCACTCGTACATAATTGTAAGTTTGTTTTTTTACAAACAAGCTGCACGTGGGAAGTGTTTGTCTGGGGTTTTCAACAAGAAACATATCAAAAATTGTCCTTGTAAATGAGCTAATGCCCATTTTGAGCGTGTACAGTCATTATGGCTACCATGTGGAAACAACTCAAGTCAATTAGTCTTCAATGATGGTGAAACGGTTTCGTTTCAATTGCAAAAAAGAGTTGCACAGTTAATTAAATCGAATAATGAAATTTGACTTTACACATTTTGAGAAGTATTAAACATAAGTTAATCCTGTTTTCTTCAGCTATACGATCAGCACCATTATGGGACAGTAACGAACAAGACTTTGTTGGTAAATTTCAACACTTTTAAGATAATTGTTTCTGGTTGTTTCTTCAATTTTATATGTCTCAGGAACAAAAATATTGACACTGATTAAAACCTTCATGGCTCAAAAAAGGAAGTTACAGAAAGCATGAATGACCTTTAAGCATTTTTTCATTTCTTTTTTTATGTTGCAGGAATGTTGACCATTACAGACTTTATCAATATATTAATTCGATACTATAAATCACCACTGGTAAGCAGACATACTATACTAAACTATAAGGGTCAAATAAGAGCCAACAACAATGGGCTGTCCATACAAGGGGGGATGGGTGAACGTTTTCAATTCAAAAATAAAATCTTCGAAATGAGTAGATAACCCTTGGAAAAATTATTTTCATACCTTTAAAGTGTGACGGTGGACGAATCTTTTACCCCCTGGAAAAATAAAAATCACTCTTTTAGACCCCCTGGAAAATGTTCGCCCATCTCCGAAATATAAAATGGAATGGCCCAATGTATGTTGTGTTAGAACTAAATTATGCACAAATGGATTATTCATTCTGTTGTTATTTGACTGTGTTTATCTGGACTTTGATTATCACAGGAGAAAATGTGGGAATTAGAAGAACACCAAATCGAGACTTGGAGGAGTAAGTAATTATTTGTATGTTAAAGTAAAAATGAAAATTATTATAAAATGTGAGAAATATGTCAAACGGTGTCCTCAAATTCTTCATTTGGAAGTTTAATACTCTCTCTCCTCTTTGCTTTAGACCTTTTCAAAAAAAACATCCACTCAACATTATTAAGGATATCACCGACTGAAAGGTAAGTGCAAATAATCGAATGCTGTTTCTAAATGGAAGAAAGATAGCGTTTATTTTTATTCTTCTAAGCTTAGCTTTATGATGCGCTTGAATGAATCGTCCTAGTGTAGAATCCTATAGCCTAAAGTTTTACTTTTAAGTTTCTGATTTTTGACAGAAAATTACGGTTGAATCTTTGTATTTCGGTCTTGGCGAGTAATGATAGTTTTATTCCCTGTTTCAGCTCAATTTAGAAATTTTTAGATTTGTTTTCTTCTTTCAGCCTATTTACTGGTGTACAGACACTGATGAAAAACAAAATTCATCGTTTACCAGTCATCGATGAAGAAACTGGCAACGCTATGTACATATTGACACACAAGAAGATACTTGCATATGTTTATCAACATGTAAGAAGAGAATATATTCATGATATGTGCCATTGCAATGTCTTCTAACATTACATCGTGGACCCAACAGCTGATTGGTACATCCATGGAAGACATTGCAATGGTGCATATCATGAATTAAAATCTATCAATCCTAACGGTTCAGAGGGTTTGAGTTTTATACCAGAGTTGAATGACCTCAAATATCTGTACCTTTGTTTGCCAATGCAAAGACTTCAGATATTTAACTTCATTCATCACTGATAAGCTGCAAAACAGATCCTCATACAGACATTTGATATGAAACACTAGATAGACATACTCTGTCTTTCTCATGCAAAACCATACGCCATTTTTGCTGAGTAGACCACAGCTCGGCACTGGCAATTTGTTTAATATGAACGAACAAACAACTCAAATGGTGGAAAACGAGGAGACAAGAGGATTGTCTTGATCGATCAACTTGCCGGCACAGAACTGTAGTCTATTTATTAAAGATGGCGCATTATTTAGCTCCAGTCAGGAACGAAGTGGCTCATTTAGTGTTTTATTTAAGGTTTCTGTTGACCCTCTGCAATACATCTAGAATTAATTGACAATACTATTGACAAAAAATGTTCACGTTCGATACAAGACAAGGGGAAAACAGCGGGAATATTTTTGCCTTGCTTCTAAGCGAGGGTCTAATTAAATTAGATTTATCAAAATTTCATACCATGACCATTCTACCTTTTGTTTCTTAGTTGGACGATCTTGTAATGCCAGACTTTCTTGGCAAAACTATCGAAGAAATTGGTATAGGAACCTATGGAGACATTGCAACGGTACCCTTTGTTTTAATTTGTTTTGTATCCAGCAAATCATTGTGTTTTATTTCTTACCAAGAGTATTCAGACACAAAACGGTTCAATTTTCAAGGTTTTGTTGATTATTAGTAAAACATTTAAAAAAAATCATATTTAATTACAAAAACTTTTTTCCCAGCATAAGGTATTGAGGTACTGAAAGCGACTGAGTTGTCGCCGAATATTATGGTAATTTTGATTTACATTTTAACTGTGATTTTAACATGCTTTGTTTCTTACTATTAGATAAGTCCAACAGCAAAACTGATCGAAGCATTGAACATGTTTCACGAAAGGAAAGTGTCAGCACTGCCAGTTGTCGGAGAAGATCGAAAATGTGTTGATATCTATTCAAGGTTTGATGTCATGGTATGTCTCTCTCCAAAGATTTCTCCAAATTGTTCTTCAGATAGTTTATTGTAGTACGTAGGTGTTACATCAGGTTCCACTCCGCTCAGAATTACACCTACCTCTAACTTTAGCTGCTGTATTTCTCTAAATGTTCTTCTATCTGCTCAATAGTATGTATATTTTCGCTTTGATATAATATTTCATAATATTTCAATAAATGACTACATCTTACTATACTAAATGAGTTTATGAAAAATGTGTGTAACGCAAGATGGTAGCTGTTTCGACGACGGGAACCGTCTAGTGACCACTAAAAAGTTTTTGTTTATTGAATATATTTTTAGTCACGTCTCTAGGTTCTAATATCTTGATATTTCTTACCTTTAGAACTTGGCAGCCGAAAGGACGTACAATAATTTGGACATAACCGTATCAGAAGCACTGTCTTACCGTCAAGTCAGGGTGGAAGGTATTCACAAATGTTATCCACATGAAACGTTCTACGCAATCATTGATCGCATCGCAAATGCTAAGGTATATTGTAATATCTCTCCCTACATATTTAATTGACCAATACAGCTATCAACCACTGACCTTTAATACCATGGACCAAGTTTCTCAAACTCGGCCAAGCCAAATTTTGGATTGGAGTTTTCTTTTGAAAAGTGGTACCATAGTGGTAGCACTTCTCCTCAATAGCGGTGTAAATGCATCGAGAGCGTTAAAACTACTTTTCCTCTGATACTTTAATGATATAGCTCCTTTACACTTTGTGTGGTTTGTATAAAAGTCATTTTACGGTTGAAATCAATCATGTGTAGAATCATGACTGTCTGTATCCAATAACGACTACTTCGCATCGGTTGGGAAAAAGTTTTGGAGCAATAGGAAGAGGTTTATTGATTCTGATAAACCATGAAGTTACAGCCTCTATAGTATTCCAATCCTCCTTCAAATATTATTCAATAGGAGGATTCAAAGAATTCTGTATCAAAAATGAATTTTCTAGCACTAAAGAATACACCGTTTAGGAGTCTCGCTATCTTCACGGTACTCCATTGCAGAGACCGGTAAAAATGGTAGGTAAAAATGCACACTTTAGTACTGTGAAAGGTTAGAGGAATGTAAACATTGTGAATTTTTTTCTCTCCTTTAAAGAGAATGATTTAGATATTTGAACATGATATCAATGATAATTTTATAAGTCTCTCCTGAAAATTTCACAAAAATTCATCAAGATGAAAGAAAGTTATGATTAAAAGGAGTTCTTTACATACCGTTTTTCTGCTATGTTTCCTTATGAGAACCAGATGTTTACCTACCGTTTTTTTACGGAGGAGAGTGAATTTTCCGTGGTCGCTAAAATCAAAACAATAGAAAATTGGATTGACGCGTGCGCAGTCGACACTCCTAAACGGTGTATTAAAAGTTTTTTTCTTCTTCTTCATTTTTCATCTTCAAAACTTTATGACTTATTATTCTATTATGCTCTTTATAATCATTTTATCTGTATATGATTTGTTACATTTGAAGCAATAGGAATAAAAATAAAAATTAGTGCACACTGAAAGCGGATGGACTTTAATCTTCTACATAAAACTTTAATTTGATTCACTGTCGTATTGATTTTTTAGGTACATCGTTTAATTGTGGAAGACAGTGATCATTGCATCAAGGGTATTGTATCATTATCAGACATTCTCAGGTTCTTGGTGGACCCTCCTAAAATGGCAGAAAGTTCTGTTTCTTGATGTCTACTCTAAGATTCTGTGTTGTTGCTGCTACATGAGATTGGTTTTGATTAATTTGACGTCCTCTCAATTTGATTGGATGGTGGATTTGCTGGTGGATTGGCTTTATCGAGGATTAATTGAGAATATGACCCGAATCGAATCATCAGACTTGAATGGGATCATCATCCGACACGAAACGATATCCAATTATTTGATTGTCTTCAATACATGAGGCAACCGGCAATTGGAGGAGAAAATACGCATCATTACGGCTCACTCCACAACCTGCACCTTGTTTTTATACCATTCGTTAACCCACACTACGTCTACGCCGTTTAGATTGTAGAGATTGATTTAGAGATTTAGAATAATTAGAAAAAACATTATATAAACAGTATCCATGTTAAGAAATCAGCAATTTTTACAAGTTTTATTCAGTTCGATTTTAATAATCTAATTTATTGCTCTTTGCTCAAATGATTATAAGGAATTACAATACCTACACACGTACTGCTGGCTACGATTGACCATTTTATGCTTTTTAGAAAACGTTCGAATGATTTTTTTTTTGAAATTTTTTGAATATATTTCAATATTCTTTAAGTGGATAAGAAGAAGGAACTTTTAGAAAGTTGCCAATCCATTTTCTAGATATATAATAACATATTAATAGTCATTGCTATTTATTTTTATACCGGGTGTGCCACAAATAAGTTACCCTCTTTGATTTGATATTGTAGGCATTTGACTTGATATTTTTCAAAGATTATTTCGGAATCATTCAGAAGAAAGCCTAACTTAAAATTTGGTGTATTACTTCTAATTTTAATTCATTAGTTCAAAAGTTATGTTCAAAAACCTAAAATATCAATTAAAAAAATGACAGAAAAAGGCGAAAAACGAGAGTATTTTAAATTGGTTGTAATAAAAAGAGGCACAAAACGATTTTATGCATCAGAAAATGTATTTCCATTATGTAAAAAGCACTTATTTACAAGATTATGCATCTCTGTAAATACATTCCATCATCTGTGAATCGAGATGAGCTGCAACAGTTCAAACGAAGCATTTTTCTCAAAACTTTCACCTTCTCCACCTTTCTCAACGATGTCACACAGCAGAAAAACTTCTGGAAACTCATAGGAAGATGTTGAAAATTTTGTGGGGCTTGAAGCATTCGGCATCTTGTTTATGCCCAAGGGAAAACAGAAGTAAAAAAAGACAATAGAGATAAAGAAAACATAAAGAGTGTTACAAGGCAAGACATTGTACTTTAATGTTTTGGTAAAAGAGAAGTCGTTTCTCTCATAAATTGATACCCTTGTTTTTAGTCTTTTTTGACATTTTTTAAAATTGACATTTTAGGATTTTGAACATAACTTTTGAACCAATGAAGTAAAATTAAAGAATAATACACCAAATTTTAAGTTAGGCTTTCCTCTGAATGATTCTGACAAACAATCTTTGAAAAATCTTTCTGCTACTGCCTGCAATATCAAATCAAAGAAAGTAACTTATTTGTGGCACACCCGGTAGTTAATTTAGTGATAGAAATCTTATCAAGGCATCGCTCAATCAAGGATCGGGTCTGGTCACTTACTTCTTGCTATTGTGGACACTTAAAAAGGAATAAGAAGTCGGAGTCTTATTGTATCTTAGACCAAATCATGATTTGTATGAAAAAATTATTTCACTACACTCATCTGACTATGTATCGATAGTCGACAGTACTCCTTGATTAGTCTCATACTGTCTATAGTAGATTTTAGTTTGTAGGTTTGTATTATTTATTATTTCTATAAAAAAAAACATCACGACCATTTATCCATTCATTTTCTCACTGAAATCTTTTTTTTACTTTCTTTGGGAATTGAAAGAGATTTTTTATCCAGTCTTTTTTTGTCATGATTTCTCCATGGTCCTTAATGCTGGTATAGTCAGTAGTTCGTGATTAATTCTGCTTTAAAGGACACCATTTAATCTATATCTTGCTTACACAGCATTTTTGAACAAAAGTAAAACAACTTTCTTCCCTTCCTTCCTCGCCTTCCCATCACTTAAAATTTTGAGAAATTCTTTTTGCCCCTCTTTTCCATATCATAACAAGAGGAGAGGATTCAACCAGCTTACCAATTTTACATCCTGATCCAAAAAACTTTTTCCATTTATTCTGATCACATACAGTTCCTCGTGAGATGGTCAATCAACTTTTCGGGGTTACTGTATTATAGTGGCCATACAGCTTTTATAAGAGTTACCAAAATCGGAATGTGCCTTATGATTCTTTAATCAATTTTATTCTTATCTGACATAACCAAGCTAAAACCACTGATAGATAGGCCTTTTCATAAATAGTGCAGCGACTGCCTCGTTTTGAAACAATTACCTAGGTGATTTTATAAATATGCTAAACTTCTGATGAACTCCTCCTGGGAATCAATTACCATAGCAATATTTTGAAAACGAGGTAAGCGTTGCTTGTGATGTAATTTATGATCAAGCATTTTGATTATTTGAACAAAATAGAAATCTGAAATTCCCTTTTTCCAGTTGATCTACTAGTTTAGCTCAATACTCTTTGGGTCTAATTGCAAGATTTTTCTCATTTAAACCATGACTTTTATTTCTTTCTAGCATGCTCTAACAAAAAAAATGAAAAATGAAAACCTATATATCGAATAAATATTTCATTGGATTGGTACCACATTGTGATTATTTGGTTATGTCTTGGCAGATGTTACCACTCTGGTGATATGATTTCAATGTATGGATTTTCTAATGTATTGGTTGCAGTTGAGCTGTCGGACAAATTGGTCAAATTGGAGCATGGTTTTTCGAGGCCTGAACTGTATCCGTAGTAAAGTGGGTTTTAAAAGTATGTGAACACTTTTTTATCTTTGTACGGTACAATATCTTTAAAATACAGCATTTATGTACAGCATTTAGCCAATCAGATTGCTCATTTTTCTTGTTGACGATAAGCTACGTTAAATTGTTATTCACCGTTGAAAATACATTCAATGGTTTATTAACCCAAAGATTTTTGAATAATAATTGACAAAAAAAGAGAAATAGAGATACTCATTAAAAAGTCATGACATAATTCTGTGTTGAATCACTGATTTCTTATTGTGTTCAGATCTTTTTGTATCGGCGATCCAAAAAAATATCTGCAATCTGATTGGTTATAAAGAGTCCAATATATCTTGTATTCTACATGTAAAAATATGAATTGACGAAGAGATGTTGTTGCATTGTAGTGGTGCTACTAACGTCACTTTGCTACAAAAGTACCCTGCGCTTTTTTCCAACACAAAAAGTGCATTTTTAGGGTCACCGATAAACCAGTTATCAGACCTTTGCTCGTACTATTTGGAAATTTTTACTCGTTCTGGTTTTTTCCGTATATTTTGCTCGCATAAACGCTCGGAAAATATTGTACGAAAAAATCTCGGAACTCGTAAAATATTTCTCATATTGTACTCGCAACTGTCCGACAACTATTGCGTATCATATTTTTGATAAAACTGGGAAAATGGCCTTTTTCAGAAAATTAGCTGGAAAACTGGAATTGGGTACATTTTCCAAACAGGAAAGCTGGAAAAACTGGAAAAAAGTTTTTGATGTTTTAATTTTAACTTCAGGAATTTGTTAGAATTATTATGTGATTAACATATTATAATTTTCATAAGATGTTATCCTGGTATCAGTTTAGCCTTTTTCAGTTTAGTCCATCAGATGTTCTCTACAAAGATTTTCATGAGCTTAGATCTGTATGATCGATTTAAAACAAATATCTTTTGAAAATCTAGAAGTACCAGTGGATGCCCCTTGAAACTTACAAAGATGCATTTTGGGCTCTCTTAGCCACCAAACTTAATTAAATATTGTTTAATTCACTTTTTCACAACCTCTCTTAAATATACTTTCATAAAATCAAGCTTAAACCTTATTACACGAATATTACTAGTCACTTTATTAACACGAATTGAAAAAGTTTGTGTTAATAGAAACTCTCTTAATTAAAACCAGCGGTGATGTCATTGAAAAAGCAATAAATGCCTAATAATATTCGTGTGATAAAGTAATTCCGAGAATTTGAATTATCGCAAAGTGTAATAAAATTCAAAGTCATCAAAATTTTATCAAGAATCCCTTCAAAAAACTAAATTTCTTGGACCTAGAGATAACACAATAGGTCATAAGACCTATACTCTTTTGGTACCTATACTTTTGGTAGGTATGAAAAAAATCATTTTCTTCTTCATGGTTAGACCTCAAAGAAATCTTAAGGCCCTCAAAGTTCTAATTTAGTTTTTAAGGTGTATTTTGATTTTAACGTACAGTTTTGACAATATTTAGGTCCCAATCATCTAATTGCAACATTAGATACTTTGCAGTGAATCACTGTTCAAAATTTGAGACCAAAAGGACTATTTTATAAAAAGTTATGGAGAAAAACCATTTTGTAGAACCCACAGACAGCGTACTTTTAACACAAAAAGTTTCAGCCTAAAATAAATTCAACCTAAATTTTCAGATAGAGGGTACTTCTATTTTTTGCAGGTTTTAAGCGGTATTCACTGGTAGTAATTTTTCACTCGCTTGTATAGCTGGAAAAAAGTACAGATTTTTGGGTGAAGGCTGGAAAAAGGTACATTTTCCAGCTGAAAATACCTGGAAAAAAATGATGTTTATGACCAAAACAGCTGGATTTCTCTTCTAAAATTCCACCCTGTAACTTATATAAAAGGGATAGAAGATACACGACAAAATTAACAGTTGGAAAAAAACCATGTCCCAAAAAAGAATTTTGTGACATTGCCTTGAATTATGAATATAAATGATCATGCCGATTTATCACCATGTAGATATCCCAAAATAGAAAAAATAATAACTCCTATGGGGAATATTGACCGCACTATAAATGATATCATGGTGATTTCTTCTTCAAAGTTTATAAATGATTCATATTCTAAATATTGTTAATTCTTTATGAATTAATTTTGACTTGGACAAATGACAAATATCACAAAAAAAATAAAAAAATAAAAACACTTTAAAAAATGAAGGTGAGTCATGTGGGTTCAGTTTATTTGTTTTGTGAATTTTACAGGGTTTTTTTGCTTCATTTCTGGTTTGGGGGTAGAATACCTTACTGTACATTTAATTGCGAGGTTAAGTATAGTGAAAATACGCAACGTGATTGGTTGAAGCTTCTAGCCTGAGCCTTTTTCGTTCGTCGCGGTAATTTTCGTCAAAATACTTAACCTCGCTGATGTGAAAACCGCCAATCGAACGTCTACAGGTCACATCGTGTTTATGGGTTGCGGTTATATAACGCGGCGTTTCAATGCTATTTTCGTCTCCTTCTTTTTAGGGATAAAGAATTTTCATCAAAGTGAAAGTCCCTGATGGCAATGATTCGTTTTTCAAGGTATGTTTTTTTCATCAAAATAGGCTCAAGTAATACACCTTTTCGACCGTAGCCGCCAATTGCCGCGCGGGCATTTTTTTGTCCGCTTTACCACCCTAAAACCGCTCCAGTCTTTTTTTCGTACCTGTAGATAATAGTAAAGGTGTAAAAAAAAAGGATTGGATCGAGTTTAGAGGGATGATTAAATAATAAAGTGGCACGCGCCTGACCGCGCGACTACGGTCGAATAGGTGTATTAATGGTCTGCATAGGTTGAGTGTGCGTACTTTCACATATATCGAGAAATATAAAGAAACTGATTTACGACAACGACTACAAGACACCTTTACTAATTTTACTCCAATACTAATTTTTATATTCGTTTTTGGCAACGTTTAATCAAAATGTTGAGCAAAATAGCACAATATTTATATTGTTTACCGTACTGTAATTTTCGAGGGCAGAATGATCTATTCATGATATGCACTACTGGAGAGTCTTCTGAAAACTTTTACAATATTCCACCCAATTCGTCACTTAAACAATAGAAAAAGTGACGTATTGGGTGGAACAAAACAAAAAAGTTGCATAATTTCGTGAAGTCATTACAGTGGTGCATATCATGATATCTATATTTACAGGGAAAAAGAATTACCTCTGTTTGTTGTGGAACTCATAATTTCGGTCCAAATGGAGTTTGCTTTAAAAACTAGTCCAGGATTGTCGGCCAAGCAGGTCTCTTTAAAATAGGCAAAAAAAGATTGACTCATTAGTTTTTTCTGATTTTTGGCACAAAGATGCAAAATGGTGATGCCCGAAATCTGTTGGAGCCCGATTTTCGAAAAAAAATTCGAAAATACCGGATATATGACAGAAACACCAGTTTTTTTTAGCATTTTCTCGAGATTTCATCATTAGTTTTTGTTTTAGATTTTTTGCACAAAGATGCGTATAAGCAGTTCTGGAAATATGACCGAGTCTAATTTTTGAGGAAATTTTTTTCCGGCCGAAAATGACGGAAATTTGCCGGAAATTGCCGGTTTTTTAGATTCTCATTTGGTATTTCACACCAAAACATAAACAATAATGACCACGATTAAAAATGGTTTCATTTTTCTTAACAAGGATTTTTGAATTTTCTAAAAATCGCCGGAACAGCTGATTATCGCCGAAAAAACTGTTTTTTTCCTTTCTCGAGCTGTATTTTATACTCTCTCATGAAATTTTGCACTCTGATACAAAATGGATATATACCTATATGCCCGATTTTTTATAAACATTGTTCTCTGGCCGAAAGTGCAGGAAATATGCCGGTAATTGCTGCTTTTCCAAATTTTCTTTGGTCTTAATTGGAATATAATTGTGATGGTTTTTTCACATAAAATATTGTTGAAAGCAATTCCTAATATTTTCTAAAAATTTAATTCAGGATTATCCCATTTGTGAAGTTAACAACAAACTATCCTCAATTGATCTTTCAGGATTACTCTGGTATGGATGCTTGCTCTAACCACAGGCACAAAATCACAAGACACTTGTGAGAAAGCACAATGCAAGCAGACGTTCGGTAGTTTAGATGTCATTCATGGTTCCTTGGTAAAAGTGTCAGACAAGAAATTTGCTTTATGGACGGCCAGTAAAACACTCTCCTTCACAGGGAGTCAAGAAGAAAGAGAACGTTCTTGTTCGGAAGCTTGTGTAAAAGAAGGAAAAGACGTGTGTAGGAGTGCTCATTTGGAAGCGTTTCAATCAGAAGATACACCCTCCACTTGTGAGTTGTTCGCGGAAAATGTTTATGATCATTTGCCAAGTGTGTTGAGCACAATTCGAACTGATAGCCCTGGTTGGACTTCTTTTCATGTCTTGGTAAGAACTGTCCATTTCTGAATTTGTGAAGGTTTCTATTTCAATTCAGCCTATACCAAACCCTTTTACTCTGAAAGAATAGAACCTCCGGTTTGCGGGGTAGTTTTGCAACGAAAGGAAACTTTACGGCTTTCCGGATTTATTTTTTGCTTGAAAGAAAAGGAGTTAAAGGTCTGCCTGACAAACATTCTGCCCTTATAAAAGCGTCCAAAGCCCTTCTTTCTTATGGAAATTATCAAGCAGATATATTTTGATAAGCATTTCATATTTATTTTATTTAGAATTCATTTTGTGAAGATGCACCATGTCAAAATATTGGAAAATGTGTTCCCGACTTTGCAACCAATCAAGGTGTATGCGAATGTACCGGTTACTCGGGAAAATTCTGTCAAGATTTAGGTAAGTTACATCTGTGAAATTCAAGTTCATAAACTATTAGTGTAAAATCCCAGTTTCGGTGAAAATGACAGTATTGCTACAATCTTGCTCGAAATAAATTGAGACTTTAGTGTATTCTAACGTTTTTCAGAATTTAAAGTTCGATCGAGAATTGCTATTTCAGTACTTCCACTTTCTTCGCCTCGTGTTAAAACTCTACTTTCCAACTCAAAAATTATTTGTGGTGTTTAAAATTTCACAGGGAAATCCCCTTTATCTCAAATATTTTGTGTGGGATTGCAGCATTACTACTCAATCCGTAAAATCTTTGTCTAACTTTCGGGTCCCCTTTCAAAGTCTGAAGAGTCTTATCTAAGGTTATTGAAAGTGTAAACATTGTCATTCATTTCGATTCTAGAAAAAAAGGTCTTTCTTACAATTTAGAAAATTCCCATTCCAATAGTGTTATAAAACAAAAAAAAACGAAGATGGCCTGGAATTGAAATTCATGCTAAAAATTCTCCTGTAACTCTAACCTTTTTGAGATTCTCTGCAAGTTTTACCAGGTTGGCAAACGATATCATCCACCAGGTTGCGAGTGAAATATTTTAATCAATTATCTGTTAGGGTTAGAGTTGTCGCTCGAGAGTCACAATATAAGGCCGAAGGCTTAACTAGGGGCACCAGTAGGGTTGGGAGCTTTTTTAATCAAGGTCTGTAAATTATACGCTATAAGTATTTGTAAATGAGAGCGTTCTGCCGTGTTTTGTTGTTACTCTCGGGTACCTAATAGCCGGGGGGATTGGAATAAGCGGGGGGGGGGGGGTTGGAATAAAATTGTCCTGGGTGGAAAATTTTTAAAAAGGAGGCTAATACAGCTGAATTGAGACAAAAGAGGGAACTTTCAAAAACATTTTCCCAAAAATTAATAAGTGGGGGGGGGGGGTTGGAATAAGAATGTCCTGTGTGGAAAATTTTCGAAAAATTAATTAGCGACGGGGGACGGCTATTAGGTACCCGAGAGTAGGCAATAGGTTTGCAAACCAAGGTATTCGAGCCGGGGTAGGAGACCTATTCACCGGTACGGACAAATTTCAGAAAACAGCTAGAAACACTTGAGAAAGTCAGAAAACCAGTATAGAAGATAGGAAAGTAGAAAATAGGGGGAAAATAAGAGATCGTGCATCCTCGGTGGGTGATATCGTTTGCCAACCGTTTCACCAATTTAGCTAAAAATATAGTTCAGAAATCATGATAACTTTCGTGATATTTTTCAAAAATGACTCGTTTATAGAATTGACATCATTTTCTCCTTTGCTTATAAAGATCTACGAGCTTCAGCTCTCGACGATACATTCATCTGGATTCAACCCTATCCAATATCGGTTCATTTATAGTGTTGGGAAATCTTTAGGTGATAAATTTCTTTACTGTTCATTCTTTTCCTTATCCAGACCCCTTAGAAGAGGACGGCTCGGTTTATTTCACATTCGATGATGGACAAATGAAGAATTTGGGAAGAAGTGGCGATGTTTTGACTGAAGGAACTGGTGATGGTCTTGTTATATATGATATGGCACGAAACACAAGAGTCGTGCAATGCCAAACACTACAGTGTTTCAATTTCGGGGACAGCGCTAATACTCCATGTCTGACGTAAGGAAGAGTCTTTTGGGTCATCCACTTAAGGCGCACAAACTTTCGCGAGCAGAAACTTTTTTGTGAAAACGAAAATTCGCGAAATCGTGAAATTTACGACATTTACTTTCGCGAATTTGTGGAAAAAATACTTTTCGCGAGTATAAACTTTCGCGAATCGTTGGGTAAAATGAGAATTCTCGAATAAAAATTGTCTTAAAAGTGAAAACTATTCCGATAAAGACGGTTGCTCTTCGACTTTAGAAAGGCATTAAAAGATAAAAAATATGCCAAAAATTTGATATTTATTACGATTTTATAGATTTCCAATTTTTTTTGAAAATCTTTCGCGAGCATAAACTTTCGCGAATAGCCCTGTTAAGAATTTTCAAATACATTTACTTTCGCAAAAAAGGCCAAAATTCGCAAAAATGGCGAAAGTTTCTCCTCGTGCAATTTTGTGTTTGACACCCTACCCCAACCCCCCCCCCACCCTTGTACGCACCAAGAGCAATAGAAATTATGTCATTCAAACAAATGATGTACTACTTTTGCTAAAACCTTTCTCACCCCTTGACTACATACGTCCTATATGGATTGCCCATGTGGTGAATTACCACTAAAGTTGCTCAAATTTACTAGATCTTTTGGGTCATCCGTACTCTGAGGTCCCGAATAGTGGTTTGGTCCGATTTAAAGGGGGGGTCCGAAATTGCACCTTCGAAAACCCTAAAATAAGTTAATTATAAGTTCGTATTTGTATGTATTACGATTTTCGATTCTCATCGTTCTTTATAGGGTCACTTTAATCAGCAGTACGTAAAAGCAGATTGTCCTTAAATTAGATATTCTAAATATTTTAAAGGAAATCATTCATTATGAAAGGTGTCTCCTACCATTTGTGTTACAATATTTTTGAACAAAATGAGGAAAAGGTTTTTCTGCTTCTCCCACCGTGTCATCACAAATTTGAATGCGATCTTTTGTTGCCTTATATATTTATGAATCAAATTCTTTAACTTATAGAACCTATACAGAACCTTTTTGTGCGACTGGAATGACATTGTCTTTTTGGGTGCGATGTTTACGGGGTTTCGCTAACGTTAACCAAATCATTGGAATAATGACTCAAGGGACCGGAACTCACCAGGGGCTTGACATCATCGCAGATTTTAAAAATAAAGAGTTTACAATTTCACTGGATCTACCCAGCACCCACTGGTTTTGTCGCTTCCAAAACGTCCCCACGGAATTTTATCAAAATTGGATGTTCGTTAGCTACACATTTGATAAGTCTACACAAAAGCTTGTATGCTTTCTGAACGAAAGACGTCTTGAAGTTACAACGGCCACGCTGACTTCACCCCAAAGCCCTTCTCCGAGAGCTTTGTTTGGAAGCATTGAGAAATATCTATTAGATGATGTTTTTTTCGTACCCAAGTTTTCGACGGATGATATGATCTCGGCTTATTATAATAGCAGTGAGTGTTTTCTTTACTCATTCGTTTCATTGTGGCGTACTTTTTAACTAATATGATTTGCTACTATTTTTAAATTCACTGCAGTGTGCTATTATAGATTTATAAAGCGCGAAGGGCTAGATGTCGTGCTTTGGCTGAAAAGTGTGCCAAGGTTAGGTAGGAAATACTACCTAGGTCACACGTGATTACAATATAATTTCAGCACTTGACCAACAAGAAGCTTTGCAGGTTTTCGAAAACAATATAGCAGCAATATTTGTTTGCGATATTCAATTCTTTTACTTTGAAGAGCTTAACGCACGACATCTAGCCGTTCGGGTTTTACAGAAATCCATGGTACTATTCCTTTGATAGTAATTGTTTTGTTTTCCTTTTCAGCGAAATTCAATTGATAGAAGTGATTGGTGGCCCAGTGGAGGCCTTATGGGAAAAGTAACTCCTCAATGGATGTCCACGTGTCATAATATCTTTCCTTTTTTGCACCTTAAAGCACTACACGCATTACACTGCACAAGGTATATCTATTATATTATATTTTTCACTTTTTCAACCATGCACATTTTATGCTTTATAGTTCACCTTAAATAAAAATTTCATTGTGCTTTGTTTAAACGAATTTGAAGATATCATTACATTTCCATCCCTCTTCAAACGAATTCATTCCTCGATATAGATTTGCCTGTGGATTAAACGTTTTGCTAAGAACTTTTAAAAGAGCGTGCTAAGAACACTTATAGGCTTTGCAAACTCCAAAATATGCAATTTCTTGGTATATTGCACCAAGTTACACAAGAACATTAAAACTTAGTAAACATTTTTAGAATATTACTTAAATAAATGTCTGTTATCAGAGCAAGGCTTGAACACGAGAAACAGCAAAAATCGCTCAGAAGTTTGAAGTGTTGATAAAAATTCCTGAATGCTATCAATGGCAAGTATAAAAGGGTCTCCTTGGAGACAGTAATGGGCACCTCGAAAGTGAAATTCGTTACCAGGACTTAATAATAATATAAATCCGATTCACTGCAGATAGACCTTTTCATAAATTACGTCATGAACATCACTTGCTTCGTTTTGAAATTATTGTCATGGTAATTAACTCCCAGCGGATTTTATCAAAACTACTTTCTATTCATAAAAAATCATTTAATGTCTCAAGGGATATAATCACCATGGTAATTGTTTGAATACGAGGCAAGTGATGTTCGCGACGTAAATTATGAAAAGGTCTATTGTTTACAGTTTTTTTGGTCCAATTTCGGAAAGATGGAATATCTTTCGACTTTGGATTTTTTGGAAAATAAATGTGTAACCTTTAGACAGATAGATAGGTAAATATGAGCCCTCCGAATATATTCTGGATGGGCTCTACTCCCGAAGGAGTAGAAATCACGACAGACACTGCAACTTGACTCGATCGACACTGGGAGCAGTACTTACGCGAGGCCGAACCTTATGACTGCCCCCCTCACATGGCATGGGTTGACCTGGGCGCGAAGGTGTATGCGGGAGCCAAGGCTGATAACCACTATACAAGCACGCCTTTAAACCTTTCAACTTTCAGAACTATACAGATCTTTTAAAAAGATTTTCTTTTTTTTACCACGTGCAATTCTAAAAACTTAAAGAAAAAGTAAAATATGCATTTACAGATTATTCCGGAATAAAATAGAACAGACTTTCTATAAATAAAAATCCTCATACTTTATCACCTAATTACCTAAGCAAAATTTTGTTTCCAAAAACTAAATTTAATTACCTTGAGAATTGAATATCTATTGAATTAATAACAAAGAGAAGAAATTAAATCTTATTTCAATGTCTCTAAACTCCAGAGAGCTAATGAGATTTTAAAATTTTACTACAAGATCTGTTCCACCTTTTACCGAACACACTGTATTTGGTGTAAAGTGCATTGTTAATATACAATATATTGCAAATGATAATGATTTATATAATTATATTTTTTAAGTCTTGATTAAAATGATATGATTTTCTGAACCGGCTGTAGGGTAGTTCCAAACATAGAAATAGGTGTGAAACGTAGAAATCGACTCCACTAGAGAAATATATTTGTATTTTCTCTAATTAGTGAAAATCTGTAATTTCACCCACGTCTGCTCTCTGAGCATTTCTCAAACAAGTTTACATTTCAAGATTCTACTTTAAATATATCTAGCAAACTCTACAGTACTTACAAAACACTTTGAAATCTTCAAACTTATAAATAATGATGTAACAAACCAAAAGATAGTAATATGTCGTACGAAAACAAAGAAAGAAAGAGCTAGATTCAATTTATAATTCTAAATGTGGTGCAAACTTCTTAAACTTTAAGGCTTCACTTTTTTTCTGCTTGAGAAAGGTTGAAAATCCTTCTCTAGGGGGCCGTCCACATAGTACGTACGCACTAAGGGAGGAGGGGATATCTTATAAAAAGCGTATGCTTGCGTACAGGGGGAGGGAGGGTCGAACGAAAATGTACGTACGCAAAATAAATATTTTCAGCCCTTTTTTGCATGTAAAATCGTGAGAAATAGATAAAGAGTCAATTGTTGTCCTGTTCTCGTGAAATAATGTACATATCTGCTTACTCTTAGGTGCCAAATAAACGGGGGGGGGGGGGGTGGAAAAATTTTCGAAATTTTAATAAACGAGGGGGGCCTAATTGCCATGGGGGGTTGAAGATTGTACTTCTGAAAACGCAAAAATAAGGTAAATATAGGGTAAAATCAGGCTTTTTGGAGCAAAATAAGGCGACTTCTTCTTACACTGAAAATATTGATAAAATTAATAAACGGGGGGGGGGGGGGTTCCTAATAAGGTCCGGGAAGTTGGAAAATTTTCCAAAAATTAACAAGCGGGGGGGGGGGCGTTTATTTGGCACCTAAATTAACAAGCGGGGGGGGGGCGTTTATTTGGCACCTAAGAGTAATGCTTAATGAAACACTCATATTTTACCAGACGATTTGCACCTTAATCTTTTAGTTAAGGGGGCGGGGATGGAAAAAGTATGTACTAACTAGGGGGTCTAGGCATATGCGTACGCTTGTGTACAAAGGGGGTTTGGGTACTCGATTTTTGACATTTTAGTGCGTACGTACTATGTGGACAACATTTCGTTTTGAATTATTTGGTGTTCTCTTTAAAGGTTTCGTTTCTAAATAAGAGTGTTCTCGGGAAAATCCCAATATGAGCTTCCGAAAACTATATGAAAAAGTAATAAAATCACTTGCTGGATGCTTTAAAAACTTAAATAATGTGCATTTGAAATACTACTTAAATAAATTATAACTTGGTAACAAAGTTGCTTTTTCCACGGACGCCATTTCGTACCCCGTAACTGACAACTCAGTTTGTTATCAATGCTGCGATAAGACACACACAGTAACTCAATTAATTACAACTGCGCTTACCAGCACGCAACATTTTTTTCGCATAAAACAGTTTGAATAGGTATTAATCTTTACCTCCATTCTGTCAAACCCGGTTAGCTTAATTTGATTTGGCTGAAATGAAGATTAAAAAAAATTATAAAAAAGTGTGAACGGAAACAAACTACGACGGTTCCATATTAAAAAGTCTCAGTACAAATCATCGAACAAAATAAAATGAAGACTTGAATGTGCTTTCTACCATTTATGCATAAAATTTGAATCAGATCTACCTCTGAAAAAATAGTATCTTGATAGTTCGATCTAGAAAATATTGGATTGTGTCTTAATATGGTAGCCGTAAATGTAGTATTAGCTTGTAAGAGGATGATGTGAAGATTTTTTTTTTCATCAGCCCTAAATTTAATCCACCGCTAATTAGGTCTTGTTCAAAAGGACGGATAAAAACTTACTTTTATCATAGAAAGTTGAAATCATTTCATCAGTCGAAAACTTGGGAATATAGAGGATATCATCCAACATGAATTTGCCTTCATCGCCAGGGAAGAATTTGGACGTGGGTGGATTAGAAGTAGTTGCGCTGTATGTTGTCACCTCCACACGATCCTCATTCATGAAGCAAACCATTTTTGTTGAAGGCGTTCTTTGGAAAGACATGCTCAAGAAAAACCATTGGCGATAAATATCGTTGGGAATATTCGTAAATTGACATTTCAATCGGTTGTTAAGGAGCTTGATGTAGATGTTTATTTCTGTTTTGTCAGGCTTGACATTAATGGCTATACCAGCATTATCATCACCAGCTCCTTGATCAATAAGCAGCATGAAACCGTCTCTGTTTTCATCCCCACGCAAAAGGCGAACCCAGAAAGCCAGTGTCATCCCACCAGCACAATATGGCATTGTGTACTTTCTAAAATACATAGAATTTTAATACAATAATTACTGTAATGCAAAAAATTTGGGAAGAAGTGGCGATGTTTTGACTGAAGGAACTGGCGATGGTCTTGCTATATATGATATAGCACGAAACACAAGAGTCTTGCAATGCAATCTCACAAACTAAGAAAAGTGTGTTATGATTTATTTTAATATGGTGACAATTCACCTAGCTTTTTATAATTCATTTCAATATTTCAAAACAGATATTCAATGTTTAAAAGTAGGCAATCAACAGATTTCCCAAACCACGATAATGTAATATAACAAAGAGGAGTCTCTACAGAGTGATGGTACCCAATCCCCTTGCACAAGATTCCCGATGCATGATCAATTGGGTTAAAGTAAGTAAACTCGACTTACGAAAAAACAATAAACTTCTTCAGCTTAAATTTTGGATTAACTGAAGGCTTTTTACGGTGAAAAATTCATTCCGAAACCAGTCTTTGTTTTAGAAAAATAAAGCTTCAAGTACACCAGTTTAAAAGAAGTCGAGGTGGAAAATCTTCAGGGCAAAAAGGTAATTAAATTTTTATTATCAGTTTCTATTTTTTTGTTAATTTCAAATTTTCCATTTTCCCTGGTCAAACCCATCTTCCTTACTGCCGCCATTTTGCATTTTTATGCCCGATTTTCTGACTTTGATATTCAGCAATCGACATTTTTGTTGATTTTCGGCAAATCATACTATTTAAAATAGTAGTCTAATTACTCTATGATAGGCTAATTTGATCGTGTTCTTGACTGATAAATATTGAGGAAGGGACGTTACAAAAATATTAAAAGCTCTCATACCCAGATAAGATGTAAGGAAAGTAATGTGTTTATATCATAGAGATAAGTGAGTCAAAAATTTATTTCAATTTAAAAACGAGATTTTACTTATACATCTACACTGTTAAAACCGCCCTCTTCAGGCAGTTGAAAAACGTTTTACTTATAGCTGTGTTTCGATTCGATACTTTTTTTACGGACATCCTGTAGTTGGTTGAGAGCGCTCAATACCCTAATACCCTATTGTTTATAACAAAAACTCACTTCATGCATGTAGTACTTGTGTCATCTCCAAAATCGAAACAGTTTGTGAGATTGCATTGCAAGACTCTTGTGTTTCGTGCTATATCATACATAACAAGACCATCACCAGTTCCTTCAGTTAAAACATCGCCACTTCTTCCCAAATTCTTCATTTGTCCATCATCGAATGTGAAATAAACCGAGCCGTCCTCTTCTAAGGGGTCTGGTAAACGATAAAAATGCAATATTCAGTAACTGGAAAAAGCTGTTTTGATCTCAACTGAAGTAAGTATGTATTTTTCAATATTGGATAGATTTCAGGGTCTTTGTCGTGTGGTCATTAAAAAAGCGCTGTTCCTTCAAAGACGGACATACAGCACCATAGACAGTGACATGCTACTGATGAACAAACCGAGGCTTGGCAAATAGGTTCCCAAAGCTGGCACAAAACATTGTTTCAACATTCATCCAAAGTTCATAACGTCCATATAACGTTATATGAACGTTATAAAACAACGTTGTGTGCCAGCTGGGTTACTTACTAAGATCTTGACAGAATTTTCCCGAATAACCGGTACATTCGCAAACACCTTCATTGGTCGCAAAATCGGGAACACATTTTCCAATATTTTGACATGGTGCATCTTCACAAAATGAATTCTTAAAAAAAAGATTATTCTAGTGGAAGGTGTTTGACTTATTGCGCATGAAGCGCGTGGTTTTCAAGCAAACGTCAGATTAAAAGTGAAATCTTGAAAAATATGGGGACGAGATGGACTTTATAAACTCTTATTTGATTTGATTGGTTGTTAACCAGTAATAAAACAATTTTGTTACTTTTTCTAAAGAGCGCGTCATTTTTCTTACTTCAAATGACCAATTATTAAAGTATCTTATAAAAACTTCATCTCATCTGAAAATATGCCGAGTGAAAACAAAGAAAGCACTAGATTCAATCTGTCATTCTAAATGCTTTGCGAACTCGAGAGACTTTAAGAGAAAAATATTTTGTGCTTTGAACTTAATCGTTTGACCCTCCCTTATATTTTCTTGGGTAAAATTGAGGTATAACCTTTTTTAACTGCTTTGAATCTTAATAGTTGGCTTCAATTACTCAAATTGAAGCTCGTGAATCTGAAATTTTTTTGAATGCGGCACAATTTTTTTATAGAAAGTGTGCAAAATATTTTATCTTAGACTTAGAACTGAACGCAATTTACATTGGAAAACCCCTTTTTACTGGATCAGTTTTTTGAAAGTGTCTAGGGTCAAAAGTCCTGGGGGCTAACAAAAAATTCATAAATCTTTGGGGGGACTTGAAACTCAGGGGGAACCTAATTTTTACCTGGGACCTAAACCCAGGCTGACGTTATGAAAAAAAACTGCGCTATTTCATAAGTCCCGCACGAGAACAAAGAAAATCAACCAGTTCCGTAGACTGACACGCCAGTCAGGCTGGAACGGTATCACGCGGGAAAAGTGAACGTAGTAAGCGTAGGAAGAAGGGAAGGGCTGAAAGCCCTTGTTAATCAGCAGCCTCTCACCAACTGTTGTTCATTCTCCTACGCAGTTCCTATTCTAGCAAACGCCCGCTGCCTTTATGTTCCCACCCTCTGACATGATTGATTAGACTAGTTTGCTTAATATCCTCAAATACTAATTTTCATATTCAATTCAAAGCTAAGTTAAAGGGATAATAATCAGATGGTATGAGCTTTTCCTCACGATATATAGACGGATTGGGCTGTTCCATACAATTTCTAAACAGGGGGGGGGGACAAACCTATTCAAGGCAAATAAAGATTTATAGAAATGTGAACACCCCCTGAAAAATTTCAAAATTTGCAAAAGAACCATTGGAAAAATTATTTTTATATCTTAAAAGTGAGAGTGAATGAACTAAAATCAGTCTTTTGCCCCCTGGAAATTTTGGAATAACCTTATACCCCCTGGAAACATGAAAAAATACTTTTTTATACCCCCTGGGCATTTTTTCTGATTACCCCTGGAAATGTTCGTCCACCCTCCTGTTTGGATATAAAATGGAATGGCCCATTTGATATGCCAAATATCTAAAACAACGACCATTCCATGGAGAGGGGCACGTTACGCCAAATCGCCAAATTCATTTTGACTGGATAGCGCTACGACCCATGCACCATGTACCCATAGATGGTGGTTAAATCAAACATATCGTGGTTGACCATTTCTTGGAATATCCCACAATCTGATTACATGTTCTTTTAAGCAAGTGTCTATCGTTATATCAGGCTCGCATTATGCTTAGCATTCTATTGTTCTCAAACAATAGAGCCATTGTTTAGGTACCAAAAACTGAGCCTGCTTTTATAAATGTTAGATTACAAAAGAAAAATAATATATATCCCTTTAAACTACTGTTGAATGCTTACCAAGACATGAAAAGAAGTCCAACCAGTGCTATCAGTTCGAATTGTGCTCAACACACTTGGCAAATGATCATAAACATTTTCCACGAACAACTCACAGGTGGAGGGTGTATCTTCTGATTGAAACGATTCCAAATGAGCACTCCTACACACGTCTTTTCCTTCTTTTACACAATCTTCCGAACAAGAACGTTCTCTTTCTTCTTGACTCCCTGTGAGGGAGAGTGTTTTACTGGCCGTCCATAAAGCAAATTTCTTGTCTGACACTTTTACCAAGGAACCATGAATAGCCTGGAAATCGAAGAGCTGCTTTTTACACTGGGCTTTTTCACAAGTACTCTGAGCTTTCGTTACGTCAAAGACGGACAGAAACGCCAACAATCTAAAAAAGAAAAACATTGAAATACCGTAAGGATGCTTCAAAACCTGAAAAAGAATCAATCGAAAAATTTCAACTGATAGCGTACACGTTTTTTTTTTTTAAGAAACACACTTTTAAGAAACATGAGGAGGCTCAGAATGCCTAAAAACTAAGAGACGTCTAAGAAACATGCTGATGCTGAGAATGAGAAAATAACATTTTTTAATTAGGTTTCTTTTAAGAACCTTCTAATGCAGCCTTCCATGAGGCTGATTATGTCAAACAGTTTAGAAACATGTAAGAAACATTTAAGGCTCAAAAGGCCGACTCCTTAAGAAACATTGAGGCTGCTTTGTAAAACTAGTTTCGCAAAAAAAAAACGTGTACTGGGTCGCCCTGCCTACCCTCTCATCCCGCTATGGTTAAAAAAGGCCTTGGCCAACAAGCGCACGCTTCTGCAAAAAATCTGAAAAATTGATCCAGAAATTTTAACCTTTTTAGTTTAACTCAATTGGCTTTTTGGATTTTGCCGAGTATTAACCCTCCAAATTTTTTTGAATATCTTTAAAGCACTTTGGTTTTCTATGATTAAACTTTCTAAAGGAAATTCAAGTACTGTTTTTAATCCTGTGAAAATTAATCTTATTGAAATAGATCTTATCGGAGTTTTTGATTTTTCTAAAAAAAGCGATGCCTTGTGGGATTGTTTCGGGGGTATTACAATAGAATTCCCTCGAGGAATTCCTATGAGATTTCTATTGTTATACTCCCGAAACAATCCCACAATGCATCGCTTTTTTAGAAAAATCAAAAACTCCGATAATATGTATATTAATATCATCAGGACTCACCTTGTAAAATGGTTCATTTTTCTTTTTCTTTGAGTCTACAACATTATCCTTGCATTCATTACATGTAGACCTGAACTAAAAAAAACAACAACAAGGTCAAGTTCTCTTATAGATTTTTTTTTCGCGGTAACTAATTTTTGTGGAACTAATTTTCGCGGCGGCTACCCTTTTTTGCCGAAATTATTTCATTTTCATAAGGGTTTTTACACATTGTAAGTAAAAATCGTGTTTCGTGGAACCAATTTTCGTGGTAGACACATAAAAACGCGAAAATCAGTTCCGCGAAAATTAGTTCGGCGAAAGTTAGTTCCTGCAAAAATTAATTCTCTTAATAACTGTTAATTATAACTATTTAATATAATTTTCTTTGAAATTTTGCCATTCCAAAAGTAAAATTTAAAGAAAAACAGCGACAATTTAATATAATTATTTCCATACTGTTACCAGATAAAACCGAGTCGTCCGTATAGTTTCTGGTTGAAAAAAATAAGTCTATCAGATATGAAACTGCTAGTATTATGGCAAATAAAATCAAAAATAGCCGAAATGAAGAATTTATGAGGTATCCAAGGGGTAGTTATCCAGGGGGTAATCGTCACATCGATTGAGATTAAAACACAACGTCTTTTATAATAACATCGAACAGTATCGAACAATATTTGGAGTTTTCGGATGTTCTTAACTTTTTGAGTTTTAAGTCTAAAAATGTTCTTACAATGTTGTTATTTTCACTGTTTTTTGAATGTTTTTGTGTAGCTTTCTAAAAAATTGGGTGTTTTAGAGTCTATAAAGCCTTGAAATGTTCTTAACCTGTTCAATAAGATTTTATATTTTGACCATCGAAGCGTAGCCTTATGTTCTTATATAGTTTGTTCTCATAAAAAATATGTACGCAATGGTGGTATGATCGAAACCAGTCAGTTCAAATAATATTCAATATTTTTATAAGAACAAACTATATAAGAACATAAGGCTTCGATGGCCAAAATACTAAGAACAAGCTAAGAACATTTTAAGGCTTCATGGACTCTAAAACACCCGATTTCTTAGGAAAGTGGACAAAAATACTCAAAAAACGCTGAAAATAAGAACATGTTAAGAACATTTATAGGCTTAAAACTCAAAAAGTTAAGAACATCTAAAGGCTTCAAAAACTTTGGAAATTCTTAAAAAAAAACGTGTATTATAATGTGTTTTTATTGAGTATGGCTATAGTGTATACACTCTCACAGAGGCGGAGAGAATTGATTTTTACTTGCTGACAAGATTATTCAAATATTTATAACAAAAAAAGTTCAAAACATGTCAAAGTGACAAGATTTCCTCTCCACATTTTGAATTTAAAATTGAATAGACCTCTTGTCCTTGAAATTGAAAAGGACCTGCGTTCGAAAGGATAAACTTTACCCTCGAATAAACCTTTTCATAAATTATGTCACGAACATCACTTGCCTCGTTTTGAAACTATTGACATACACGTTTTTTTTAAGAAACACACTTTTAAGAAACACGAAGCTCAGAATGCCTGAAAACTAAGAAAAGAAACATCTGAGAAACATGCTGAGGCTGAGAATGAGAAAGTAACATTTTTTAATTCGGTTTTTTAAGAACCTTTCAGTCAAAAAAAATGTTTTTTAAACTTTGCATAAAAGAATCATCTAATGTCTCAAGGGACATAATCACCATGGTAATTGTTGGAATACGAGGCAAGTGATGTTCGTGACGTAATTTATAAAAAGTTTATAATTTCAGACCAGCCGTTTGGTTATGCTGAAAGTGAGCATTTTGAGTTAAAATAAGGACTGGTCTGTAAAATATTAACCAGGCACGTGATCAAATTGGATTTCGCACGATGCCCTTTAGCCATTTTTCTTCAATGCTTCAAGATAATTCAGAGCATTAATCATGATAGCATCATGGTAAAGGTGTGAAAGTTTTTAGGTGTCAAAAATTATTTCATTTTTAAACTTAATAAAAGTTAGGAATTTACAGAAAATCTCATGGCAAAAGCTTTATTATTTTAGGAGTTATTGACATTAGTTTCACCACTGAACAGAAAAAGCCCTCCCCCTCCCTAGCACGAATAGGGTTAAGGGTTTTTTTTTAAATTTGGACGCTGGTCTTGTACCAAATTTGGAGCTGATGTTGCTTACGTAGGCAATACACCATAGTATGCTATGGTATTATTATCTATTACATACATACATACATACATGGTATGACAATATCATAAAATATTTTCAACTCGATGACGTCATCAAAACACTGATCTTCATTTTTTAGGGCCTGAATCGAGGTTTTGCACAGTTACAGTAATCTAAGTAATTTGGTCCTAAATTGTCCTAAATTGCAGCATACCTATCTGAATGGAGCTTTATTGAAACCACGCTTTTTTCATAAGAACAAGTTTTGCTCAGGCTGGACCGTTCTTAGTTTTTTATATATTTCTAGACTTAAATGTTCTTACAATGTCCATAATACGCTTAGTTTCTTTACTTAAAACCTTAAAATGGGTTTATTGGTTTAATCTATTAAAATCTGTCAAAATCAGTACTGTTTTAGTAATTTCTGAAACCTGAGGCTCAGATTGGTCTTAATTTGTTCTTTCGGTTTGGCTAATTTTCAGCCTCATGTTCTTATAAAATTGTTCTTATAAAATAAAGCGTGTAACTTTCGTTAGGGAAGTGAAATGAATGGTCTATCGTTTCATACTAGAATTTGCTTTTCTAACATATCTTTATAAGGGATATCAATGGATGGGACGAGATTGAGTTTTTACAAGCTGTTATTTGATTTGGTTGGTCGTTAACCAGTAAAAAACAATTTTGTTATACTTTTTTTAAAGAACGCGTCATTTTTATTACTTCGAAATGATCAATTATTAAAGTATCTTATAAAAACTCCATCTCATCTGCAATGAATACCCAAAAGAAGATACTTGTTTATAGAAATAATTAAATCATTTGTTAATGACCGGTAACTTTAGGACATTTAGGTGCTTCCTCTGATGAAACATTCAGAGAATGGAACCAGAACGGGTGCTTCCGCCGTAGAATTGTGTATTAAGAATCTCCAGAAACAGAATTCGAAATCAGCGGAATCGAGTTTCATCCTTTCTTGTTGAATCATCAATAGAAAAAGCTCTTACCATATCATTTTATGACTCACGAAATCAATATATCTAGACTAAAATTCGACGTTAGGAGTATTTTTGAAGTTGATACATTTCGGATCGGGTCATTTTGAGCAAAGAATCATTGAAGATACTTTAGAAATACAACATTTCTTAATCTTTATGTAACAAGCTCTACTCAAGTATTGAGCACTCTTAATTGTGCAGAGAAACGCGAGAAGCAGATACTTGAGAAATACAGTGTGTACGAAAGATGAATAGCGATCTATTCAGGTAAGATCTTATACCTTATATTTAGGATCATCTTATACCCATCATGGGTAATTGGCGTCACCAGAAGAAGACCAGGGGGTTGGGAAATATATCTCTGAATACCTTAATACACGAATATTACTAGTAATTTTATTAACACGAATTGAAAAATTTCGTTTTAATAAAAACCCCCTTAATTAAAACCAGCCGTGGTGTCCTTCAAAAAGCGAATAGAATTCGTGTTAATTTTTTGCGTGTTAATTTCAAGGCCGTTGAATACTTGCCTAGTCATATTCGTGTAGTAAGGTACCCTCAAAATGAGGTAAACCCAGGATTTTTAGAGGAAAATAAGAAAGCCCCAGTAGTTTCGAGTTCTGGCAGAGGCTCGACGTCTATTTTACAGACCATTCTGCAAACGAAACAATTTACTTTGCTTTAAGAGTGCGAGGAACAAAGTGGCACATTTTATCCTTCAGTTCCCCTAAAAGACTTTCCCTACCACAATTTTCAGGGCACTTATTATTTTATCAATATGGAAGCTTAAACAAGCTCGAGAATTTTGTGAAAAGACACAGTGCAAGCAGACATTTGGACGTCTACAAATTATTCATGGTTCCTTGGTGAAAGTATCAGACAAGAAATTTGCATTATGGACGGCCAGTAAAACACTCTCCTTCACAGGGAGTCAAGAAGAAAGAGAACGTTCTTGTTCGGAAGCTTGTGTAAAAGAAGGAAAAGACGTGTGTAGGAGTGCTCATTTGGAAGCGTTTCAATCAGAAGATACAACCTCCACTTGTGAGTTGTTCGTGGAAAATGTTTATGATCATTTGCCAAGTGTGTTGAGCACAATTCGTACTGATAGCACTGGTTGGACCTCTTTTCATGTCTTGGTAAGAATCTAATATTTTGATTACTTCATCGGCCTTTTTTTACGCCGGCCCTTTGTGTGCTACTGTCCTGTCTTGATCTTTTAATTAAATCAATTAAGTCAATTAGGGTTGGAAACGCTAAGACCAATAAAAATAATTGAAATTGCTTCAAAACAGGAAAAATAAACTGAAATTGGCATTGCACTTCCCAACTCGACTGGTAAAGTATAGACAGCCTCTATAATATTGAAGATCAATGCTTTTAACAAAAAAAAAAAAGTAAGTCTTTCCAGCGAGATTTTAATCCAAAAAGTCAAAAAAAAGGCGAACATTTTGCTAAAAATCCACTTTTTAAACCGTTTTTTGACCATTTTTGGTCAACGAGTGATTTAATTCCTAAATTTGGCGGCGCTGAAGAGACTCTAAGCTATCCAATGAACTATTAACGAGCTTAAAAGGTTTAATAAAGAGCAAAAGAAAATTTTATCTGCTTACCTTTACACTTAAACGATCAAAAAATACAGCGGCGTTCAGATTAAAAAAAACTTCGGCCTTTTTTACATTGGTCCTTAATCCTGGGGGGGGGGGTACTAGTTTTTGAGAATATCGGGTATGTGCGGACCAGACCTCTAAAAGTGACTTTTAGAGAGACTAAATCTTGACTAAATAATTTTCTAGCCTTAAAGAGATTTTTTGATATTTTTCTGTTTTTTTTTACCCTTCACCCTTAAAAATACCCGAAATGGGAACGAGACTATTTTGACTTATTTTTGTAACCCTTAGAGAGATTTTTGAGGGTAAAAAAAACTGACCCTTACCGTTCTATCTTTGCCTAAGAACCCCTTCCCCAGGCCCTCAATCCGCCGTAGGCCCAAAATAGACGATATCGGATTTAGATAAATGCAATGCATTCTGGTTTCTAGGGACTCTCAAAGGAATGATAATAGATCAATTATAATAGATTATAACTCCTTTGAGAGTCCCTAGAAACCAGAATGCATTGCATTTATCTAAATCCGATATCGTCTATTACACCAATAAGGATCAACAAGTTTTTCCATATTATTTTCTGTTAGTTAGGAGGATAATTAAAAAAATATTTTAATGAAATATCATCTTAAATATCCTGCAATGACTTTTATAGAGTGACTATATAAACCCAAATACTTTCCTTTTAGAATTCATTTTGCGAAGAAGCACGTTGTCAGAATATGACGAAATGCGTCCCCGATTTTTCAAATGACAAAGGCGTTTGTCAATGCAACACAACCATTTCTTCGGGTAAATTCTGTCTATCTGTCTATCTCTCTATCTGTCTATCTGTCTGTAGTAATATATAGAAACTTCCATGTGTGTCTTGCCTTTTAACTCTAGTGCAGAGAATTATTTATAGACTTGCAAAAGCAGGCACGGCGTTCGAAATTCAGAAATATTTTTGTATGTATTATCACTGAGATAAAGCGTATAGATATAGAGAAAATCTCCCATGAATCTATTTATTATTGGTATATATTTTCGCGTGTTACAAATTTTCGAAAAAACGTGTTTCGCGTGTATTAAATTTCGCGATTGCCGACTTCTGGAAAATTTTCGCGTGTATTAAATTTCGCGATTCACTGAACTAGGTATTTTCAGAAAGTGGGAATATAAAGCAAGAAAAAGACTGATTTTGCTTGAAACACAACGTTTTTGATGTAAAAATACTAACACAATACTAAGAAAAATTTTTTCGCGTGTATTTAATTTCGCGATTTTGTAATTTTGAAAAATTTAAACAGTATTAAATTTCGCGAAAATTGACCAAAAAACTCGCGAAATTAAGTACCCGCGAAAATTTGTAACACGCGAAAATATATACCAATAAGGTAGAGAAATTAACTTTCCTTTACACAGTTTCTGACGAATGTGAGCATGAGGAACATGGTCATGATGATACTGAGCACCAAACTGGTTCGTACTATTGATATTACTTGTATGTCCTTCCATCTTCCCTCTTCCCTTCTTCCCTCTCCACTTTTTCTAGAAACACCATAAGATGCTCCTTATGGACATACTCAACTTTTGCAGTTTTGACAAGAATACTTTTCCCAACACTTTTGTTTTCCTCTTATATTAGACCCCTTAGAAGAAGATGGTTCGGTTTATTTCACATTTGATGATTGACAAATGAAAAATTTGGGAAGAAGTGGCCAGTTCAGTTACTGAAAATTAATTCAAAACACTCTTTTTGTATAGTTCTTTCCCTTATATTAGACCCCTTAGAAGAGGATGGTTCTGTTTATTTCACATTCGATGATGGACAAATGAAGAATTTGGGAAGAAGTGGCGATGTTTTGACTGAAGGAACTGGTGATGGTCTTGTTATATATGATATGGCACGAAACACAAGAGTCGTGCAATGCCAAACACTTCAGTGTTTCAATTTCGGGGACAGCGCTAATACTCCATGTCTGACGTAAGCTTAAAGAAAAAATAGAAATTCTCTGAAACTTTGTCGTGGTTATTTGTTACCAAAATTTCTAGAAGAATTGGACTTTGACTAAATCTTTATCAGTCAGAGTCCGGGGGGGGGGGGTACTTGGTTTTCAAGGTGACGGGTATGTACGAGCCCAAAATCGAAAATCGACCCTTAGAGAAAGAAAAGATTGATGTTTTTGGGACGCTTAGAGAGACTTTTCTGAAAGTTTTTGAAAATGTTCACTCGACTTTAGTCCAAATTTTGGAAAATCACAACCCGTTTTGAGAGAGGAATTTTCGATTTTCGTGAATTTTGGACCCTTAGAGATAGACTCAATTTTCTTTCGCACATAGCCGGCACCCATTTTGCCTAAGTACCATCCCCCCTTCCTCCACGAGTCGAAATGCACTTTAGAAAATTAAATACTGAAAATACATAGCTTACCTTATCTGAAATTCTTTTAGCATATATATTTTTCTCAGAACTTACTCAGACTCATATTGTCCCGATGGGATGACACTGGCTTTCTGGATTCGTATTTTACGCGGGGATGAAAACAGAGACGGTTTCATGCTGCTTATTGGTCAAGGATCTGATGATGATGCTGCTGGTATAGTCATTAATGTTAAGCCTTACAGAAAGGAGTTAAACATCTACATCAAGCTCCTTAACAACCGATTGAAATGTCAATTTACGAATATTCCCAACGATATTTATCGCCAATGGTTTTTCTTGAGCATGTCTTTCCAAAGAACGCCTTCAACAAAAATGGTTTGCTTTATGAATGAGGATCGTGTGGAGGTGACAACATACAGTGCAACTACTTCTAGTCCACCCGCGTCTCGATTCTTCGCTGGTGATCGAGGCAAATTCATGTTGGATGATATCCTCTATATTCCCAAGTTTTCGACTGATGAAATTATTTCAACTATTTATGATAAAAGTAAGTTTTTACGTATTGGTTCTTCCAGAAGCTCTAATTTTCCCGGCTTTATACACCTTTTCGAGCGTAGCCGCCAATTGCTGCGCAGGCATTTTTTTTGTCCGTTTTACCACCCTAAAACCGTCCCTGTCTTTTTTCGCACCTATAGACAATATAAGAAAAGAAAAAAAAAGGATTGGATCGAGTTTAGGGTGGTAAATTAAATGATAAAGTGGCAAGTGCCTGACCGCTCGACTACGGTTGAAAAGGTGTATTGGGCTGCTCCATTAAAAATTCTTACAGAGGGTTGTACGAACCTTTTTACGTCAAAAAGATTGAAAATGTATGGATACCCTCTGGAAAATGGCAAAGTTTTCAAAAAGACCCTTGGATTAATTCTTTTTCTATATTTCTAAGTGAGGGTGGACGAACTAAAATCAGTCTGGAACCCCGTGAAAATTTCAAAATAAATCTTTACTCCCTAGAAAAATGAGTAAACACTCTTTAGATGCCCTGCAAATTCTTCTCGAATTGGAAATGTTCGTCCATCCCCCTGTATGGATATAAAATGGAATGGACCATTTTTAGATGGTAACATAATAGAAGCCTTATAGACTAGGGCCTGTTTCTTTTTTAGGTTGATGTCTGTCTGTCTAAATTAAAAGTTTTTTTTTTGCCGAAATTTACCATGAAACATGATTTATTTTTGACGTATCTTTTCACTTTTACAATTTTCACATGAATTCTCACTTAAGGCAATTTTTCGATTTTACACCAACTTAAATGGCATAATTTTTGCATTTTAAAAAGATTAATGTATAACTTTTCTTATGTGTGCCTTTTTACCTACCTTTTTAGAATCTAAAAATCTAAAAAATTGAAAATGAAAGAATTAAATAAAGACGAAAACGAAGAGTTTTTCGAAGAAGAGTATTTCACCTTTCAAAGCCCTAATCTCGGTAAAAATCAAACATTTTGGAATATTTTTTGGTTTAGGTGATGTATCTATTTGAGATGCCTTGGAGTTTTTACAAGATACTTCACTAATTGGTCATTTAAAGTGATAGAGATGACGCGTTCTTTAGAAAAGTAATAAGATTCTTTTATTACATCTTGACGACCAACCAAATCAAATAAGAGCTTGTAAAAACTCCAGCTTGTCCCATCTATTTAGTATCTAAAAATTCAATTTCGGAAAATTTTTGTGGAAGTATCTTTCCTTTAAAATCTCCAAAAACCTCATTTTTGGCAATTTTGTCCACTAAATTTCCATACGAAAACAGCTATAACTTGGGATTTAGCCAATAATAGAAAGTTTTTTCGAAAAAATCTACCGTAAATAAAGAAATTATTTTTCATTAACTTAAAAAAAGTTTGAAACAATAAAATGATTTCCCCAAGGAGATAAGGCTTTTTTTGTGAAAAGTATATGAATAGCGTCGTTTATGACGTTTTATTAAGATACATGCCACACTTAATCCTTAATTACTCATGATGTAATTACTTAAATTCATTTTTTCAAAAGCAGTTTGTTCTTAAACATGTCAAAGAAGCGAAAACATAAGGTTTTATCCTCAAATTTTGGAGATGCCTTGGAGTTTTTACAAGATACTTCACTAATTGGTCATTTAAAGTGATAGAGATGACGTGTTCTTTAGAAAAAGTAATAAGATTCTTTTATTACATCTTAACGACCAACCAAATCAAATAAGAGCTTGTAAAAACTCCAGCTTGTCCCAAATTTTGAAATTGATTTTTTACCTACGACCAGAGCCCTTAACTAGTTTCCACTAGCGAGTACCTCACCAAACACCGGGATTTTTCATCACGTTTCTTAGTGAGTTCCACTTTGACGATTTTCGAAAAATAATAGCCTATCAAGTGTTTTGACGCAAACTCGATTTTTCGATACTGCAGGAGCTTCAATAGCCAGTACCCTCCCACAAAAAAATTTTTTTCTCTGTTTTATTATTTAAATCGCGATGAAAAAAGCGGTTCTCGTCTGACAGGCTAGAGCTTCAAACGTTTAAAGTGACGTCAAAAAAATGGAATGTTTAGAGCCCGAAAACCTGGGCTAAAAAACATTCGAAAAAATCGCAAAGTGGAATAGACGTTGCCTGTACCAGACGACCACGGCTTTTTCCTTGACACCTCGATTACAGAAATCGCGTGTTGGGATATTGATAGGCTAGAATAGACGTTACAGCGTACAAAATGTTGAGACATCTAGTATAGGCTAAGTTTCTACCGTCTCAACAAAGTCTCATCTTAGGTCGGAAAACTTTTAGTGTAAAATCCGTACGGGATCCGTTTACATATCTTTTAACGATTTGAAGATATAATCCAAAAAGTATATGTTTCGTGTTTTTTTTAAGGTAACAAATCCTACATTTACGACTACCATATTAAGACACAATCCAATCAGTTCTAGGTCGAATAATCTACAATCATGGTCGTAATATTTTAGAAAAAAGGGAATTTCACACGAATTTTCAAAACCACAAACGATTTGGAAGTGCTCTAGGACCTTAGGATCTGAGGATCCAAAAGTTAAAAATAGTCCAATAAGGCTCAGAATATAGTCTGGAGGAGATGGCCCAAAATCGACTTTCCCGCCCGAACTCCAAATTTCGAAAAAAGAGGAAATAAGATATAAGAAATAAGAAATTTTCAATATATTTTAACCATGATTGTTGATACAATTTTGATACAAGACCAGATTCAAATTTTATGCATGAATATAGAAAGCACATTCAAGTCTTCATTTTAGAGTTCGATTATTTGTACTGAGACTTTTTTTATATGGAACCTGTGATTTTTTTAAATCTTCATTTCAGCCAAATCAAACTAAGCTAACCGGGTTTGACAGGATGGAGTTAATACCTACGATAAACTGACTGTTGTATACGAAGAAAATGTCTCACGCTAAAAATAAACGCATTTACAATCCAATGAGTAACTTTGCGAGTTTTATCGCAGCATCGGCAACTGGCTTACTTATTGGTGGTACGAAATTACTTGCAATAAACACAACTTTGTTCTAAAGTTATAATCTAACTATAGGTAGTACTTCAAATGTAATTAGTTCACTTTTTAAATCACTCAAATGATTGTGGAAATCCTTTACTTCGAATGTCTCCTTAATTCGAACAAGTTTAAGTTACCTTCAGATAAGAATGCCTTATAAGCCTTATTCCATAACTCGAAATTTCCTTAACTCGAACAAATTATTTTTGTGTTCATCGTGAGTTATAGAGACTCCATTGTATTGTTTTTTGATAGAGCAACCAACAGCTACAAAAGGGCCTTAAAATCTGGTGCACAAATTACGATTCCACTTTTTCTATTTAATTTTTTAATTTTATCGCACTAGGCTGCACACACTCCTCCAAGCACGACGCACCAGATACGACAGGTACGGCAGCTGCCACATTTTTTTCAAAAAAATCCTTTTTTCGTCGGTAAAATATCTTAAAATTCAACATTCGCCGTACCAGATTGAAAGAGATTCTGTCGTGCCTGTCCTCTGATATGTTTTGATATAGGGGACCCAACCACAGCACACTTTTCAGCAAAAGCACGACATCTAGCACTTCGGGCTTTATAAATCTGTTGGATGCGTTTTGTGTATGAAATTCCCGTCATTTAAAGACCTCTCATATAAAACTTACTAAACAAGCTAATTTTTTAAAACACAAAAAACAGGGTTAACTCTCGGACGGGAATTTTATACACGTTGCGCATCCCTTATATCAAAACATATCAGAGGGTACGCGTCTAGCCTAACATCGCACTGGCACTGCTCGCATCATAATTGTAATTTTGATAAAAAGTAATTAGTTTAAAGAACGAACTTAATATTATTGACTCAAAAATCCATTACTTTTTAGGAAAAATTGAGGTATATTAAGGTTATATCCGATGTTCTAGCAATTCAGGCTCGCCAATGTTCTTAAATAGTTTCTTTTTTTACGATTTTGAGCCTCATTGCTGTCATAAAAGAAGAGTGTACAAAAATCATCTACTTATACTGGAATTGATTTTCGCGAGATTAAATTCTGCTGATTCTGCGGATATGGTTGTCATCCGCGAAAATCAGCCCCATCGGCTCCAATTTCAACATGTTTAACGCCATCTAAGAATCTAAGAAGCGCTAATAACGGGTATTTCACAACAAGCATGCATAGTTTGACAGTAAAATAGCAAAAGTAGCATAAAATCGTGAAAATATTATCTCACAACAAAGTCATCCGCGAAATTAAGTCCCGCAAAATCTGAAAAATTTGCGGATGTGCTCAACCACGAAATTGAATCCCAGCAAAAATTAATCCCAAGTAAAGTAAAGTAACGACAAAGAAATAAGAACTTTAACTGTAGTTTCTTCTCAAGTAAAAAATATTATATCCAGACCCTTCCAGCTCTTGTTTTTGTTTTCTCATAAAATATTTAAAGACACGCCCCCGCAATGTTACTTTGTTACCAAGATACCGAATTTATATACAGATACGAAATTTAAGATTTAAGAAAATTTAAATGAAAGTCATTCCAAAACAATCAAATTTTCATTTTATTTTACAACATCAATAATTCAAGAATACATCATACACATTTGGTAATCAGACAGTTTATGACAAACTATTTTGCTTTTTAAAAATTGCTAAATTTTAATAAACATTTATGACTCCGGTGAGCAGAAAATATGTTTTTCATTGCGTAAAGATTTTTTTCTGGTGTCAAACATGTTAAGGATTTTAACCAGGTATGTAAAATTTTTTAAACCGTTTGATAAATTCATTTGACTACACGATTTTTTTATGAGAATATTCATGATGAAATTAAATAAAAATTAAGTATATGCTAAGAATACCAGCATCATATACCGGGTGCACCAAAAAAAGTATACAACTTTGTCGAGATATTGTGAGCTTCAGGATTTAATTTTTTTGGTTCATTCTTTTTTTATTGCATAGAGGATGCTCTAAATTGAATTTTGAGCTATTATACATTAAATTTGAAAAAGTAGTTCGAAAATTATTTTGAAACTTTTTTTCAATGTCGAAATTTCAAAAAATCATTAAAACAGCGAGAAAACTTTTCTCTCGACACTTACCTTCTTTACACATTAAAATACTAAAAAATGCAACTGTGTTCATCAAAACTCGTCACGGAATTTAAGAAAATGGTAAAACAAGCTATTCCCATGTGAGATAATATTTTTGGAAAAGCTGAGACTTTTTTTGGAAATCTCCAAAGTTTTGATGTTATGCTATGTGAGAAAATTTTTGAAAAAATAGATCACCATTCCTCGACTAGTTGCTCAAAGAACTTGGGTCTGCATTGAGTTTGCTGGTGTTGGAAATGTTCATGACGTGCAAATAAGATGGGCAAACTGTTGGCAAAATATAAGATAAGAGGAAAAAGAATAAAAGAAACAATGAAATTGTTTTTTTTTGTCATTTTGTCTTATTTATAGCGTGATTGCTGTTTTAATGATTTTTTAAAATTTCGACATGGAAAAAAACTTTTGAACTGCTTTTTCAAATTTAATGTATAATAGCTCAAAATTCAAGTTAGAGCATCCTCTATACAATAAAAAAAGAATGAACAAAAAATTTAAATCCTGAAGCTCACAATATCTCGACAAACCTGTATATTTTATTTGGTGCACCCGGTAGAATATAGAAAGTGAATCTAACGAATGACAATTTCCCCGTAAATCGCCAATCATCCCGTAGCAATCACTGATCTTTATATATCCCTGGACCAAGCTATATCCGCCATCTTTGATCGAAGTTTTTTGAAAGTTGGTACCCACAAAGAAGATTGTAGTGTTTGAAACTTTGCCTAACGACAAACGGCGCTACATTATTTGTGTACAAGCGAAACTAGATCTAGCTCTCTCTCCGCGGGTACCAATTTCAAAAAAACTCCGATCATAATAATATTTTGCTTGGTCGGCATTGAGTAACTTGGTCCAGGGATATATGAAAGTCAGTGGTAACTTTCCTGGAAAGTTCTTTTTCAAAAGTCTCAACTTCCAACAATATTTTCAGTCCCTTAAAAATGTAAAATTTTGACCATTGTCTGGAATAACATTTGGAGGTCAATTTTTCTGTTTTAGACTTTTGGTCTGTCTATCAGCGTGGGGATTCACGCAAGCCCAAGACACTTGTGAAAAAGCGCAATGCAAACAGACGTTCGGTAGTCTAGATGTCATTCATGGTTCATTGGTAAAAATCTTAGACAAGAAATTTGCTTTATGGACGGCCAGTAAAACACTCTCCCTCACAGGGAGTCAAGAAGAAAGAGAACGTTCTTGTTCGGAAGCTTGTGTAAAAGAAGGGAAAGACGTGTGTAGGAGTGCTCATTTGGAAGCGTTTCAATCAGAAGATACACCCTCCACTTGTGAGTTGTTCGTGGAAAATGTTTATGATCATTTGCCAAGTGTGTTGAGCACAATTCGAACTGATAACACTGGTTGGACCTCTTTTCATGTCTTGGTAAGAACTTGCTTTATTCTGAATTTCAGATCATTTTCAAGCTTGTTTCTACGGTATCATTTGACGAAATAGTAGGGGTCTAATAACAGAGAAATATCCTATTTAGGAAAGTTACGAAAGCTGAGTAGCTCTTTTTTTATAAAAAAGCTTATCAGAGAGGTTTGTGGTTCATTAAAAATGTTGAAATTGATAACCATTGATTATTAGATCTTTCCAACTAAGACAATATTTAGATGAATGGTCAGATCGGAGGAATGTTTTCAAAATTAAAAGTTCTTTTTTTATTTTTAAGAATTCATTTTGTGAAGATGCACCATGTCAAAATATTGGAAAATGCGTTCCCGACTTTTCAACCAATGAAGGTGTATGTGAATGTACCGGTTACTCGGGAAAATTCTGTCAGGATTTGGGTGAGTAAAGTATCTTTAAAATTGACCTCTGGACCCTCTTAGTACATCATGATGTGTATTAAATTTCGGCTGGATTAATTTCAGAATTTTCGTAATTTATGACATTTTCACGAAATTAAGTTCTTAAAGAATTCAAATTCATGATTTTTAACCGTACGTCTAGAAATTAGAATTATTAATATATTCTGATTGAGGAATTTATTGCACGGGAAATCTTGAATTTTCTTAAATTATTGATTACGTTAATAGGAGGCTCTTATTAATTTGGAATGTTATAATTGTAATTTTCAGATTTAAAAAAAAGACTTTCTTTCGCCTTAGATCATATTACACTTAAAAAGTACTCACGAGATTAAGAATAATTCTGAATACAGGGGGGGGGGGGGGGGTCAGTACTAAAATGTTTTCGTCGATAACTTTTTGCATACCACCACCCCATTTTAAAAAGTGCTGTGGTGGTGTGCTAAACCTAGTATATACTATAATTTTTAGGTACATTTAGACACAGAGACTACCCAATTTTGGTATTTTCAGGACAAATTTTGTCTTCTCAAGGTCCATTTTTATCAAGAGTGTTGATTTTTGCAATGAATACTCATTGTTTTGCTAAATTGATACTTTTAAAGAAAGCTACTTTACAGTATGAATTGAATAAACATTTAAGACATTTTACTGAATACAAAAATAATTGAACTGAATTTTTTTTTGAAAAAATCACGAACAATTCTGAAAAAGATTCAAAAATGAGGAAAATCGACAATTTTAGCAACAATTTACTAAAGAAATTCTTAAAACTTATTCTGAATACCACCTTTTTGGTGTTTTATTACCCCCTACTGAATATTGCATTTTTTATTGTTTACCAGACCCCTTAGAAGAGGACGGCTCGGTTTATTTCACATTCGATGATGGACAAATGAAGAATTTGGGAAGAAGTGGCGATGTTTTGACTGAAGGAACTGGTGATGGTCTTGTTATATATGATATAGCACGAAACACAAGAGTCTTGCAATGCAATCTCACAAACTGTTTCGATTTTGGAGATGCCACAAGTACCAAATGCTTGAAGTGAGTTTTGTTATAAACACTAAGGTATTAGGGTATTGAGCGCTCTCAACCGACTACAGGGTGTCCGTAAAAAAAGTATCGAATCGAAACACAGCTATAAGTAAAACGTTTTTCAACTGCCTGAAGAGGGCGGTTTTAACAGTGTAGATATAAAAGTAAAATCTCATTTTTAAACTGAAATAAATTTTTGACTCGCTTCTCTCTATGATATAAACACATTACTTAAGGTGTTTAACCCACTTTGAGTTAGAAATCGTCATTTTTGGTCTAACTCGTAGGAATTGGATTGGGCTTCATGGTCAAGCAAAAAAAAAATCAAAAGTGAGTCTTTTCAGCGAGATTTTAAGCTAATAAGTCAAAAAATGCTAAAATTTGACAAAAATTCACTTTTTTAAGATTTTGACCGTTTTTCGACCATGTTTGTCCAACGAGTGAGCCGAGAACCTCCAAATTTGGCCCTGCTTTTCTTGATTCTGTCCTCCAGCGAATTAGTTTGAAGTTTTACTACTGCGCACCTTTCTATCATTCAGGCTGGTCCGCACAGCGGGTCTGACTGTTTTAATTTCCCTTACCTAACCCCTCCCTTAGCCGCTGTCCACCCCGCCGTTCCTAAATCGGGCGGTTAAAAGAAAGAGGAGACTCTAAGCTATCCAGCGGACTATAAACGTGCTTCTAACTCCTTTTACATCCAGGGATATAAGCCTTTACAGATTTAACTATCGATTTTCTTTAAAAAACTTAGAACAAAATGACCGTGGCACTTAAGGTGTTCAAAACGCATAAGTAAATATTATGTTTTTACTACAACGATTCTGATAGCATTGAAAACATAGTCAGGGATTGAAAAGTACAGAAAGTTCTCTCTGCTTTTTTTGAAGTGCACGCCAACAGTGTGTTTGAAACACCGTGACTTAGTTTGTACAAAATTGTATTTTGATTTCTGCCTCTTTTTCCTTTGATTTTTTTTATAGACGTGCATTTGCGCAACAAAACTTTTGTGATAAGCTTGTTTGATGGATTACTTTATTATACAGGGTGTTTCAAATATATAAAAGTATACTTTTTTTTAGGAAAAAATTACATTCAATCATCCTTTCATGTACGAAAAATCTCGTTTTTACAAGCTTCATAATAGGTTTGACCATAAAATGGAAAATTTCAAATTAATCAAATTAATAAAAAAAGAAAAATTCTCAATCAAAATTTAATTAACCTTTTGCCCTGAAACCTGGTGTACTTGAAGCTTCATTTTTCTAAAACAAAGACTGCTTTCGGAATGAATTTTTCACCGTAAAAAGCTGAATAGATGCGCCTTCAGTCAATCCAAAATCTAAGCTGAAGAAGTTTATCGTTTTTTCATAAGTCGAGTTTACTTACTTTAACCCAATTGTCCATGCGTCGGGAATCTTGTGCAAGGGGATTGGGTACCATCACTCTGCAGAGACTCCTCTTTGTTATATTACATTTCCGTGGTTTGGGAAATCTGTTGATTGCCGACCTTTAAACATTGAATATCTGTTTTGAAATATTGAAATGAGTTATAAAAAGCTAGGTGAATTGTAACCATATTAAAATAAAGCATAACAATTTTTTGCATTAATTTTGTATTAATTCTATGTATTTTAGAGATTTCTCGGTATCATATTGTGCTGGTGGGATGACACTGGCTTTCTGGGTTCGCCTTTTGCGCGGGGGTGAAGACAGAGATGGTTACGTGCTGATTGTTGGTCAAGGATCCAAAATGAGTGATACTGGTATAGTCATTAATGTCAAGCCTTACAGAACAGAAGTAAACATCTACATCAAGCTCTCTAACACCCGATTGAAATGTCAATTTACGAATATTCCTAACGATATTTATCGCCAATGGTTTTTCTTGAGCATGTCTTACCAAAAAACGCCTGAGAAAAAAATGGTTTGCTTCATGAATGAGGATCGTGTGGAGGTACCAGCATCCAGCACAAGTGCTTCAAATCCACCTGCATCCAAATTCTTCCCTGGCGATGAAGGCAAATTCATGTTGGATGATATCCTCTATATTCCCAAGTTTTCGACTGATGAAATTATTTCAAGTTACTACAATAAAAGTAAGTTTTTTCTGGCCTCAGACAAAATGGGCTATTTCAGATATAGTCTGTACCCCCTATGTTGAGGAGGTGTGACGTCCAGGGTCTTAAAAATAAAAAATCAAGGGTGGTCTAGTTTTTTGAATAATAAAATCCAGGGTGGTCAGTAAAATCGGGTTGAAAATCCAGGGTGGTCCAAAGAAATGGGAGAAAAGAATCCAACGGGGTCCTAAAAAATTGGAAAAAAATCCAAGGGGTCACCTTTTTAAAAATAAGATCTCCTCAACATAGGTGGTACAAATCGTTTCAGGATCTGATATTCTAGCATAGGATAAGCGGCTGCCCACACTCAAGCTCTAAAGGAGAAAACCAATTTCTTTTATCGTAGAGAAAAAGTAGTTGCTATTGCGCTGTAAGGTTGAAAAAGGCTGCAGAGGGTTTTCGAGGGTTGCCCGTTGGAGTGAAACAAAACAGCGTAAAAAACGGGATTTTTCGACAGGGGAGGCGTATATTCGTAGGTTGCGTTTATTTGACGGAGCCTTTATTGAAATTTTTTCCTCAAAGGAGGGACGTTTGAAAGAAGAGGGAGTTTTTTCGAAGAAAAACGGTATGTTAAGATTAGAGCATTCGTTAAAAATGGCAAACAAAACGAAGAATAATACACAGTAAAGCGTATATTTTACACAATAAGTATTTTAAATGCACATTTTCATTCATTTAGTATTTAGTATTTATTTCATCGAGAAGCTTTCACTAGCTTTCAGTTTATCTTAATGTATGTACACGTTTTTTTATAAGAACATCGAAAAACTTAGGCCTAGGATGTTCTTAACTTTTTGAGTTTTAAGCCTAAAAATGTTCTTAAACTTGTTCTTGACATTTTGGCCATAGAAGCCTTATGTTCTTATATAGTCTGTTCTTATAAAGAAAACGTGTATGACGCTTTGAAATCAACTATTTAATCGAATAAACAAAATTGTTTGAATATCCAAGCTAAGAAAACTTTTCATTATAATCAGATTACGATGATGCTGTAAAAAGCAGGAAAGGTCCCTGATAAACAGGGGGTTTGGGCCGAAAAAAAGTTCCAGATTCTAATAGACCGGGATGTATTGATCCTGATTGCTGGGGGTCTGAAACCCCCAATATTAGTAGACAAAGATTAGGCGATATCAGAGCAAAATTTGCTTTTTAAGTGTAAGATATTTTCAAGTAATTAATTAATTACCGTGTGGAGGGGTCTCTTATAAGATCTGGGGGTTGGTTGAAAAGCAGGTGATTGCAGGAATCCCTTTAAACACCTTTGATGGTAACCTTTCGAGGCTTTATGTTTAAGAAGAATCGTTGTATGAACTCAAGTATTTACTTTCTTATTTAATCATTTATTTACTATTTCTACTTTTCAGCCAAAACAAACTAAACAAGGAGAGATAATAAGCTGAAAGATACGAGAGGTTCAATCTTTGAGCAGTCAGCTTATTTGCAATGAAAATGCATGGTCACAAACATACTTTACTGAAGACAATGCTTCAAACTGTATCACTTGGCAAACTGCTTGTCTAGTTGGTAACAAATGGTGCGATAAGATGGGAATAAGCAGTCAATCTTTTCAAGGTATATTTTACACAATAAGTATTTTAAATGCACATTTTCATTCATTTAGTATTTAGTATTTATTTCATCTAGAAGCTTTCACTAGCTTTCAGTAGATCTTAATGTATGTACTGTATTATATTAAGATGACTTGTAGCCCGGATCCCGGTTAAAGGATTTTTTGTTATTTGTTATTTTTGTTTTTTTCTTTCAAAATGGCGACCTCGTCAAATACTTCTAGTCTACTTTACTCAGTGTCATAAAAAAATTATCATGAAGCTAAGTTTAACCAGAAGTAGTTTCTAGTCTAGTAAAAATATACATTACAGCGTAAAACTTAACAATTGGAATGAACACCTGAATAGAATACAGATTACTTGATGAATATATTTGAACAAGATCGACCTTTCTACGAATCCTGGTAGTACCTTATCCTTGGAAGTTTTCGAAAATCGTAAATTTTTTTTAAGATTTTTTTTTTGATTTATGACAGTTAAAATTTCTTGCACCTAGATGCACCCAAAATATTTGTTATCGCACAAGACTTTTATATTGATACCTTATTGGAGAAAGATACCGTGGTAAAAGTTGTTCGGGGGTAAAGTTTGGCAATTCTTATACAGTCTCGCTGTGATGGTCAAAAAGATTTAGCTCACTTTCTTGAAAATTCTGGAAATCTCTCCGGTTTCTTTCAATAATAAGGTACACGTTTTTTTTTATAAGAACGTCAAAAATTTTCGAAGCCTTCGGATGTTCTTAGTTTTTTGGATTTGAAGCCTAAAAATGTTCTTAAAATGTTCTTATTTTCAGCATTTTTTGAGCATTTTGATGTAATTTCTTAAGAAATTGCATGTTTTTAAGTCTCCAAAGCCTTAGTATGTTCTTAGAATGTTCTTAAATTTCTGGACCTCGAAGCCTTATGTTCTTATATACTTTAATGGGATAAATTTTCGCGGGGATTAAATTTCGCGGTTGAGCTCATCCGCGAAATTTTAAGATTTCGCGGGGATTAATTTTCGCGGATGAGGGATTTCCTGATTTTTCGCGGGGATTTAATTTCGCGGATTGGGGTACAAATTGAAATTTTTGAAAAGGGTCAAAACATTGAAATAATATTTTTCCAGGAAAATTAAGATTTTTTTTTTCAAGTAATAAGAGAGTGTTTTGAAATAGGGCGAGGAGATATGTATTACAACTATCAAAAGTTGAATTTGAACTTCCATGGTGCGAAGCTAAATTTTCACAGCCTATTTGGGAAAAAATCTTCCATATCCTTTTAAATGTTTAATTTCAAGCCAGTTGGATTACCCTCTTGCATTGAAAAGATTTTAACAATAAGCAATCACTTTAGATAAAAAATTTTCCAATACCTCTTCCAAGTTTGTAAATTTGTGAAGAAAATTTTGAGGAAAACGATTTTTTGCTAACAAGCATATTGAGGATTTGACCTTTCCCGCCCGAGGGTTGCCTCATGTAGAAAAAAAAAAAAAGCGATAAAATTGAAATTTCGCGGATTGCAAAAAAATTCAAATTTTTCGCAGAAACTAATTTTCGCGGATGGGCCTTTTTCAAATTTCCAATGGGACTTATTTTCGCGGATGACACCCAAATCCGCGAAATCCGCGAAAATTAATCCCCGCGAAAATTTATCCCATTAAAGTAGTTTGTTCTTATAAAAAAAATGTGTAATGTCATTTGTAAGTAAAAGATATACATGTTAAACAACCCTCATTCGAATATTTTTCTTAACCCTATACGCTTGGTTGATGACATCAACTTCCACCTGCGAATTTATAGAGGTCTTCAATTCAGTCTAATCATACGTTAGATATATGACGTCGAAAAATCAATATGTTGAATTTTTCGAAATAGTCAGTTATCTATCAAAACTCTACATTGGCCTGTATTTCATTTCAGCTTTTTCTGGTTGACAAACTTGCTACAATTTTTTGAAGATGATCATCCTGAGTAATTTAAATTTTCTGGTAAATAATGGTTTTAGAATACACTCTCTTTTTTTCTATAAGAACAATGAGGTTCAAAATCGCCAAAGGGGAAAAGGATTGGGTACATACCAATTGAATACCCTTTAAAATCTACAAAAAAAGAGGTACCCCCTATATCCTGATAGATAAAACGGTAAGGGCTAAAACTTTTTTTGGTGGGTCTAAGCTACCTATGAATATGGTTTTAAGGGGGTATCCAGTGGTATCCTAAAATTCCTCAATCTCACCCTATAGATGAAAAACGGAATAAGAACACATCGTGGCTAAAAGAGTCAAAAAAATAAGAACAGCCGAGCCTAATTTAAATATTTACTGGTTCTTATAAAAAAGACTATATCGTTGTAATATTTACAATCATCTATTACTTTCATCCGATGTCGCACGCTGAGACATGGAAGTCAAAATATAAGTTCCAGCTGGTATATTCTCAACATAGGTATAATTCCCAAGAAGTTCCATCAATTTACTTCTATACTTCAGTAATAATAAATATACCAAATTAACGCTACTCAATATAGCATAGATTGTAAAAGTAATATTGGATCCTATATAAGTGACTAATACGCCACCTAAAATACCACCGCCCCCGTGCCCTAAACCCCAATAGATAGCATGTAAGAGAGCCTGGAGTGTTACTGGTGCACCAGGTATTAGTCCAATATAACAGACAGCTGAAGTCCATATCGCTGCTGAGGAAACTCCTTGTAAAATCTCAATCGGTAATGATAGTAACGGTTCACGGATACACGAATATGCAATTAATCTCAAAATATTCGAAGTCAAACCAATATACAATACGTAATCATATCCAATTTTCAATAACAGGTAGCCCGAAACAAAGTACATTATAACTTCTGATAAACATTGAACAGCTGTTAGCATACTAAAAAGCGTTTGCGTCGCACCAAGATCGTGTAAATGCCAAAATAAGAAAGTGTGTACAAAGCCTAATGAAGCTCCTGAACAAAGTAAGGTTATAACAAAACTAACATGTTGGCAGTCACAGAATAGGTATATGGCTTCACCCAATGATTGGCTGTATGGTTGGTCTTGCTCTACTAAACTAAACTTGAAAAATAAAGCACATATGAATGCTAAGCCCATCATTACGGCGTATACGTAGAAAGATAAGATGTAATCTACGTGGTTTCCTTTACGGCAATCGATACGTTGAATATAGCTGACAACCAGGCCCACAATGAAAGCGCCAAGACCCCAGCCTAAAGCTCCCCACACACGCTGAAATCCATAGTTGTACATCTGATCATCTAAAAAAAAGGTAAATCAAAATTGATTGCCATGAGTACTAAAAGAAAATTTCTGAAAGGAGTTTAGTCAATAGGCATGAACTTTTCAGACACTAAAAGAAAGTTTTTTAAAGGAGTTGAGCTAAAAGGCATGAACTTTTCAGGCACTAGAGGAAAATTCCTTAAAGGAGTTGACCTAAACAAGGCAATAGTTTCCAGGCCTCCAAATTTCGCTTTGAAGGTAGACAATAGACAATATAGATAAAAAAGTGAAATGAAGAACAGAAACTCTTGGACTCGAAGTATCTATTTCCGTCAATTTTCCTTGATTCCCGCGTAACATCTGCTAGAGACTATAGAAACCTTAAACCAAGTCTTTAGAATTGACTCAGTTTGTTTACTTACTCAGATTTTCCAGTGTTGCTGTATCAGCCAATGTGGCGGTGGGTGACGCTAAAGTTGTTCCTAACACTGTTATAATGATTAACACAATGAAGATATTATGTGCGTTGTTTTTGGATACTTCTTTTTGTTCTACGCTCTCGTCAGATTCTATAAAAAAACGATACAAAATATTTCAGCTGGATTATTTTTTACTGTAAGGAGTGAGAAGGAGCTTAAAGGGACATAACAGTACTTGTGAAATTTGTAAACAAACTGTATGCAGCGGATAAAAATCAAAACAAATGTCACATGTCAAAAATAAAAAATCAAACCAAATATGGCTAATTTTGATTTTTCAATTGTTTTACAAGTTTGTTTTGGACACGTGATTTTAATTGTTCTTTTTAATGACATGTGGTTTCGCGCAATGTTTACATTTTACTCCTTTTATGTCCCTTTAAAAGTCCTGTTAAGTTCCGCAAAAATAATGTTAATGTAGTTTTTTACAGTTTTAAACCCTACAAGAATTGGATTTTGTCCATTGAGCTTCAAACAATACTTGCCAGCGATTACTAATTAAGAACACGCTTTTGATTTGTTGTATTTTATTGTATTTATTTTCAAGACACCGATAACACTTTAGCGGCATACAAAAAGGTACGGCGATGGGAATATCTGAAACTTGGAAATGGAAATGGAAATGGAAAAGTCACAAAATAAAATCTCTGTCCTCTATACTCTAAAAGTCAACCTGTAGCAAGAGGAGAGGACTTTTTTTCCAGAGCGCACTTATCTATTGAAGGCTTTCCAAATGGTCTTTTTGAATTTCGAATTGACAATTCACTTACCTAAAGGCCATGGATAATCACCATCAGTGTTCAACGTATCAAATTCTTCTTCAATTTCATCAGCTGCTAATAAACGTTGTGCTTCTGATATCTTCTGACTGGTAGTCCGAAGAGGCTGATTTATCGTTTTATTGCCATCAGTCGAAAGCTGAGTATTGATTCCTGTTACTAAGTGGTCGCTTCTACGTTGCCTAGAGTGAGGTTGAACTATAAAATGTTGTGTTTTTTCTAGAACTCTATCAATTTTGCGACCTTTCATATTTTGTTTGATTTTAGAATCTGGTTCTAGTTTATCATCTTGTAGAAATGTATCAATCTTATGAGTTTTCGTATATTGGTTGATTTTGGAATCTGTTCCTGGTCTATTATCACTTGAATGAGGGTACACCATATACTGTGTTTTTGTAATATTCGTTTTGCGTCTTTTAGTAGCCGCTTCTACGTACGTTTGCGTCAGATTTGATAGACTCTGGTCTGTAATTTTAGCCGGTGGTGGCAATCGAACCATTGTATCGTTCTGTGCACAGGCTATGGAAGGTGGTATACGGACTAAAGATATACTATAATTTGTACCCAACCAAGATGCAATAGACATCAATAAGATGATTTTCTTCACATTACATGTGTCTGCAATAGCACCCCATAAAGGGGCGGTTGCCATTTGAATAAACGGGCGTACGCCAATGAGGAAACCAACTTGTTGGGCGGATAAGAATAATTGTTTGTAAAAGACTGCTAAGTATGGAAAAAGAGAACCAACAGCCCCATAAAACATAAAATAAAACATTTTATAAACAATCAGGTGTTTGTGTGTCCAATCTAAACATCGATTTTTGAATCCGTTTTTCTTTTCATTATCATCATCTGATTGGCTATCTCCATTCCCATCTATTGGTTCATTTTGCTCATGTATTTGATATTGTTCTTCAGTTAAATTTCGTTTAATGTAGTCTGGTTGTTGGAAACGTTGTGATATGTTGAGATTGGTAACGTTTGGTGATAACAAAGTTGGTGATAACGTACTCGCTGAACCAGACGAGAAAAATGTGTTTGATGCCATTAAAATATGATTCTTTCATGAATTTTTAGTTAGTTTCCATATCTTCATTTGTGAACAAATCACCAGAGAAAGTGATCGATACCAAAGATGCAAAGATAGAGCTTTCATTAATCATATATACTTCTACATGACAGTTTTCCATATGAAACATGCTAAAAAATGACAACAATTTAAATGTACTCTAAGGTATGTATCAGGTAGTGGAATGCAATGCAATGGCTGGAAAATTTGAAGGCTCTACCACGTGGTAAAGATATTTTTTTGAAATTTAATGACCCCCTAAAAATCATGTCATCAAATTTTTTGGCCTTGGAATTTTTCCTGATAAAACGCAAAACGCAAATTACGCAAAAACTGTGGCTTTTAAACAGTTATGAAACAGTACCCTAAAATGATTTTAAGAAATAAAAAGTTTGTCACGGACGGTTTGAAGGGCCATCAGCAACGGACTATAAAATTGTCAAACTACATGATTAGCAGGCCACTTGTCAGGTACTGCAGCAAGTTTTAATAACCAATACAATAGAAATACAATACTACATCCCTGTGTCCCCGGTGGGAACCACCCTGGAATTTCAGTCCCACTCGGAATTTGACTTTTATTTTATCGCCATTCGAGATCCAATGTTTAATAATTGCACTCCGAAACCATACCCACTGGATTTTTTAACCTTGGAACAATAAGATTTCTATCCCCATTGAGATTTCAATAGGAATTTCCATCCCCACTGAGGAAAAAGTTCCACCGGGGCTACGAGACAGGGGTGTAATACTATTCCATAATATCAACAATAAAAACAAACAGACAAAGTAGTTGAATATTACAACCAATCAAATGTAATCAACATTAATTAAACAGCAATTTAGGTAATTAAAATATCTTGTTGCAAGTATATTCATGTTTTGATTTTTATCTTTGTATTCAATAAAAACAAAAACAATACAATAATGAGAATTTTAATTGTCTTGCTCTATGAATCACATTGAGCATGTTTTTGTGTTTCTCTATTGTTTTCTAAACTTCATTGTTTCTTTTGTTCGATTTCATTGAGAATTTCAAGAAGAATTTTTATAAAAATTTGAGAATTAATTTTGAAAACAACCATTCGTATCTATAAGAACAATAAAATCTTGAAAATAAAATATTTTTCTAGCCTTTTATACCTTGTTCTTACAAAAAGAGGAGTATGGAAAGGCTTCAATGTGGTAGAGCCTAAGTTAAGCTTCATCATTTTAAGATAAAAACAAAGATTTCTCAGGTTTTCAAAACCAACACTTTTATGGGATTAATAAAAAATTTTAAATAGTTTTTTGTAGATATTACAAAATTATAAAAAAACTATATATCGAAACAAAAATATCAAATTTATTTACATTACATACAAAAATATTCTATTGTAAAAAATATTGCCCAAATTTTCCTTGAAAATCTTCTGCATTTAAGAAAATTAATTCTGAAAATATTGTTCAAAATCAGTCACCATTTTTAAATCATTCATATATATGAGTAGAAAATATCTCAGGTAAAACAAACTTAACACGTCTAGTAATGCTTTCCACATGTTTTAGAGCTTGTTGTATTTTTGGCGGATATCCTTTTTGGCTCTTAAATAATTTATTCTTATAAAAAAATTTGTTCTGAAATCAATAACTCAACCAACAAAAGATAAATAAAGGATGCTATAATTTTCATTTGTTTGTGTTGGGGAGATAAGGTTTCAAGCATTCAAAGACTCCTTGAGCCATTTTAGTGTACCCTTGTGGTGTCATATGAAGATGATCGTCCCATAAAATATTCTCCATAACTGGAGTTAACGAATGTCTTGGAACGATCTTGGCTAAATCGCAAAGTACAGTTCTACCGTTACTTCCATACGCAAAATCTCTTAAAGATTCGTTTATCTTTTCTCGCATTTTAAATAATGGTCGATAATCAGGCCATGCTTCTATTGAGTTCTCCGGCACTGTCAGCAACATGGTATGTGCGTTATATTGGTACGCTATCTGGTGTAAACGTTCAATATCTTTAGTGATACGTGGTTGCCAGATTGTTTCTAATTGGTTTAAAAATTCATCATCATCTCCAAAGTTTTTCACATGTAAAATATCATTCGTTCCTCCTAAAATGATTATCCAATCATATTGCATAGTTGCGTTTCCAAGAACCAATGGTAAACGATGTGTCATTTGTTTATGTGCCATTTCCCCAACAATTCCTTTAGCTTCAGTGTAAATGTTAAGTTGTGAATGATATCGAAGTATATTACCAAGAGGTGAACAATAAGGATAGAAGCTTTTACCATGTTTGTTATACCCTGCTGTTAAACTATCCCCAAAGCACAAGATACGAATTTGTCTTGGATCATGTAGATTCACTAAATGTGGAATCGGAGGTTGGAGATGAACTGTTTTTGGTGTCGTTGTGGTTGTAGTTGGTGCTGGTGTTTTTGGTTTGGGTGGTGGCGACGGTGGTAGTGTTGGTGGTGGAGTGGGCGATGGTGTTGCTGGTTTCACGTGTACTACTTTGTTTGGTGGGTCCTCAACCAATTTCTCTTTTTTGGTTACTTTGCCAAGTCCTAGAGCTTTTAAGCCACTTAGAATGAGATCGATCTGTGAAGTATCTTCCTTCTTTGGAGGAGATCGTGCTGTTGTTGGAGTTGTCGTCAATGCTGTGGTTGTTGTAGCTATCGTTGGAATAAAATCTCTTTTCTGTTTTGTTTCGATTGGCGTATTTGCTTCTTTGACGGTTCGTACCACTTCTGGTAGAATTGCTTTAATGACTTCAGCAACATTGTTGGATGAGGAATCTACAGGTTGCTTGGTCGTTGGTGGTAATAAGGGTATTGTTTCAAAAGGAGAAGGTGTTGCCTCCATAGTCAACGGTAACGTTTCTCTTCCCTCCTGCAAATCAACATCCTCCTCGTTGGCATCTGAGAATCTTTGAAAGCCTCCATTCCCTTCCCTGTTTTCACCTCTGCCATTATCCTTAACAATGTAATTGACACCATTATAAGTGATTTGATTTGGAGTATTCGTTGGTTCTTCTCTATGGTCTTTCATAATGTATGTAACACCATTAAACTCCATCTCGTGTGGTGGTTGAGATTCACCTTTATGAAGTAACAAAATGCGAACTTTAATTTTGCTAATGATCAAAGTAAATAAAGCACCAAGATGTCTAGAAATCATATTATTTATTACCCCTTCTCACAAACCCGGTAGAATTTTACAGGTCAGAAGCATAAAGTTTTTCAGCTAGGATTGGCTTACTTGATTATTTTCAGTTGGGGGGAAAAATTGGAGGATAATTCTACACCGGGGACGATATTTTGACCAATTTTTCCAGTGGGAAAGGATCCCGTTGGAGCTGTGAAAGTGCATTAGGTCCAAAAAAAGATTTTGAAAGAGATTTACCTTGTTGCTCATCATTGACACCTCTGTCAATAACCTTTTGCTGGTTTGGTGCCCCATAATCCATTCCTTGATCATTCATCAAGTCATCAGAATCTTGCTGGCTATCGTCGGTTAGTCTAGTATCCATCATCTGTGATCGATATCTGTCCACATCTCCCCTTCTTTGCAAACCTCCATTTCCTGGACCATATTGTTGTCTGTTTCTTTTGTATATTGGGCTATTTACTGGTGTATGAATCTGTGATGTTTCCAGATTGCTCTTTTGTGATTCTTCGCCATCTTCTGATTCCTCATTTTCACCTTGGTCTTCCTCCTCTTGCTCTTCATCTTCATTATTTGTCTCATCCTGATCATTGGTTGTCTCCGGTGTTTCTTCCATTTTCCTATTATGTGAATTGTATGGAATAGTACTTCGGTCTAAGATTTAGAAGAAAAGAACGAAAGAGGCCTTAGCACCACCTGTCAGCTTAGTTTTTATACCTAAGCCTGAATACCTTAATATCGAGTTATTGATTGGCAAAAATGAGCTACTTTAAATGCTTGGATAGGCTTGAGACAATTGCAGTAAGGTGCTCGGAAAGAAGAATAAATATAGAATCGGGTATTGTATTGAAATATCTAACCTGATCTATGGCCAGATCTTCTTGTTTCTTGAAGAACATCACCAATATCTGCATTCTCACCATCATTGTCATCATCACCATCACCTTGATCGTCAAGAGATTGCTCTTCTCGTTGATGTCTCATAAAATCCTCTTCGTGCTCGCCATCGTCGTCATTGTCGTGTAATGGTGTCCGTGTCGCTTTCGAACGTCGCTCATTGTCTTCTGTTTCATCATCAAAGTCGTCGTCATGTCGGATTTTAAATCTCCGTCTTTTACTGCTTCGTCGTGGAGTTTCATTATCCTCACTATCCTCGTTTCTATCTTTATAATGTCTTCTTCTTATAGAAGTACTATCATCGTCATCATCGTCGCTATCGGAATCGTCAATGGAGTTGTCATGGTGATGTTTACGTTTGTTGTGTCTTTTGCCGTTATCTTCGTCGGCATCAGTATCGTCATCGGAGTCGTCTGTTTCATCTGATTGGTGTTTCTTTTCAGTGTGATGTTGATGGTGATGGTGTACATCGGATCTCCTAACTTCATTTGATGAATCGTCATCTTCATTATCATTGGAATGTTTATTTTGGTGTTTATGATGTCTCTTATAATGACTTTCATTGTCATCAGTTTTATCGGAATCGTCACTGTCCTCATCAGAATCGCCATTTTCATTATGTTTGCGACGGTTTCTTTTCTTCTCCCTGTCATCATCCCCATCATAAAAATCATCTTTTTCATCAATATTCATCCTCCGCGATCCTTTCCTAATATTCCCATTATCTTTCTCACTCATCAAATCATCTGAATCAGCACTTTCATCACCATCATCTGACTTTTTCAATCCATTCATTTTCTTTACCAGTTTGACCTCAGTTTTAGCTTGTTTCTTTATCTCTTTCTTCATATCACTAACCATGTTCATCAAATCTTTCATCTGTTTGCCACCGTTGCCACCGTTCTTCTGTTTTACTTTCTTTTCTTTGTTGTTTGCTTCTGCCATTACGTCAACTGTCATTGGACCATTGTCATTGTCTTCTTCGGTATCCTAAAATGAGAAATGATCGAGTCTGGATAATTTTCAACAACATAACAACTAACTAAGCCTAAAACTGCTATATCTTTTAATCGGAGTTTTTATTGAAAAAAGGTATCTACAAATAAAGCCCACAATGAATACGGCTGCCATTAAGGTATTGATTTCTTAAAACTCGGATCAAAGATTCTGATTGGTCGAGACTGATCAACTCTTTTTGAATTTTTACCTCTTGAGTATCATCATCAGTTGATCCGCTTTCTTCATCGTTTCCATTTTCATCGTCATCATTGTCCTCATCATTGTCTCCACCACCAAGCATTGCCAAGTCATTCTGATCCCTCTTCTCTTCCATCTGTTTCTTCATCACACGATCAGCCATTGCACCATTATAACCATCATTCTTACACCCAAACACTGCATATATCTTTTTACCATTTTCCCAACCAACTGGTTTGACAGCTAACCGACCTGTTGAAATTCTATAAGTGATATCTTCACAAGTCATTTTTAATTTTCGTTTCTTTCTTTTTCTAGTACAAGCTCTAACATTGTATTTGATTTTATCATCGATCTTATCAGGTCCTTCCACAATCTGTACCAACGTTCCTGCACTAAACGCCTTGATTTGGACACATGTTTTCAGTTTGTAAGTTTTAACTTCTGTTTTTTTTTTCTTTTTCTTCTTCGTCGGAATAACTTTCCTCTTTTTAGCAGTTTTATCAATTTTCGATTTCTCAAAAGCAACAAATTCACTCATTAGATCTGGAGTAGGACTTGGTTGTGCTGCTTGTATCTTTTGCTGCTCGCTTAACATCAGAGACATGAGGTTCTTGCCAGCATCATCTGGTTTCTGAACACCTATCTTCTGTTGCTGTTTTAAAGTAGCTGCTACATCATCTTTAGTATCAGCTGCTTCAGACTTCTTACCATCCTTCTTTTTATCCTTAACAGAATCTTTAGTATCTCCAACATCGTCGTCAACTGCAGCTTCATCATGGTGTAGAATATTAATCATTTTTTCCACATCCTCCAAATCTTTCGTCCCTGATGACATCTTTGAAAACTTTTTTCGAATATCTTTCAAATCGTCAGTTAGAGATGATTTCAATTTTGAAACAGTCAATCTAAGGTCATCGTCAGATTCATCCGATTCTTTGTGATCCATAGGTTCTAAATGTCGATGATGTGGTCTGTCATTGTCACCAATACCATCATCATAAAGTCCATCATCTTTGGCAGCATGTTTTTTCATATCTTTATCAAAAGGCATAATTTCATCATCGTCCATCTCTTTAAAATCATTTCCACGTGTATGTCTTGTTGGGAATAATTTCTCATGTCGATGACTTAGTCGATGATGTTTTTCACTTTTTTCTTCCTCTTCTGGTTCACTTTCATCTTCATTGCCGTCATCACTGCTATCGTCCATTTGTCTTTCTTTACCGATAACAGCATCTGATTTAACGGTTCGATCCATATTCTCAAGAGGATCGTGAGACAGAATACTTGGTGACATATATTGCTCAACATTCTCTGCTATGACTAAAGGTGTTCTTTGTTGTGGCTCTGGCTGAGGTGGATTTTCTGGAGGTGGTGGAATGGTTGTTTGTGGTGGAGGTGGAGGTGGCGGTGGTGGTGGTGGTGGTGGCGTTGTGGGTTGAAGTGTCGTGGTTGTTGTAGTTGTTGTGGTGGTGGTCGTTTTCAAGTCTTGATCGTTTTCATTTTCTCCATGTGAACTTCTTCTCAATCCATCGCCAGGATCCTCCACATCTTGATCTCGATCTTTGAACGGATCAAAACTCCTCAAATCAGGGTCATCCTCTTTTCGTTGTCCTTCATAATTGGATGCATCTGCCTGGGAAAGAGGAGCTTGTTGCTGGTATCGTCTATAAGGATCTGCCGAATCTTCAAACGATCTACCATAAGGTGGCTCGAATCTATTTTGATCATAGTAAGGTTGTTGATAATTACTCCCATATCCCCATTGATTTGTTGGTACTGGTGATTCTGGTTGTCGATTATCCATAAACATATTCTGATCATCAAAACCCCCATTTGGTTGGTCACCATATCTAGGATTCTGCTGTTCAAATCCTTGTGTGGGACCCATTGATGGTTGTTGCTCGACTCCGGCAGCTTGTGGTGAATTCTTGATGTCAGTACTATCACCGAGGTCAATACTACCAGCGTTGAAATTAGATTTAGATTGAGGTGAAAGATTCCCAATATTCAATGACGATAAAACACTTTTGGCAGCTTCTAAAAAGGGGTTGATTTTTGTTGTAGTTGATGTTAATTGAGCTATTGCTGGCTTTTGAGTTGTTCCTGGTGTCAACAGCTCTGGTGTTGGTTGTATCTTCTTGATTGTTGTGGTAGCTATTTGTGGAGTTGGTGAAGCAGGAGTTGGTGGAATCAAGACGCGGATCTGTGGTATCCCAGGGATTTTTTGTCTCTTATCATTTTCAGATGTCTTTATTGTATTTGCATTCTGTTCCTCAATGTTAAGATTACTGTTCAAATTGTTGTTATTGATAAGTTGGGAATGATGTGTTTGTTGTTCTAAAGTCTTTTGTTCTTCTTTTTGTGCTTGTATATCCTTTGTTTTCTGTAAAGTCGCGTTTGATATTTGTATGAAAAAATCTTTTAACCTGTCACTAAAATTCTGATATTCAGAACTAGAGTTTGTTAGATTATCTGTCAAAGTCAATGTTTTGTTAAAGTTTGTGATATTAGTTCTTTTCGAATCATGCAAATGTTTGTCGTGGTTGTAGATACTTGGGTGGTGATGTTTTTTATGTAATTCAAATGTTTTGAAAGCGAAAAGTGCTGAAACACCAACCAAAACGATTATTAAAACGTAAAACACAATTGAAAACAATGATTGACAACATAGAACGTTGTTAATAAGATTCTTTCCTTTTCTTTGTGCTTCTTCTTCAAATGTTTCATCCTTCCTTTTCGATCTGTTTAAGTTTTCATCCAAATTCGTATCAATATCAATCGATTGGAATTTATTGAAAATCGGTTTTATGGATCCTTCTGCTTTGGGGCTTTCTCCAGTAGGGCTGCTAGCATCAGCTAACTGTTTGTTCCCAGATTTTAATTTTCCTTGATCAATTTCTGCATTATAAATATTGAAATTGATCGTTGTTTTTGTTTCATTCGGTTTAATATTAGTCCTTTCAAAATTCTGGTCTGCACTTTTATGGTGTTCTTCTTTTGGACTTGGAAGATTTTTCGCATGTTCTTCTTTTGGACTGTGAATTGGTCCCGAACTAAACGTTGGAGATTTTTCTTTTGGAGGTGATTGTAGTCTGCCATTATGTTCAAGATTTTTAAAATCCCCATTTTTCGAATTCTTATCAATTTTGTCAATATTTGGATCAACTGGTGAAATAATTTTCGGTTCCAGTTTTACTGTATCATTGTCTTTGTTTTTATTCTTATTCGCCAGTAATGTTTTATTCAAAAGTTCCTGTTTCTTTTTAAGCACAACTCGCTTACGTTCCAAGAATCCTAAATCAACTTCTTTAATATGAAAGGTGGATCGGTCTTCAAAAGTCTGCAGGAACCGCTCACGTTCGTTTTTCCCGACTTTCTTTTTCCGACGAATGTTCGGGTAGATTTTTGTCGGAATGAGCGACGGTCGTTTTCGTGGAGAACTTCCATTGTCGGTGCTTTGACTCAGGTTAGGTTTATTGATAGGCAGGTGACTATCAGTGGTGGTATTGATGGATGATGAGTGATTGGACATGAACGAACCATTACATCAAACATAAACTACCTATGGTGAGATAATCGAATAAGTTTTGAGTAATAGTGAATAAAATTTCAGCAAAGGTGTTTTATTTCTTTCAAAGATCACAGCAGCCTTATAATCCGTACAACTGCGGTATCACCAACGTCTCACAGCCCCGGTGAAACTTTTTCCCACAATGGGGATAAAAATGTCCATCGAAATCCCAATGGGGATAGAAATATTATTATTCTCAGCTCAAAAAATCCTTTGGGAATGGCTTTGGAGTGCAATTTTTTCCATTAAATTCTAAATGGGTATAAAAACAAAGTCAATTTTCCAGTGTAGCTGAAATTGAAGGATATATTTGGCGTTCCTTGGCGTTTGAGTAACGAATTCTTTGCATACTCTAAAACACCCGATTCCTTAGGAAAACGGACAAAAGTTCGCACAAAATGGTGAAAATATGAACATGTTAACAACAATTTAGGCTTGAAACTCAAAAACTTAAGATCACCCGAAGGCTTCAAAAATTTTGGATGTTCTTCTTAAAAAATATGTATGCTATTGGACTGAGGTCGAATCAATTTTTTTCAGTAGAGAAGGAGTCTTGTCGTTCCTGTCTTTAGATTGTATGTATACTTGTATACTTATAAATTAAGTGATACCATTATTGAAAACAAATGTTGAAACAGTGCTCGATACACTGGGTAGAGCTTTGATACATATATTTTCATTTGTTAAAATTTAAAATCCATATATTACTGTCAGTTTCACGCCTTGTGCGATAGTATATCTGATGATCGCACAAGGCGTGAAACTGACAGTAATATATGGATTTTAAATTTTAACAAATGAAGATATATGTAAATTAAGTGATAAAAATATGTTTAATTGAATTAAAAAACCGACTTACATGAAAAACTACTACATGCTACAATGACTCAATCTACACGAACAATTATGACAATAGCCCAATCGTCATCATTTGAACAAGAATCATTACAAGTTGAAAATTACAAACATAGAATTTACAGTTAAAATGCTTGACCGTTCGTAAAAACACTAAAATGCTTGTAACTCATTTTCAGCATATAATTGTTTACAAAGCTTCTTTCAAATAATTTTTTGAATCAGCTTTGAAGAAGGACGCTAAGTATTTTTTCATCAAAATGAAGAACAACCTCTCATATAGAATGTTTGCTTCTTATTCAAAAATCTTTCAAACTTTGATTTTCCTTCAAAATCACTTTCGTTTTCAAATTGAAAGGCGCTATCAACAAACGCAAATCGAATGTCAACAGGGAGAAAAATCGAGAATTTAGAAGAGCCTAAATTCTACCCTGAGTATCCGAGGTCAAGTTTTCAAAAATAAAATATATCTGTTCGAGCTGGGATACTCACGGTACGTAAATTCTGAGTAAATGCAAGTTCTGATATTCCCCGAATTTCCCGATTAAATTCGGATTAAAGTCCCGTAATTTTTAATGATGCATGTTGCGTTATCTCAGGACTTTTTTAAAAAGAGTAGGCATTAGTTGAAATAAAAATAGAAAACGCCTTTCCTTGATACTAAACGGTGTCTAATCCTTTAAGTCCTTTACACATTTTTATAAGAACAAATTATAATAAGAACATAAGGCTTCGTTGGTCAAAATGTTATAAGAGCAATCTATGAACATTTTAAGGCTTTGGGGACTCTAAAACACCCGATTTCTGATGAAAACAGATAAAAATACCGACAAAATGATTAAAAATATAAGAACATATCAAGAACATTTTTAGACTTAAATCCGAAGGCTTCAAAAATTGTGGATGCTCTTATTAAAAAAACATGTATTCTGACAAGAATGTTATATGGCTTTTAGAAGTAGATTTTTGAGCTGAGGTTAAATTTTCTAATTCAACGCAATAAATAATTATTTTGGACGCTACGCGTGAAAAAATAGAGAAGAATTAATTACGAAATTCAGACGTGCCAAATACGCGTTAATAATTACGGAAGAATAAGATTAGACGCGCTAAATTTGGAGGTGAAGATCTTTATTTGTGTCAGGGTTGTACAGCATAGTGTACCATATACTTTCAAACTCTCTCTCTGAGTGTTTTTCTTCTGTTTCTCTTTAAAGTTATTATTTCCATTTCCTTTCTTTCTTGGTAACTCTCTATATAAACTAGTTTTCCGTGTAATTCTCCATTGAGTTGTCCTGTACCTATAAGTACACGGAAGTTCCACTCCATCCTGGAGAAGATCACGAGAATACTATAGTATTTTATAAGATGGTTTTTGTAGCATTTAAAAATGTGTTAACGCTTGTGCAGTATCATACCTGATGAAGTTCTGAAAATAGAACGAAATATCGTAAACAAACTGTGTTGATTTTACTTTTTTGTTCACTTATAAGAATGATAAGTTTGTCAACATTGAAATTTTCTTGTATAGGTTTTCATGTATAAAGCTTGACCACGCGTAAAATTAGAATAAAATTAATTAGGCAAGATTTCGGCTACGTGTTAAAAATTATAGTACGATTAGTTACGATTTTTCGCTAAAAACAGGATACCCATGTTTTCCCAGATAACTCAGGCTGCAATGCACGGTCAAACGGTCTACTTTCAAACTAGTTTCAACAGGTTAAACTCATATTTACAAAGATCGCGCTTATTTTTAAGAAATATTAAAAACAAGCATACTGAAGTGCACCAGCATTCTGGGATGCACACCCTGTACGCGTTAAATTAGAGTACGTGTTAAGGGCTCTGACCATGGTCAGAAAATTATTTTAGTATCTGAACATAAAAGTTATGTTTTAGATTCTTTAACACTTTTAACAAAGAATTGCCTTTATAAATTGCTTTTTAATCAAACCTGTTAAGAGTAATTAAGAACTTAATTGCAAAAATGACGTTATGAACTTTAAAAAGACGTTAATAATATGTTGCATCACCTTCTTTTATGAAAAGTGCTAAGTTTTAATTGGTAAATAACCTTTTTGTTTCGAACTTTTTTTCAAACTTTCCGCAAAGAATTGAACTATTTTGAATTTTGCGGAAAATTTTTCTAAAAAGATATGTCAAAAGTAATGATTGTTTTTTAAGCAAAAGCCAGATGAAAAATTGATGAAAAACCACTATTATGAAGATTTCGAGACAAAGAAGCATTTACAAAAATTTTCCGCAAAAATTTTTATTGTTCGGTAAAAGATACACCATCTACTGCGAAAATGTTTTCAAAATGTTTTTTCTTCGCCGAAACTAAGCTCTTCAAAGTTGAAATACTCTTCCTCGCAAAAGTCTTCATTTTCTTCTTCATCAAATTTTTTCAATGCAATTTTTGAATTTTCAGATTCAAGAATAGTTTCTCTAACAGAAAATGTATAATACGCCATAGTTTTGCTGGTTACATCAGTCAGAAAACACGGCAATTATGAAAAATTCACTATGGTCAGAGCCCTTAAGTTTTTTGTTAAAGATTTACGGCACTCAAAGATTCATTTAAGTCCATAAAACGAAAGTGAAATATCGCGCGAAAAGAAGTTATCCGAAACTGGATTCTAATCCGGATTAATCGGGAAATTCGGGGAAGATCAGAATTTGCCTTAACTCAGAATTTCGGCCCTTCTGAGAATTTCTTAAAGAAAGTATTGACGCGACTTTCGCGATTTTCATTTTTATTTTCCTACAATTCTAATTAAAAATCCACAATGCTATTAAAAATTCAACTAAAATCATAAATACTCATAAATTTAAAATAATCACCTTTTCTCAATAAAAGAAAATATTTCATATTTATACTACAGTATATTAAAAATTTGTAACCGATGAGAATAATCTAAAAGCTAAAGAAAGATTTGAAGAAAAAAAAGAAAAATGAAGATGAAAAATGAAGATTTTTTTACTTTAAACTTTTTATCTGAAAAAGTATATGAAATCTAAATAGACTTCACAATTTCAGATTTATTAAAAATCAAAATTGATATAACGCATACTAGACTTAAATATTTTTTCTCGGAAGAACAAAAATTCGTTCATTACTTTTACACCTCTATTATATCAGAAATACTTGATTTTTTTCAGCCGTGATCCCATCACTTAAGTTTACAGTGGGAGTAGTGAAATAGGTATGATTTTTCAGCGACTAAATACCCCCTTCCATCCAGGTCCATTTCATTGTCTGTTTTCATCAGCTATGTTTACATGGTCTCGTGCCAAAGTTGTAGAATGAATAGATATTCGTCTTTTTAAGCTTGACCGGTATAACCATTGCGAGTGAGCGACCAATTTCGACCGTTTTGTGACTTCATTTATTCCTAGTGGCTTTTGTTTCTACAGAAAAAATATTTAGCATTACAATACTCTTACGCTCCATATAAAGCCCCCCCCCTTGTAATTTTTTTGAAAATTTTCCAGTCCCCCCCCCTGGACCTTATTAGGACCCCCCGTTTATTAATTTAATATATTTTTAGCTTTCAAAGAGAAGGTCCGTTATTTCGTTCTAAATAGGCTAATGTTAGCCTAAATTTACCCTTTTCTGGACTTCCAAATTTCCTCAAAAGGTTAATAAGTGCCTTATTGGAGTGTACTTATTCTAGGATTTTTAACTCTTCAGCCCCCCCCTAACTCTTGGAGTATTATTGATTTTTAAACCTTTTGAGGAAATTTAGAAGTCCAGAAAAGCTATTCTGAAGGACGATAGGATTAAGATAAGGACAAAATACTCCCATAATTTACATTTGCTTAGGACACCTTTTATCACCAACTTAGATCTGGGAGAAAATCTAGTGACCTTAGAATCTTAGAAAATTATTGCTCTCTCTGAAATTCCAAAGACAGTTTACTTATTGTGTGAGGTCTAATGAACGTTTTACTCATCCAAAAGGTTAAGAGGAGATTAAAGGATCGATAATGTCAGGAATTTTGCTACAAGAAAGGTTATGGAATTAAAAGTTCCGATCACGTAAGAAGTATAATTTTCAGAATTATACCATGCGTTACTACATACCATTAAAAAACCCATTGCATCAGTGTAACTTCAAAATTAACGCCAGTAGAAGCCATGTATTTAACCGGAAGGAGAACTTAATATAAACTACATTTACTAACCCCAGTAGAAAAAGAATTTTCTCTCCCCTGTGGAAGCTGTGAAAAGCAAGTTGCTTGATATCCCTGTTTGATTTTTACTGGTTAGGCCTATTAAAAAAATTTTTCTTTAAATCTTCATTGAGACAGGGTTGTACTAAAAGTTGTGTTATAGCGGCATTTCAATTATGAGATACTAACTTATCATCTGCATAGCATTTTGCTCCTTTGTTTGATACCCACTAGAATTTTCACATACGAACCTTTTGAAGATCGACCGATGATTCTTCTTGCCGCTGACGACCACTGCTTTCGTTCTCAATTTCCTCAGTCGACGCCAATATCTTCTTTAAATGTGTTATATAGTTGATAGCCAACAATAATATATCCAACCTTGAAAGTTTAGTGTCTTCTGGGACGTTGGGTAAAGATCGTTGCAAATTTGTAAAGGCCATTTTCAATTGTTGGACACGTGTTCTCTCACGTGCTGCGTTCTTACCCACGCGTTTCTTTCGGCAACGTGTTTTGGCAGAAGTTTCCACATTGCTTGTTGCCAAGGTATCGTTCAATATGGTCTCTGTGTCGATGTTTGTGTTTGCCATTTTGGATTTTCCTCGGTCTCCTTTCCCCAGTCCTGTTAGGTTGTAATGGAAAACAATTTGTAGTTTTTCTGATTTTTCGTTTAGAAACGGACGTAAAGAAGAGAAGGGATACAAGTATTAGGTTTGAATTCTGCAACGAAAAGGATTATCTTCCAACGAAAAAAAATTGGCTAACTAACGAGTGCACGCATCCTCTCTGATATGTTTTGATATAGGGGCTGCGTATTGTGTATAAAATTCTCGTCCTATATCAAAATCAATTCCGGGGGGGGGGGTACTAGGGCAAGATGGGTGACGGGGATGCTCCGCTGGTCAGGGTACCTTTTTTAACCTCCACCACGAGTCCCAGGTAGGGTCGTAAAAACACCAAAATAGAAAAATCAGTCCCTCGTAGGGTGCCTATTTTTGGAAAATTTGGGGAAAAAGTAGAAAATTTGAGAAAATTTTGGAATTTCAGTCCCATTCAGGGTCACTTTTTTCGCAAATTTCGAGTCCCACGTAGGGTCCATTTTTCGAACCTCAGCGGAGCACCCCCGTCGGTTGACAAGGGTAGTACCCCCCCCCCCCGGGAATCATTTCTAGGGATGTGCACACCCTAAACTAACTAGAAAGCGTAAGCTGTTTCAGTATTTTTACTGAACTGATTTTTAATGTTTTGTATTTACACTTACCTTAGAATTATTCGAGGTCAATATTTTATAAACCAAAACTTCTTGTCTTAACATCTTCCTCCCAGATAAAGTTGACCATAAAGGTAAATTCATTTTGTTTGCAGGCATTACTTAAACAGGAGCAAGTCCATGTTATGCTGAAGAAATAGTGCGTAACAACATGTACGACGGAGGGTTCACGAGACAGCGTCAAGCCTTGTTAGGACAAAGCTGCTCTCTGTTGCAGGGTTTAAGTTGATTTTTCAAACAGTTAAAAATTGCAATTTGAGTTTGAAGAAAAATAAACTTTAGTTAATCCTCTCATAACAAGAAAAATCATTGGAATAAACTTTTGACAAGATACCCAACAGAGTGTTAAGAAGACCGAATTCTTGTGTCTGAGGGAGGGTTATGACACGTGACTTAACGGTGTTTGTTTATGTTTTTAAACTGTCATAAGGATTAAGAAGTTTTAATATAAAAGATTTCCAATCAAGTTCGTTTGTCTAATATATAGGCAACTCTATGAAAAAGGAGGCCTAATAAACTTTTCTCCATCCTCGAGTGCGAATTTAAATTTTGCTGGGACAACGAAATATTCTAGTACCATTACACAAATATTACTAGGCAAGTATTCAACGGTCTTGAAATTAACACGCAAAAAATTTACACGAATTTTATTTGATTTTTCAAGGACACCACGACTGGTTTTAATTAAGGGAGTTTTTATTAACACGAAATTTTTCGATTCATGTTAATAAAATGACTACTAATATTCGTGTCTACCTCGAACCTTGGAATTTAAAGTCGACCTTTTTATTTTAGCCCGAACAAGCTTACGTCCTGAAACGCGTTCACTTTAAAATATAGATTGTTTTGAAAAAAAAATTATAATGATTTGATATCATCTTTACTTAAAAGTGTTAACAAAAAATAATTTTTTTCTATAATTTCCAAAATCTACTTCAAAAAATAATATCAAAACCCTAAAAGTGTTAACAAAAACTAAATTTTTTCTATAATTTCCAAAATCTACTTCAAAAAATAATATCAAAACCCTAAAAGTGTTAACAAAAACTAAATTTTTTCTATAATTTCCAAAATCTACTTCAAAAAATAGTATCAAAACCCTATTACGACGTTTTCTCGCTACTCTTTCTCTTTGTCCGTTTATTCGGGGCAATCATACCGTACAGATTCTCCCAACGTTCAATACGAACCATAGTGACTAGACTCAGTTCCTCTTTAGCCTTTTTACGATCAGCTGCGCGTCGATTATGAAACCACGTGTTAACCTGTTTGGTAGATATTTGTAAATCATTACTTAGCTTTAATTTTTCTTTTTTACTTGGATATTGCGATTCATTGTTGTAGAAATAAGCGAGGTACATCCGTTGCTCGCTTGTTTTCCAAACTCTCCTAGACTTTTTGCGAGTCTTTTTCTCGTTCAATTTTGTACCTTCTTCATTTACAACTTTTTCCTCTTCTTATTTCTATCTACAGCTTCCTTTATTATGTCTTCGATTTCTGTTGCACTGTCCGTTTCTTCACTTGAGTCATTGATATCTTCTTTTGAAGTTTCTTCAATATCTGATTCGTTTTTGGTAGCTTTTAAATCGTTGATATTATCTGGAAAAATAAATTCAAAATCACAAATTATTACTCCAAACCAATAAAACAAGCTTCGTTGTAAATCGCAAAAAGTCGTTAGGACCTTATCCAAAAATTTCAGCTTCGGGAAAAATCTGAGTTGACTGAGTCAGACAGTATATCACACCCCCTGTAGTGACACGATCTGATCCACCCCTGTGGATAATCCGGGAAAAAGATTTCTAAAATTTGTCTAATTTTAGGCCCGTCGTGAACCAAACCCGATCAAAATTTGTTGAAATTCTTTAACTCCGATCAAAACTGGAATAGTTATGGTCTTTTAGCCCATAAAAAGTTATGGTTAAAATCAAAATAAAAACATTTAAATGAATTCTAGGAAAACAAGTGGAGGAAGTTGTTGAAGTTTTACTTTTTCGCCACCCTCTGTTAGATTTCTCTGGGTCAGAGAGGTAGAGAGGAGAGGTGTTACTTAGCCCGGATTTATGTACAACCAACCAAAATCTGGTCTGTAAAGTACACACTGCTAAGGCAGGTGTGGTTGAGTTTGGACCCTGTTTGTAAAATAATTATTAAGTTTGATTTAGGACTTTAAATAAACTAACATATTTTATCAGGATCTTTTTCTTGGGTCTAAATTTAGCTATGAAGTTTATACCTTGTTTTCCCTTCTCCTTTAAGGTAGTTTTTGTTTCAACGCTGTCTTCAAGATAATCATCATCGTCTATGCTGATAAGAAGTCGATCACCAATTTCAAGAACGTCCCCCATAGTTGCAGCAGACCAATCAATAAAGGACCCCCAAGAATCAACAAACAAAAGAAACTAATATAAAATACAATCCAAATGGTATTATTCATTTTTTTCTTTCACGTCCAGTCTCTTTTTTTAGCCTTTTTATTTTATAACATTCGAATTTCGAATGTTTTGTTTTTATGAGACAAAGAAAAACATCTGCGTTGGAGAGTCTTCTTTTCTTTTCTCGCCGTTTAAAAAGACGTGACAATGGAACGACATCATTTTTTTACAAAACAAAAACAAATTTTAACAGCCATGAGGAGGCAAGAGGTCAAAAGGTTCGACGAGTCTCGTCGTTTTCAAAATATTCGTAAGAAAAGGAAAAGTAAATACGATGTTCCAAATTATTATGAAGGCTCCACCAACCACCGTTTTTTGTTTCGAACCCAGGACAATCAAAGTTTTATGATCAAAAGGAAAAAAAAGGAACCCTAACAGATGGTAAGATTTTATCCATTCATTTTCCTTTTCAAATTGGTTTTTGATTGGTTTGGTTTGCTCAAAGATGCTCGGACTATTTCGATTAGATTACCTTTGTGTTGAGTTTGGCAATCTTTACAGGTTGTTCCACGAAAATAAGTAAATCATGCTTTGAAAGGTTGTATGAGTTTTGTTTTGACCCCAAGTAGTTTTGACTACTTTAAAATCGTAGAAATTTTATCGAGACTAATTTTAGCGTTTTCCCTATTTTCGCTAAAATAAATCTCGCTAAAACACGCCGAATCGACAGATCGCTAAAATTTATCCGCGCGAAATTTCTGGTTATATTGCCTTGATACATTTTTATCAATAGGAAGGGTTTCAGTGCAAAGAAATGCTAGAAAACGAATTCAGTCAATAATGTAATACGAGTATTCGCTAAAATTTATCCACGCGAAATTTTTTGAAATCGTGATTCGCTAAAATAAATCCAAAAAAAATCAAGATTTTCCTGACTCGCTAATATACGCTAAAATTAGTCTCGCTAAAATTTCTACGATTAAAGTATAGCAATGAAAATTTTACTTTGGAGAAGAAGATTGTTTTTAATAATATTGTAAAGCATTGAGTGGCAAAGGGACAAAGAAAATCCTATATTCATCGAATTACTACATGTGCAAGTTCTTTAAGGTATCTGGTGCCCGGAGGGCGGGTGGGGGGTGGGTACTCAAGGTGAACGACCTACCGTACGTGCGGCTCTTCTTAGTGTCCCTTTTCCAAGCTTCCCAAAGTGCACTGTAAGTTTCGAAATGAGCAAAGAAGAGAAAAAGTGTACTCTAAGAGTGGAAAATTTGGAAAATTTGACGACATTATTTCAAAAAATGGTCAAAAATTTTCAAGAAAATGCACCTTAAAGGGTCAATTTTTCGCCCAATTTTACTCAAATATGGCTAATAAATTTTCTCTGGACCGTAAGGGTCCGATTTCACAGTACAGTACGATTTGAACGTACGCTCGTTTTTGAATCGAGTGCCCCCCCCTAGGATCTGGTGTGGTGACATACAGGGCAGTTCAATTATTTGCCATTACATGGTATTGTTTATTATCAAGACCAGCTATAAAAGTTACCCTTTTTACCCCAATCAACCTAGGTTATTGTATCTCTGGTTGGGATTAGCTATTGAGTAGTGATAGCTTGATAATATAAACTATAAAATAATATATAATACAAATTTTTTTTTATAAGAACATGCAAAATTTTGAGCCTTCGGATGTTCAACATTTTTAGTTTTAGGCCCAAAAATGTTCTCCACATGTTCTTATTTTCACCGTTTTTTGGGCATTTTTGCCCATTTTCCTAAAAAACTAAGTCCCCAAAGCCAGCCTTAAAATGTTTATAACAACTTGTTCTTAACATTTTCGCCATCGAAGTCTTATGTTCTTATTTGTTCTTATAAAAAAACGTGTACTGACCCACACACGTGTCCGAACTGAAACTCTGTGCATTGTTTTAGGTAAAAATAACAAACCCATACAGTATGGTAATCAAAGGTTTACTAAGTTTACATTTTTAAGATTGAAATTATCATTGGCTCGATATTCTAAAAAAAAACAGCTGACTGACTAAATCGTTCTTCGTGAAGTTCTATACTCTTCACTTTTGAAAATATCCGAAAAAGTATGTTTGTTCATAAGCGACACGTCCTTCGGAATCGTACACGCACGAAGTTATATCTTCCTTTTCACAGATTTCTCTCACTTTTTGTAATGTCTCTTCATAGTTTCGTGTATGAATTGAGCATGCATACCATCTAAGATAATGGTCAACTGAAGGTAATGGAATGCTTACCCTCTCTTCTCTAACCTGAACGTTTGTAAACCCTGAATTTAGGCCGAGCTCGATAAGCTCATCAGTCGAAATGCCTGGGAAATAATTTCCGCCCAAGTATTCTCCATCTGGGTTAAGCTTTTCAGAGATTGGCATCATATTAATGGTATTTTGTTTTGTCATGTTAAATACAAAGCTACCCTCTTCTTTCAAAGTTTGCCTGATTCCTTCGAAGATTCCTTTTCGATCTTCTCTTGGTATCCAATGTACAACTGTTGACGCGACAGCTAAATCAAAATCACTTCCAAACTTGGTCACTTCTTTCCCTGATGCCTCGTGAAAAGACAGGTTTGGCGAAATATAACTCGATTTTGCTTCAGAAATCCGGTCTTTGATAGGATCAATAGCAACAATTTTGCCTTGCTCTCCGACCATTTGTGATAATTTGAAACTATTGTTTCCAGTGCCACATCCGATATCTAAAACCTTCCATCCATTTTCGATTTTGATATCTTTGACCAAAGTGTCGAAAAGTTTTTCTTGAATTATTTTGCTGAGTTCCAAATAGTCTTTCACTCCACTCTTTGTCTGGTATCTGAACTTTGCCATTTTTACTTCTGAAAAAACGGACATTCGATTAATAAGATAGCGCATTTCACACTTGTATGCGTGGGCTCACAATTTCTTATCTCCAAAGCGCAATTTTCCAGACTTACACCAATGACTTTAAGATATAAATTAAATCTTTTAAAGAGTCTGTAAAAAAATTCAGTTAATTGTCGGATTGACAAAATTGACTTTTCAAACAGTGAGTTTAGCCGTTATTGTTGATATATCCATGAACATATATCTAATATATCACTACCTTTCAAAGTCTATCTAAATTACTTCCATATACAAAAGAAATTAGGCTGTAATAATGATCTGCCTGGTGACCAGGTCTAGTAGAATTTTCATATCGGATGGACGCAAAAATCGAACAAATTTTGAAACAAAATACTTTCCAAAAATTAGTCTTTACATACTGTTTCTAAAAACACGTAAGATACACTATAACTTGTCTCTATAATTATAATGTAAATATTGATTGTATTGATATCATATATTGTTTTCTATTGACATATACCTAGTCTCAAAATTGACAAAGTAAACAAACCGCAAAGTTTCAATTAAAAAAGAAGGTCAAATAGCTAGCTACCAAAGGAGATTGAATTGAAACTGTTCTCTGGCCATTAAAGTCTATCCCCAGCGGATGGGGTAAATTTAGGGAGTGGTCAGGAAGTAGTACTTCTACTAGGGATAGTGGAGGATATTTCAAAAAAAATAATTTCGGAAAATTTTGGTTTTGGACTCCTGATTTCCTTCAAACATATCTCTTTTTCGGACTGATTCTGCGCAGAAATGAGACTTTCAATGTTTGAATGAAATAAGTCTTTCTTTGCATATAAAATATCAAATATAACAGGAGTAATATTTTAAGTTGCGTTTAAAAGTACTTTAATCGTAGAAATTTTAGCGAGACTAATTTTAGCGTATATTAGCGAGTCAGGAAAATCTTGATTTTTTTTTGATTTATTAGCGAATCACAATTTCAAAAAATTTCGCGTGGATAAATTTTAGCGAATACTCGTATTACATTATTGACTGAATTCGTTTTCTAGCATTTCTTTGCACTGAAACCCTTCTTATTGATAAAAATGTATCAAGGCAATATAACCAGAAATTTCGCGCGGATAAATTTTAGTGAATTGTCGATTCGGCGTGTTTTAGCGAGATTTATTTTAGCAAAAATAGGGAAAAATCGCTAAAACGCTAAAATTAGTCTCGCTAAAATTTCTACGATTAAAGTAAAAATGTTATCAGAGATTTTAAGGAGGCGCAACCACGGTTTACGCCGACAGGAGAAAATTCTGATTCTGGACTTCTGATACGCCTCAAACATGGCTCTTTCTCGGAATGATTCTGCCCAGAATTGAGACTTTTGTCTGAATCATACAATGGAATCAAAGAGAATATAAAAACATATATGCTGGAGAGAGAACGATCTTGCTATTGGAGTGATTTGTTTTTATATTCTCTTTGATGGAATTTAAAAGTAAAGATTTTCTTTGAAAATATTCTTCCACTTTCTTTCATTGAATATTTCGATTTTAGAGGGGTTTGGTGGCTTCTAGGCTATATTCCAAGCCTTATTCGAGCAAATTTGAGCTTTTAAGATTCTGAAATCCTAAGGTCCTTCTAAGTCTTTAGTCTCATGTTAAAACTCAGAGTTAAATATCTACTTTCCAACTGTAGTTTAAGGCGCTTAAAAATCAATTGTGGTGTTTAAAATTACACTGGGAACCCCCCTTTGTCTCAAATATTTTGACGATGATTGTAGCCCCTAGAAATATACACGATTAAATAAATCTGCAGCAAAGTTCAAAGTCTAAAAAATATACAAACCCAGGAATCTTGGTCAAGTAGCAGTAAAAAAAAACGTTATTTTCTCATCATTTTTCATCAGCAATCTTTGAGTTTTTTGAAAATGTTTAACCCTTAAATTTATCCACTCGAAATTATCATTCCAACAAGTTATTAATTTTAATTATATATTTTTTATCCTTCAAGAGCAAACTTTAAATGTGATAACAAATCAATTAAAAAAAATAATTTAAAGAATAAAATTAAACAAATACTATAAAATTACTTTTGAAAATGTCCGAAAAAGTTTGTTTCTTCATATGCGACTTGTCCTTCAGAATTGTAAAGACACGAAATATCTTCTTCCTCACAGATTTTTCGAAATTTTTGTAGTGTTTCTTCATAATTTAGTGTATGGATTGAACAGGCAGCCCATCTGATGTAATCTTCAACTGAGGGTACTGTAAGGCTTTCCCGGTTTTCTTTAACTTGAGCGGTTGTAAACCCCGAATTTTGACCAAGCTCGATAAGCTCATTAGTGGAAATTCCTGGGTAATAATTTCCACCCAAGTATTCTCCTCCTGGGTTCAGCTTGGAAGTGATCGGAATCATGTTAAGGGTATTTTGTTTGTTCATATTGAATACGAAGCTACCCCCTTCTTTCAAAGTTTGCCTGATTCCTTCAAAAGTCTCCTTTCGATCTTCTCTTGGTATCCAATGTACGACTGTTGACATTACAACCAAATCAAAATCACTTCCAAATCTGGCAACATCGTTTGCCGAGCCCTCATAGAAATGTAGATTTGGAGAGTTATAACTAGAATTGGCTTCAGTTATTCGGTCTTTGATAGGATCAATAGCAACAACTTTGCCTTGCTCTCCGACCATTTGTGATAATTTGAAACTATTGTTTCCAGTGCCACATCCGATATCTAAAACCTTCCATCCATTTTCGATTTTGATATCTTTGACCAAATAATCGAAAAGTTTTTCTTGGATTATTTTGCTGAGATTCAAGTATTCTTTAACGCCGATCTCATTCTGGTTTCTAATTATCGTCATTTTCTTTTCTTCTGAAGAGCAGATCATTCAATTAGTCTTCTGAATCTTGAGCTACCAAAGACTTTTTTGACAACCTGAGCATTTTCAACATTATTTATACTATGTATTGTTTATGTTATGTAATATTAGTCTACACAATAGACAGCTCCAGGCTTTTAGGCCTTACTCTTGGTCTATAGGCACTGCTTTAGACGGCCACTAGTAACCCCCACCGGGAGTTGCTTATTAATAGGTTTAAACATAATAGCCAACTTTCACAAAAGATGTTTATCAATAGAGATTTCAAATAAAAGAATGTTTAAAACACAGCTGATTGGCTTAGGTTTCTAAACTCTCTATTGTTTCATTAAAACCTCAGTGCGCATGTGATGTATCCGGAGAATTTCAATATTGAAAAGAAGAGCAGTGCTCATATCCCGAAAGGAGTTTTACGCTTGAAACGAAGGAAGATATGACGTAGCCTATGTATATGTTTCGAAAAAAACACTGTCTTGACCCAGATCGCAAGGTTAACGACGATGACGGTGTTTATGTATTAACGATGAATACCCCGGAAGTTTCCTTAAAGGGGAAAATAACGATCATATTTTTGTTGCTTTAAATATAACCACCTGGAGATAATTAAAAATTTCCAAACGGTTTTATCCATCTAGAAAAGAAAGAAAAGAATTAGACGGATGAAACCAATTAAAGTCATGACTGTTTTCCCGGGTGTCATCATCGTAATCAAGAAAATTTACGGGTCCCGACCAAAGCTTAAAAAAGATGTATTTTCCTTAATTGAATATTCTTAATATAACAAAAATCTTAAAGAACGGAAGATCGATTAAAAGGAAGAAGACATCCAGTGAAAGTAGAGAGTCCATCACCACCATGCCCTAACACACTTTGGTTTGGTGCAAGTCTGATCAAAGCTTTCACACTACCAATTAGCAAGATCAGTTGTAGTCAAATTGCAATGAGATAAATAAATTTGGTCCTTGTTAAAATTATTCGAAAAAGTTTGTTTTCTGCAAGGGGGTTTGACGGTATTACTGTTTATCCCTTTTTATGTCAGTGTTTCGGTGTTAGAAGAAGAGTGTCTTGCGGTGACAAAATAAAAGTTTTTGCAGTTTTGACGGTGAATCAAGAGTCAATATTACAGTCTTGGCGACATCCGTACGCGTACGTAGAGTCGTAAAGACACCAATGTCTTTATCCTGGCAGGTTTGTCGAATTTTGTCGTTTTTCTTCAAAATTTAGTGTACAGTATGGATTGAAAAAGCAACCCACTAGAGGTAATGGTCAAGTGTGTGTAGCTGGATGGTTACCACTTCTACAAAGTGAGCTCTTTTTTTAAAGCCGGAATTTCGATAAGCTCAGGTTTCTCGATAAAGTCTGCTTTCAAATCCTTGCCGTGTAATCAGGGGGGGGGTCACTTGGTCAATTTCAGACATCATGCCTGTTTTTGGGGTGGTGGTCAATCTTTCAAAATGTTAAAAAGCAGTTAGTACAGATGTGTACTAACTGCCAAAGGGGTGGTGTCTGAGAAAAGTTCAAGAAAAAAAACTGTACTAACTGCATTTCCTAGGAAGCTCTGACTACCAGATCTTCTTTCCAAAGGCTTAATATGCGCTTTTTTGTTTGAAATCTGTTCTTGGTTAGCTCTAATTTTGCTTCTGTTTTTCTGTGTCGTGCCGTTCTTTTAGAATCGTTGATGTTTACATAATCCGTTTTCGCTATAGAAACGGGGAAAATTTCCCGATTTTGCAGACAAAGATGGTAGATGAGGAGCGATGTTGAATTTGTTGATCAGTGTTGATTGCTGGAATATTTTTATTTCCAGATGTTTTCAGATATTTTTATGAATGTGCTGGAATTTGTAATTATCTACAGATCTATATACTGTTTTACACTGTTTGATATATGATAAGGATAAGATTTAGTCTAACCTACATTAACCTTTATAATTAACTTTTATAATTCTAGACTAGAAAACTAATACATAATTATGACTAAATGTCCACACTGCAAGAAGACATTTGAATATGGTGGAATTAATCAGACGAATTTAAATCGTCATATTGAGTCATGTTCCAGAAAGAGAAAAAGCGCTAAATCTTCGTCTATAGAGACTTATTTTAATAAGCCGAAGAAAACGAAGGATGATGAAGCTGACAGTGACAACAATAAAGATGATGATACTCGCCAAGCAGACCTGAGTGATGGTGTTTCTGAAGATGATTTTGTTGAATTGATTGAACCACAAGAAGAAATAGAATTCAAAAACAGTTAGTACAAGTGTACTAACTGTCAATGGTGGTGGTCAAAAAAAAAATCGTCAAAAATCAGTTAGTCCGGATGATTTCTTGTACTAACTGCTTGCCCCCCCCCCCTGGTGTAATACACCCAATCAATATTAAAGAACTCAGTCCGATCACTCTAATTTGCTAGAAAATTCACTTGATATTTTTTCTCAAATTTGTCATTCGGAAAATTATCTAATACAATCTCTTTAGCCTTAATATTCAGGCTGTAAACTATAAACGAGCACAACTAAAATTGTCCATAAGTAAGGTAAAAGGTAAGGTAAGAGTAAGGTAAAATAGCTGAAATATTTTTCCTCAAAATCACAAAAACTTTTACACCCCAAGTTTTTGTGATTTTGAGGAAAAATATTTCAGCTATTTTTTATAATATGAGGCTACTACCTTAAGTGGATTAATTTTGGCGTTGATTTAATTTGGCGATTGGTCAAAATGAGATTTTTAGCGGAAATTAAATTTGGAGAATGATCAATTTTCTAAAATTTCGCAGAGATTTAATTTGGTGGATGGGAAGATTTCAAGCTCTGGTAAACTGGATTGCGTGGCGACACAAAAAGGTTTCTCTCTTTAAAAGTAATTTTCTCGAAAAATTTTTTAAAAGAACCATTCGTATTTTATTCTAAACCCCTTAACCTTGGGACTAAAAGCAGGTTGAATTAGAAAAATTGGACCCTCTGATTATTATTTTGTATCACTGGACAGCCTAATATTTGGACAAAAAACCCTTTCGTTTTACGGGTGCAAGTTTGGGGTTAATTTTGAGTGTAATTTTAAATTATTCAATAAAAATGCTTGCAAATTCACGTTTCATTAAAATCAAAGAAGCTCGAATTTTGGGTCTTGTTTAACCCTATTATTATCAGGCTTTTTCGGATTTTGTATTCTCAAGGAGGGGTGTTTTCCACCAGCCTTGCATAACTTTTGATCTAGAAAAGGTATGGACTTGAAATTTGGTGCAAATGTTCTCTACCATAAAAGGAAATCATAGAAAAAATTTTGGGTTGATGACGTCATCATAAAGGTGATGACGTCATCACAAACTTTCACAATTATCGCTTACCAAAGAAAAAGTACTATTCAATAAAATAGCAGTTAAAGTTGAACGAATGGAGATTTTTAAATTCTGTTTTAAATTTCTAAAAGCCAAAAAGAATATGTTTAACATAATTGCCGGTTTTTAACATACTAATAAAATCGAGGTTTAAAATCCATGCAGAAAATGAGTAAATTTTTTCAAAAAATAATGACGTCATTTTTGATGACGTCAGCAGTTTTTGAAAATTTTTAAAATATTTTTTAAAATTTATCATTGATACCTAAAACCTGTCAAAATTTGAAGTCAGTTGGATGCCTCGATCTAAAGTTATGCTAAATTTAAGATTTTGGGATTTTACAGAGTTTTAGCTGGATTTTATGATATGCCTGCACAAAAAAGTCATAAAACCTGATCTGCTCGGTGTATAATTGTAAAATTTGGTAGACATGCTGGTAATAGGATTATATTAAAAGTCGAAAACTTTCAGAGTGTTAAAAATAATTTTCAGTGAGCTATTAGCAAAAGAGTGCCAGCCTTGTGGAAAACACCCCCCTGATAAAAATAGGGTTAAACCCTGAAAAGACGAAAATTGGACCAAAACCCCTCTTATACTAGGTGTATTTCGGTGGCTTTCATAAAACTTGAATGTTGTTTTCGTATTCTGCATGAAAAATTGAATAAAAATGGAAAGTTTCATCAAAATTGGAGAAACTTAATTTTTGGGTCATTTTTTGCCCTAAATGCCCAGAATTGGGCCCAAAACCCCCTTTTTGAGGGTATTTCAGGACTTTTGAAGAATTTTGATTTTCATTTTCGTGTTCTACATGAAAAATTGGATAAAAGTGGAAATTTTCATCGAAATTGGAGAAAGTTGATTTTTGGGTCATTTTTTGCCCAAAACCCCCAATTTTACCCCCTACAAGACCCAAATACACCAAAAACAATATTGCCATTCGATTCTACACCATTTAATTGTGTTGTATTTCATTAGAATCGGACGACATCGACTTTTTTTGCATTTTTGCCCTGGGGACACTCATCGGGGACGCAAATTCTTAAAGTTTCTGTTTTCAAAGCAAAATTTGGTGTTCAAAGCTTCTTAGAGGAAAAAGTTAATCAAAATCTTTACAGTTTTCTGCACTATTTGGTCACATCTTGATAGAAGATAATACTCAAAATACAAAAATGCATCCTCATAGAACATACAGTTCTTGAATAAATAAGCATCTTGTGCCGAATTCACCTTTGAAAAGGAAATAGCTTGAGATTTTCAAATCATATGCGAAATAAAATATCAAAAAGTGACTTAGTCCTGACTGATACCTTCTGGCACAAAATTAAATTTGGTGGGAACTTATTTTGGCAGATTTGGTCAAAATAAAGCGCTACACTTTAAGCTACTAAATCATAACCTGAGATCAGACTGTGATATTTTCTGCCCAGCACACTAAAGCTCTATAGTTGTGAAAACAAAAAAATCTGACGAATAAGCAACGTGACTAAGATATGCAATTTCACCGGTTTGAGAGATGTGAAATAGCGTTTGCCGCCTACTTTTTTTGATCTCGCGCTCCGAAAACAATTAAAATGCTAGATCCTATCCATCGGCACGAAATTTAAAAGGTCAAATTTTTGCTTCACTTTTTTTTTGCTGGAGAAAGCTTAAAGTTGCCTATCTAGCCCTTCGGGCTTTACAGATATCTGTGGGGTTACCTTGCTCAGTAAGTAAATTATGACCAGCTGTTATCAAGTCACTGAATCAGGGAACACAAAGTATGCAAAACCATCATGCTATGCAAAACTTGCTTTTGAAATTTTTGTTACTAAGGTATCATTGTTATAATTATAATAAACGTTCGTGCCTTTTGTTAATGCCTTGCCTTGTTAATTGCCTATCTGGGTGGATGTTTAAATTTAATACGAATTATCCTCTTTGCAAACAATACATAAAATATTTTTGATGCGTCTTGAGTTTCCTGCTGCAAAACCGCATGGGTCAGGTTGCTGGGGTGGGCGGAAATTGTACTTTCGAAATGAAGTGTATAGACTAGAGTCATACTGTTTAGAGAAGATAAGGAACTCGTTTTTGATAGCTAATATATTAGTAATGGTAATGATATGACATTGAGGGAAATTAGGGGTTGATATTTCAAACTGTTTCAAAATGATACGAGGGGTATTAATCCTAATTGCACGAAATGCCATATCAGGCTTATCATTCCTGGTTAATTATATGACTGATTTTATTATTTTTTAAAGATCTATCCGAAAAGGGGATTCCAGAAGTAAGACAGAAAATTTATGATTTATTGCTATAGAAAGATGATGGATTGCTTCAAAACACAAGTCATTCCATATACTCTCAAATTGTTGCAGATATCTCATAAAACCTTCTTCATCTTAGAGCGAAAAGATGAGGAATTTTTGAAATCTTTCGATAAATATAAATTTTTTATTTGAATTGAATATGCCAGGTATCGAGGACTGAATTAAATTCATTTTCTACAATAGGCAAAGAAATATTTTTGTTTATAAACTAAATGTCCATCTTTATCATAAAGGCATGATACATCTTCATTCTGACAAACATCTCTCAACTCCTTCAATGTTTGGTCATAATCTCGTGTGTGAAAAGAAGAAGCAGCCCATCTCAGATATTGATCGAGAGAGGGTAATCGTTGCACCATTTCTTGTTCCTTAACCTGGACATCTCTATAACCAGAATTGCTGGCTAATTGCTCTATATCTTTGATCTCTGGTACAGGCCAGTAGTTTCCGCCCTTGTAAGGATTTGTTTTGATTTTGGCCAAGATAGGTATCATGTTGAAAGTATCCTTCTTTGTCATGTTGAATATAAATTGAGCGCCTTCTTTCATAGTTTGCATAATCCCTTGGAACACTTCTTGCCTTTCTTGCGGTGGTATCCAGTGTATGACTGTAGCTGCAACAACCAAATCAAAATCACTTCCAAATTTGGTAACATCCTTTGCCGAACCCTCATAGAAATGTAGATTTGGAGAGCTATAACTAGAATTGGCTTCAGTTATTCGGTCTTTGATAGGATCAATAGCAACAACTTTGCCTTGCTCACCAACCATCTGGGATAATTTGAAACTATTGTTTCCAGTGCCACATCCGATATCTAAAACCTTCCATCCATTTTCGATTTTGACGTCTTTGACCAAATAATCGAAAAACGTTTCTTGTACAATCTTACTGAGTTCTGAGTAATCTTTTACTCCATTGGTTGCTTGGCCTGTGAAAATTTTGTTCTTGATTTCCTTCATTTTCTAGCTTATAGCGGTCGTGAAGCTCAACCCATAAAATACTTTCTTACGTAAACTAATAAGATAGTATAACGGGTATAAAAGAGAGTATAGAATAATTCCAAAGTTTACATATTAGTTTTGATAATTTCATTCAACTAGAAATCTGATACATATGATACACTTTTGATATGACATTTTTGAAATTTGAGACTTGGAATGACCCATTTTAAAATTGATTTCTCATATGATATCATTATTACAAAACATATACTATTTCAATTTTTGGACCTACCTCGGAGGTCCTTTAAATTAACCTGTGTCCGTCCGCCCGTTTGTCTGTCAGATGCAAGCTTTTCTCAGAAAATGTCACGTTCGATTTTTCTGAGTTTTTGCACAATGATGCAAAATGGGAGAAAAAAAATTTCCGTCCGAAAATGCCGGTAATATGCCGGAAAACCGTTTTTTTTTAATATTTTCTCGAGATTTATCTTTTTTTCTTTTATTTTTCGCACAAAGATGCGTATCAACAACCAATTTTGGAGAAGAATTATTATGATAACAATGTCCACCATCAAGCATGATTCAATTGTTAATAAGACTGATTTTTGAAGCCGGAACTTGTTTTGCCGTTGAGCCCAAACCTTTCGAGGTCAATAGAATCGTCCAACTATAGTTTTTGGTTTTGCGCTTATTTTCCAACGTTAGCTTTTCATTTTTCTCACGGAAACAAGAAGAGAATTTGTGCGTTTGAGATATTTTGTTTTCTATGCTCAATATGACTAGCAACCTTCCCAATAGGTTATTAATGTCAGCTTTGGTCGGTGCCGTTAGAAAGGTATTATTATACTGTGTGTTCTGGGCCAACAATCTCTCCAAAGGACATACAGTAAACATATTTTTAACTCTTCTTTTTAACAGACCCAACGTTGAATCTTAGACCAGTGAAAGACAGAACAGTCTTTAGTGATGAGCAGCAAATCATCTTGGAGAGAGGGTACCAGAAAGACAAAACACCTGACTTGAAAGCAAGGCAATTCCTTGCTAATTTAACTGAGTTGACAGAGGAACGAGTACGGATCTGGTTTCAAAACAGAAAAGCGAAAGAAAAACGAGACCAAGAAGATGAGCTGGCCAATTTTGCTGAAAAGGTAAACACAAAAGAAATACATCGTTGAATTTTCAATATTCCGAACTGATCGAGTCAGTCTGACTCGATAATTATTTCAAGGATAGCGGTCCCAGACCTCTTTTCTCTACTTTATTAGCTTCGTTGAAGACATTTCAATAGACAGTTAGTCACACTAGCGTCCCGCCAAAATGCGTATCAAAGATTAATGCTGCGAAAGCGCTATATCGTTTACTTAACTCTCAAGCAAAAAAATGCGCCGCAAAACTTCTAAAGGGATTCATGAAAAAATAACCCGGCGCTTTTTAATGAAATTAACATTTTCAAAAACTTTTCAAAAACTTTGAGAAATTGCCTAAAATTTGAGCCATAGATGAAAAAATTTGAGCAAAGCCAACCTTGAAAACTAATTTGAAGATCAACTTCCCAAGAAAAAGATCTACGGGGGAGGCAGAACCCACCTAGATCCGTGCATCGCCGGATAGGCTATTTCCCGGAAATTTTGCCGGACCTCAAACAATGACCCATTTACATGTGCGGAATATTTTTACTTTAGCGTATAAACAAGGCTTTAAAAATCGAAGCGCTGTCTCGGGAATTGAATGACAAAATTTGGTTGGTTGATATTTGGCTGCTGCACGTTCGCAATCGGTAATTTTGTCTCATTTTAAGTTTGCAAGTTTTAATTGATTGTCTTGGGAACTTGAACTTGATTCAGGTAACTCATCCTTCTTGTTGTTGCGAATACATCCTGTAGATGACTGATGTTGTTTTTTCTGAAAACTAGATTTCCTATAGCCTGGGTATCCAGACTCAAAATTTCAGAAAAAACACTCTTACCTCAATATACAAAGTTTCTAAAATTTTAGAGTCTGGTGCAGCTAAAAAAGTCTGATACAGTTTTGAATGACACAGTCTGTGAGTAAACCCTTGTTGACAGAATCTCAAAACTGTGGAAACCCAGGCAGACACACATAATTACTTACCATAAAACCTCTTTTACAAACTCAATAAACTTTCAAAACTACTTTAAACTATATCCAAACGTCAGCCACATTCATAAAGGCTCCTTTCCATCAGCCATTTTGTTTAGAAATGAACCTGCGTTTTCATTTTCATTTGTTTATCTTTTTTTGCAAGGTTAGCTTTTTCCATAAATTATGCGCGCGCATCGAAAAATATCACAAACCCCGCGAAAATTCTGCTCAGTGACTGGGCGCGTACTGACCAATTAGAGACACTCGCATATGCAGGGACAGATATCCCTGTAGACGAGTTACTTCGACCAGACCGTAAACCAGAGACAAAATATTAAAAAAAACTAGACGGTGAAATAGTTTACGGTCTGGATATCCAGGCTAGATTTCCTAGTGTGACTAACTGATAGAAAGAATCGTGAAAGATGACTTTATCCTCCGATGCAAAGTTTTCTTGTCCCTTCAATTAACAATGCCTCATATAAATCAGCCTCCATAACTCGAAATTTCCGTACTCGAACTAATTTGAAAATTCCTTTAGTGTCTACTGACAAAATTCACGGGGTTATTAAGACACAGGTCTTCTGTATGCAATATCCTCATTCAGTAAATAGCGCACCGTGCTTAATCTAAAAATAGATTTTATTTTTGACATAATCATTACTCTCGATGTGTTTGTACGAGTTCCAATCCTATCAACCTTTGCGTTAATCTCTTTTGCACGTTAATTGCATCATTTGACAAAAGATATATAACAACTTGCACTCTTTAATTTAGCCGCATTAAATTGTGGGATTGCAACTCGTACAAATGTCAAAAAAATGAAAAGTAATAATTATGACGTGTGCGTTGCGGAGTGGTATTTAAATTGACTCCTTTTCATACTTCAGTAAGGGTAACAATGTTTTGCGATACCACAAATTATTCTAGTGGGTAAAGCTCTGTTTACTCGTATTTTTTCCATGACACAATCTCTCTACATCATCTACATCTACATCTTTCATTACATTCGAAATTAGAACAAATTCTTATTTCTTTCTTTGGATAGATACAAGCAGGTGAAACTATCCCAGGTTACAGTGTTAAACCTCGTAAGCCAGCATCATCCATCTTCCAAAAGCTGAACCAGCTCGACAAAGTCTTTGAGCGTCCTTCCAAACCAACAAACAATAACGGTAGAATAAATACACCAGCAAAGAAGAAATCTCACAAGGAAAGAGACATTGTCAAGAACCTGATTCGTGAATCTACTAACCGAAACTCTAGCACCAGTACAATCACCCGTAAAACAACAACCACCAAGGAATCGCAATATTTTGCAACTCTCACCACGCAAGATGAAAAGACGGCTTCCAACAAGATACCCACTTTCCAAACCTTCTCACGACAACTTGAACGACATGTTTCTGATCAATACCGGCCAGCATCTTCGACACCATCCAGAAAACGATATTTCCGAGACGAAGATGATATCGACGAAGCACAATGCATTCAGAAGATGTTGAAACATACTCCAGTCAACACAACTGTCGGTGATCAACTTTTGGACAAGAAAATCAAAGTTGAGGAAGAATCAGATTTGCGTTTCCAAATCAACGAATCTCGAACATCTGGACCGGCTTTTCCACAACCCTCGCAAACTGCTGTCTTACCTCACCAAGAACTAAATTCTTCTCGACCACCAGCGCTTCCAGCTTTCCAACATCCCCGAGAACGGTATAGTCAACAACCATCAAATAGCCATCAAACTTTACCAACAAGTTTCCAGCCACATCAAAATGAACCACCAACCATTAATCGGACACCAATGCCAGCATTTCTACAACCAAAACAAGAACCTGGAGAAACAGCATTTCTACAACCAAAACAAGAACCTGGAGAAACCCAATTCGATTTTCAACAATCTCATCAAACAATTCAACATCTCCGGCATCAAATCCAATCTCAACAACCTACATTGCAACAAACATTGGATGTCATTAACGGCGAAGTCAATGAAACAGTCAATTCTTCACAATGGAGCGATCCACTGGCATATTTACCAAGAGGAATGGAAGACTTCAAAGGTTTCTTTACACCTGACCAACTTAACATTCTTCAATTACTTCACCAAAGACAAGTGTTAGATAAATTGGAACAACGAGTTAAGAATAGCACCACCGATTATTTGCCACCTGATACCATTGGTAAGTCTGCCAGGGATGCTGTCTAAGCCAAATTGAATTTAGGTTTAACAGTTCCTTTTTTAACTAATTTTCAAAAGAAGAGGCTTTGATAGATTTTACTTATTTAGCATTTATTTCTAATACAAAGGAGATATTCTTCTATGTTTTAAGTTACATTGTCTACATAGACGATTGCTTCACTGGAATTTATTATCATTCCTAGAAATTTCATCCCTGACTGATATTTTTGTTTTCTTTTCTTAGAGGAGGTCATTGATTCTGGAGTAGGGTTTGTTCCAACAAATGAAACAACCGAACCCACTATGAGTTATTCAACCCATGGTCAACCTGGCACAGAAAACATGTGACTATAATTTTCTATTTTATAATTTTATGATTTATTTTTGAATCAGTATGCAATGATTATTTTGTAGCATTTTTATACATAATTTTTTGTACAAATAGATTTTAAACCTTATGTGAATATTTCACTGTATTTTAATATTTTTTTTAGTCCAGTCCCTCATTTTTTATCCTTTTTCTCTGATACCTATAGAATCAGAGAAATGTGCCTAAACTTTCAGATTTTGGCTGGAATATTACGGATTTTCGAAATCTCCCTAAAATTTTGCTTATGGTATACAATCTTTTTTTTATATGCATACGGGAAAATCGGAGCGAGGCTCTCTCTATTTGTTAAGTATGCTTAGCAAAATGTCATTTTCAGCCTTAATTTATGCTTATTTACATGCTTAGACTTCGTTTTGTTGATTTTCTTTGGGTTCCTGAAAATTTCGAATTTTTAAGTCGGGAACATTGATTCTGCTCAAAAAATTACAGTTTTTTTTTAATTTGGCGCCGGAGGCGAAAATATTTGGTCTAACAAAACTAAAACAGCTTTAAAAGTAACCCTAAAAAAGTCGGTGTTTTAGAAAAGGGGCCGTCCATATAGTACGTACGCAAAGATTTTCCAAAAAATTTGATACCCCCTTCCCCCTTGTACGCAGAGAACAATAGAAATGATGTCATTTAAACAATAGATGTACGTTTTTGCTAAAGCCCCCTCTCCCTCCTTCACTGCGTACGTACTATATGGAGAGCCCCAAAGCTTAACTGTAAGTTTTTTTGCATTTCAGCTTGGAGGTATGCTTATCTTTTACCGGAGTTTGATCATAAGTGGTTATATTAGGAGTTTTGCCTGTAGTGTCAGTTTTTCGGCCATAAAAACTTGTGACAGGCCTAATTCGCGGGGCCCTTCTCAAAAAAGTCTCAAATTTTATCTACTCTCGTGTGGTTGCGTTCCACGAAAGATTCTAAGCATTGGCTTGTACCGTTCGGTCAAACTTTTTTCCATGGAATGTCCCAAATGCATCAAATAAATTCAAGTTCAATGATCATCGAAATATGTCAAATAATAACGAAGGTCTGTTTTGGCTATTTTTTGTCATTTTTGGTCTCCATATAAAATACAAAAATTTTGAAATCAATGAGGTTCAAATATTTTAAAGTGTCGTGTCATGTCGAACCAGTAGAAAAATCTTCATTTTTCATATTGAATTTTCCAAATAAAATTAATTTGAAAACAGCCATAAAAGACAATTTGAAGGGAAGGATCTTCCTTCAAAATACGAAAATAAGAAATATTTGACACGACTTAAAAACCTTCAAATAATTTGACGCCACTGTAAAGTTTACATGAAAATAATCAAGAATTTAAATATAAATCACTTTTTGCGTCAAAAAATTTCTATGAAAATATTTTAAAAATTTAAAAATCCTTAAAAAAATTGACAGAATCGAAAGATTCCTGACACGACTGAATTACCAAAAAATAATTTAACGTGGATCAAAGTCAAAAAATCATAAAATATTCGATTCCGTCAAAACTTTAAAGGATTTTTAAATCGTGTCAAATGGAAATGTTTTGACGCAACTTAAAACTCATGAAAACATTTGAAATGACTGAAATAAAACATCAAAAAAAGATTGACGCAACTAAAAATTCATCAACCTTTTTCGACGCAACCAGAAATCCATGAAAACATTTGGAACGATGACTGAAAATCCATGAAGGATATTTGACGCAACTAAAATCTTGATGAAAAATATTTGAACTTGATGTTTGAGTCGTGTGAGATATTTTCACTTCAGTTGCGTCAAATATTTTTTATAAATTCTTAGTTGCATCAAATACTTTTGTATGGATTTTTCAGTCATTTCAAATATTTTCATGGATTTTAAAGGTGGTAGTCTACTGAGAAATGGAAAATCATCGAAAAAATTGTCGAATTTTGGTTTTTGGGTGTTTTGAGATCCTTAGGTCTTTCTGAACATCTCCTGGAAATTTCAGAGAGATATCTTTATTTTTCAGGTCGCAGTGAGCATTTTTGTCCTGCTGGGTGCTTGAAAAATCGCCCTAGCAACGGAAAAAATCCCGTTGCTAAGGACTTATTTCTTCAATCTCGGCCGAAACATAGCAATGTGATACGCCAAAAGAAAGCTCTTTTAACGCCCTTTTCGAGCGTCAAAATATTATTTTTGCGAAGCGAATTTATGAGCGAAGCAGTTTTGCTATATTGTGCACGTACCTTTAACTTCTATCCCAAGCGAAAATTTGCCATAAAATTTGCTATATAAATCACATCTTCAAACCGATGATTTTATCAAAATGACCTTGAATGGTTTGCCTCGAAGCCACGAAAACTTTCTCGGTTTGGTAGCTAGGACTGCGAAAAATGCTGTTTTAAAATGGTGTACCCTAGCAGTGAACAGCGACAAAATTACCGGAAGCCGAAACACGGACTTAGAATCTGAAGTTGATCAAATTGCCGCGCGGGCGGCACGCATCTAAGCAATCTAAGCAGTGGTTCTTCGGTTTTTAATGTTTATTTTGCTGTTAAATGGAAAAAAAATAGTTTGAACGGTGACAGAAAGGATCTTCATCGTCCCTTGACTTTTAACAGCAAGTATCAAGTATCAAATAAGGTCAATCAATGAGAGGTTTTTGCAAGTCGCGCGAGCGGGAGGAGTGCTCTTTTAGTGAACGAAACTTACCTTGCAAAACCAAGTGGATATTCTAAGATAAAGAAGTACGGAGGTAATCAAATTTGTCGAAGTTGTCAAGAAATAAATCAAAACTGCCGAAGAACCAACAAGCCATTTTTGTACATTTTTGTTTTTGTTTTATTTTTATGTTTTGTGATGATTTCGAAAGACGATTCGTGATTCGAATAAAAATGTTCGATTGTTCGACGAATATCGTTCGATTTTATCAAGGCACCATTTACACTAGAATAACTAGAAGGAAAACAAAAGAGCGACGTGCGGGGCAGCGGCGGGTGTTGTGCCGCCGTGGATTATGTAATGTGTTTGGGTCATTAAGGCTCTAACGACCCTGTCTCTATAGCGGCTTTATTAGAAGAGGGATTTTTAGTGAGTCTCTTATTTTGCTAGCAACTTGCGAATTGAGGTGGAGTCTGGATCGCTTCGCAACCCTTATACAATACGGCTAGTCCGTGGCATTACGTCATCCTTAAAATTAAAGATGGTAGCTTCAGTACCGTGAGAAAGGGTAACTTGCATCAGTGGAGGCTAACATGCATAGCCCTCAAATGAATGACCTCGCTGGTCATTAAAATACACATACGCAGCTCCGCTCGCAGTTCTACTCTACCATTTTTGTTTCGATTTATTTTCGTATTTTAATGACCAGCCGGGCCTTTCATTTGAGGGCTATGCATGTTAGCCTCCACTGATGCAAGTTACCCTTTTTCACGGTAGTGTAACACATCAAAACAAGCTGAAAAGCAAGCTGTAAGCATGATTCTGCAGATTTCTTGGCAAGTTTTAGATCAAAACTTAATTTCTTTGATGGAAATGATTTGTTTAAATGAAGAATAGACTCTAAAGAAGCCATAAAGTTGCTGTACATTGGTTATGTTGCTGGATTTCTACGAAAAACATTTAAGTTGCCGCCATTTTGTCTTGAGCAGGCGGTGTGCTTTTGGTGGCTCACATAATGTTTTGTAGTGGATTTAAATGTAACTGAGATATTTCCAAGCACAACATGATGTAACAGAGATAGAAATGTGCATTATAATGAACTGGACCTAACTTCTGGAGACGCACATTCTCATCTGACACCCGCCACTCATAACAGCCTTCTTTCGGCGGTCAAGTCAGCTCATTGCTCATTGTCATCTAGTCTATGTGAATAAAAATATGCACACAAAAAGTTTACATGCCTACAGAGAGTCATGCTGGACTTTCAATGAACATTTTGACACACTTATATGGCTTTTTTTCACCCAAATTTGATGTTATCGCAAGATTACCGCAAACTTTGCTATGTATGTACATGACTTTAGCGCAACATGTTTTTGTTGATTTTTGGATATTTTATCAATTTTTGTGAAATGTTTTACTTTAACTTTTGAAACCTGACTGGTTGGATGAGTATTCAGTGAAGAAATTTTTTGAAAAGAGCTTTCCAGCTTAAAATAATACCCATTTTTGCAGACTTTTGCCTTTTGCTTTGATTTTCTCAAAACGCGTTTCCGGGGGTTTGCTAACGCCTATGCAGGTTTTTCTCGGGATTGAAAAGTGCTAGCTCCATGAAATTTTCAGGGATTGCTTCTTGTACCATTTGGCAGAGGATGAGTGAAGAAAAAATTCAGAAAAATCTGTCATTGGTTCTAAATCTCAAAAATCACGTTTTTTAGGTTCCAGACCCCCTGGAAAATAATTATGAATTTTTTTTTTCACTCATCCTCTGCCTTTGATGAATACCAACCACCATACCAAAAATCTTTTGCTAAAACGTTTTAGAAGTCTTTAAAAACCTGTATGGAGAAAACTATAGTACGTAACCCCCTGGTCGGTATCACCCCCGTCTGTGCTATTTTTAGAATTTTTTTTTCATATTTTGCATGGTTAATAGTTTTACTACCATTGTGGAAAGTTTCATTGAGATATCTTAAATATTTCAAAAGTTATTACAAAAAAATAAAAAAATGACTTTTTCCATTTCTCAGTAGACTACCACCTTAAGTTGCGTCAAAACCCCGGTCAAAACATTTCCATGCAAATATTTGACATGATTTAAAAATGTCTTTTCTGTATTGCAGTACTACGTCATGACTTATTTTAGTCGCGCGTCAAATGTTTTTTGGTTGATTTTCGATAAAAACCTACATAACCCTGCCTAAAAACAACCTTCAAGGATTTTGTGGAAGATAAGTAGATTATGGTTCGGGTTCGCTTTTTTATGAATCTGATAGCGCTCTGTTGGTTAAAATCCACCGGGTCAAAGAGGAAGGGGTACAGTACTTATATTGAGGCACGGAAAGAAAATTTTGCAGATTTGACCAAACTCCCCCAAATAAAACTCCCACCTTAACCGGGTTTGTTCTTAATTAATTAAAGAAGTATTTTATTGACTTAAAATATGTAATATGTAATCCGCCAAAATAAATTCCCGCCACTATTCCTTCTTACAATCAATGCAAATTTAAGTAGTACATATCTCAAAGCTCTATTTTCAATCTAATACCTTCTAAAACATCTTTAAGTTTCTGTTTCACTTCTTTAGCCGAGGGTCTTTTAGCCGGCTCGATATTCTTACACTGTCCGAATAATTCAAAAAGCAACACTTTAGTCCGTGTCGCTAACGCAGAACGTCCTAATAAAAACAACAACACGTTTGGCATCTTCCAAATGTCAGTCTTTTCATCATAACCAATCATTTCCTCGTCCAAAAAAGGTCGATCATCGTGAGGCCACAGTTGTTCTGGTGCTACAAACTCACCAAATAATTGTCTATGTCCACACTTGATCATTTGATTATTTAATACACTCGGTAAAGCGTCTAGATCATTCACAACTAATCGAAAATCGTCAGTGATTAGATATTGACTAAGTGTTTTTGTCAAATCACTACTATCACACATGACTCTAGACTTCTCATGTAGAAATTCTATAATGGATAAATAATCGACAGCCAGTTGGAGTCTCTTATTCCACGCTTCCTCTGAAGTGAATTCTTCAAGAATCTTGTCAAGATTTACGAGTGAACCATGCTTATAATATTTCGTCACCATCTGTAGAGAAAAAAATAGTTATAACTTTGATTAAAAGAAACCTTTTAACTCCGCTAGACTCAGTTAAGTGTGATTTTTTAATGTAACCTGCATAGTTTAACCCAAATGTACTATTTGAAATTAAAAACTTAAAAATCTTTTAAAACAAGAAGTAATCAAAACAATTCATCTAAAATTTTCGTTTAAAATGAAAATGTGAATCTGAAGTTGACCTGAATAATTAGACAAACCAACATTTTAGGAATCATATTATGTACCTTTAAATTTTTTATATCCAAACAATAGCCAACCAATTCTGTTACAAAACCACTCTCTTGAAAATCAATCAGCATTTGTAAACCATGCTTGAAGTCATCTCTCATTTCCAAATCTGCAGGATAACTTAAAACCACTGGAATGTCTTTATAAAAACCAGAATATAAACCCTTGACACGTCCACTGGTTATTTCTTCGTTGATTTGGACATCATTTTCAATATCCTGACATTGAAGTCCATCAGTAGTGTTGAACAGGTTTATAAAAATATATAAAACCAGTATTAAATTTAGCCATTTCTGAACACATGCCATCTATTTACAGGTTTATCACAATGCATTAATTAAAATCTAAAAGAGAAAAAATCAATTTGCAGTGATAATGTAATTTATATAGTCTAAATTCTGATTTTAATCAGATTTAAAAATTGGTTGGCTTGCTTTAAGTATGGTAAAACAGAAACTAAACCCTAAATTTTGACGATCATAAAATAAAAAGTTTATATTCTCAATAGAGAAGAGTGGGCAACAGAAAAGGGAAACATCAAAAGCTTTAATTATGAATGTTTTAAGTTATGTGATCACAGGAACTATATTCTAATTGTCTGATCAGGTTTCACAGATGACCAGAATTGTTTCTAACTTTCGAAGACTATATTTACAAGTTAAAATATTGATTCCCACCCCAATATAACAAAATATACTATCTACGAAAACTATGTATCAAATTAAAATGCATATTTAAATCTGGTACGCCATTTTCAAAATACGAGCAGTCTATCAATCCGGCTTTATATTTCTTCAAGAGCTGTACAAAACGTTTTTTCTCTTTTAAAATCCAAACACGTAAAGGGTCTTTCATCTGATAGGGCGTGGTATGAACCTCAATGTTTGGAACATGTTTTGATAAAAGTTCAATACATTTTTCATTACGTGGATACGCTCCACTGTTTCCTGGTACACCACCATCCAACCAACAAAACGTTTGAATGTTGGTCAAAAGAGACTGTTTTTGTGTTTCAACTAATAATGGTAATTCTAAAACCAACTGATTCAAAACAATACAGCCTTTACTGAAAGAAACAAGTGATATTGGTTTGTCATTCCACGTTTTGTCAGCATCATCTATGATTTAAGATAAAGTTTGAAATCAGTCAAATTAAAACCACACAGCAGAATGATAGGATAAGACAGAGTCACCAATTTCCCTTCGATGAAACTTATTCCAAGATTGGGCTCTTCCAGAAAATATTTCTATATGGGGGGGGTGTAGGATATAACAATTTTCACTGATTTACCCCCGGACAAAGTGACTTTTAGCCCCCGGACAACAGGTTTTACTCCCCGGACAAGCATCAGTTGACCCCCCAGACAATCCCCAGACAGAGCAAATTTACCCCCCAGTCAAATTTTGATGATTTTCGCTACCCCGGACAAGGATATCCTCCACCTGGGGTGTATGAACATTTTCTGGAAGAGCCTATTTCAAGGTTCTTTTGCAAATTAAATGAACATTTTTATTTATATAGGCTGATATAGGCCCTACTGAAATGATAAAAAGATGAATTATACCAGACTATACTCACATTTCGAAGTGCAACTTTGAAGGAGCGCTCTCAAGTGTAACCATGCCTTTGGCTTATCTTCCGTTTTATAGTTTGGCATACCCACATCGTTAGTGTCCAAGAAGTGTTCATAACAAGCAAACGTGTGAAGGTGCATTCTTGATGGCTTGACAACGAAAATACAACTATCATTAAAAACTTGGTGTAACCATTTAGTACAATTTTCGTAACAAAATTCTTTGTATCTTGTATCTCGTCTTAACATCATGTCTTTATAACATTCCTGTGACAAAGTGAGAAAGTAAAGAAACTTAGTGATCCTTGAAAGTGAAAAAGGATTAAAAAAAACCTGGGGATTTAAATATTTGCTTTGTGGTAGTGATCATGGGTTATAGTTCCTCAAAACTGAAAACAATTTATAACAAGTAGGGCTAGAAACATTTTCCTGATTATTGAAAAGTGCAATATTTATCATATTAAGGCAATTTTAATGGTGGGGAGAACTAATTTCGTAATTCTAGCAAATTTGGCAGTTTTAATTTCCGTTTCTTTCATAGAGGTCAATATAGGTTTTGCCATAATTAATCCCCTTAGGGTAACTTTGAATCAATTACCTGAACATCACCAGGGAAAAGTATCACCAACTGATTGATGCGTTCACTTTTGCTGATGTAAACCTCGTTGAGTTTGCTGGGTAAGCCTTCAAAGCTTGAATAACATTCCTCAAAAGTTGTAGTAGCAAGATTGTTTTCCATTGTGGACTTTTAATATTTCAGCCTACTCAAGGATGGGTCCAATCTAGTAAGTTAATTATTTCATTTACTTTCTAAAACCAAAAAAAAAAGAAAAAAAGTACTTTGCTCATCAGAGACTAGACTATACTAAACAATGTGTTATACTGAAGTTTCATTAGATACCCTTAGATTAATGGATATTAGGAGGTTTGATAAAAGCTTAGTTCAAATTCTAAAAGATACTATACTTCAAATATACTTTGACAAGGAGCTTTTTGAAATTTTAAGTAAATGAATGCACAACAGATTCTTCTGGGGAATATTTAGGAATGCAAAAAAAAAACTAAAATATATTTTCAGCAATTTTTTTTAGTCATGTCTTTTTCAAAATGATGTATACAATAAAAAAATTCCTACTCAACCATTTTAGTTAGTCTTTTAATTTAGAGTTTAATTGACTTGGTCTCTCCAGTTGGTTTACCACCTTCCCATTTGATCATTTTCAATTCAGATTGTTTTTGCATCACAGCTTCAGTTTGGAATTCAGGTTTCAAGCACTTTCGTAATGTTTGTGACGCCAGACGTGAAAATTGCAAGTAGTTCAAGCCAGCTTGTCTCCAGTAAGCAACCATCTTGTTTTGTTTTTATGTTTATACAGTTCACTAAAATATTTTGTTATAAAAAGTTTAAATAATGAATATTCTTATGAATACACTAATCCACACCCAGTTTTATTTCTGCAAAAAAATGCAAAAAATTGTGAATCTGAAATCAAATCATGCAAAAATTAATCCAGCTAAAGTATGTTTTTGGAGAATATTACGACCAATTTTTTGTGGAAAGAAATTTTTGCAGAATTTCATTTTGCAGTTCACGGCTTGTTTTTTAATTTGAAAGAATTGTAATGTTAACTGTCTGAACCTCTTGTTTGATAGATGAACTTCTTCCATGAGAATAATACCAAGAATTTCATTAAAAGTTTGTTTTGACTTTTCGGTGTCAAGATAAGAAGACCCATGTGGAGGTTAGACAAATCTACAGTACCGTGAGATCAGGTAACTTGCATCAGTAGAGGCTAACACATGCATATCCCTCAAATGAATGACCTGTCTGGTCATTAAAATACAACTATGCAGCTCCTCTCGCAGCTCTATTCTACCATTTTTGTTTTGATTTAACTTTGTATTTTAATGACCAGCCAAGTCTTTCATTTGAGGGCTATGCATGTTAGCTTCCACTGATGCAAGTTACCCAATCTCACGGTAGTTTCCCCAATATCCTGGTTTTTCAATTTTCTGATTTCCCCAATGTTTGGAAAAAAGGAAAACTGGGCCAAGATTTCGGATTTCACTTTGAAATTTTTATCTCACGCAAAATGAACATCTCAGTGGCAAGTAGTTCTGCACAATGTGCCATTCCAGAAAATTTTTGTCACCCCCCGTCAGACGACGTGCATTTTCTATTTTTTTTCTAGCCTCTGAAATAATTTTTTTTCCAGTGGTGGCCGTGATGGAAATTCCACTTTTTTTTTGCCTTTTTATTTTAATTGCCGTGGAAATTCATACATTTTCTTCTCTTGCCTTGGAAATTTTGAATTTTGGTGAAAACTTTTGCCCTTGGAAATCCTGTGTCGGCAGACACCACCTGTTGTAGACAAATTCTGGAATGCCCCAATCAGGCTGTCAGGACCCTCTCGGCGCTCCGGAAACGTCCGGAGCAAGAAGTGCCGTTGATGGTTTCAAATAATTACCTAATGTGACAAATTCAATTTCATTGGCGGCTGAACCATCATCCTCAAAGTGAGTATCTTATTTGACCAAAGTCAGTCAGGCACATCCTGGCAAATGAACGGGTTGAGCATTTGCTGCATGGGGTATTCGTCACCCAGTGTAAATGAGATAGGACGTCTCAGGCAAAAAACGTGAAAATGAATAAAAATGAACTTCAAACTGAAAATGGGAAAAAAGGAAGAAAACTGGGAACTTTATTTTTTCGTCAAAAGTTTCTTCAATCGGTCTTACTATTCGCCGGAATTAGCCAGAATGAACCAGAGCCACCTGAGTCACCCAGAGCCAGCCAGAGCCAGCCAGAGTGACCTAGAGCCAGCCAGAGCTACCCAAGAGCTAGCCAGAGCCAGCAATCAGCCAATCAGAATCAGTCATTTTGTCCTTATAAGGACAAGTTATGCTGCTAAGTTAAGCTCAAGTTATGCTGCAGCCACCGGCGGATTTTTCCAAATATCTGTTCTTTTATTTTTTCCAGGAGAAGAAATTTTATGAATAAATCTAGGAAAACATATCCTAAAAGAACACCAAGGAAAAATCCAGGAACAACCTAGAAAATATCTGTTCAGAAAATCCAGGAGGACACATTCAAGAAAACTACATTTTCCGGGAATTTTCCAGCAATGTTATGAAGAATACACATCAAATTTCTCTTTTTGTTCCTATAGTATAACCACCTTATCTCTAGAGAATATCTATTATTTTCCAGGGGCGTCAAATTTCTGATAGAACAGATATACATTTTCCAGGAATCCATTTCTTTTCCGGAACAGATAAGTTTTTCCAGGAGTATCCTGGGCAGATAACAGATAGTATTTTCCAGGAGAAAAGGACCTCAAGAACAGATATTTTGTATTTTCTAGCCGGTGGCTGCTCTTGATGCTTATTCAGAAATAATTCAACAAAAAAAACAAAAAAAAAAGAAACAAATCATCCCCTTCTAATTAATGAACGTTGCAAGCGTCTCAACTATTTTGTTAACTACTATGAAAACATCTCATTATAAGAATAACAATGCAATGCCATCATTTTCTATTTTTTTGATGGAATGAAGAAATCAGGATTATAAAAATTCACTTCCACCAAAATTAATGGAAGTGCAGGACAAAAAATTGAGACGATTTGTATCCCCTATAACAAAACTAATTTCGGGGATGCGCGCAGCCTATCACACCCGACCGTCCCAACAAATCCTGCCGACCCAAAAAAATAATTGCGATCTGAAAAGAAAATTTTTTTCCTTCAAAAACTTCAAACTTTCAAAATTGAGTTTTATTTGTTATAAATCACAAAAATAATATTTTTTCCTGACCGACCTAAGGTCGGGTGACGGCAAACCAACCTTTTTTAAATTCCAGCCTTTGCGTATTTCTTCTTAAATAAGCATATTCACGTTTTTTTAACGTTAATTTAATGATGTGCTTATTTTCTTGGCCATAGGTTACACTTGCATAAATTGCTATTTAAAATTCAGATCTCGGTATACTTGAAAAAAAAATAAAATAAAATAAAAACCCGGAAAACTTGGAAAAGACGAATTTAAATCATTAGTAATCTCATTCTTTCCCACGGAATGACGTCACACGAGGGGGGAGATACTCAAATAAAAACAAACAATTTATCAACAAAATCATTTTAATGAGTTACAACACATTGTTTGTTTTTCCCTCGAAATCCAGAAAATCTATTGGCTAAAACACAAGTCACATGACTATCCATGGCAAAGAATGGTTTTGAGGGAAAAATATGGGATAACATTTTCGACTTGAATTTCGAAAAAATTTTGAAATTTACCGGGTGCAACGAGGGAGATTATAAAATTAACGTAAGCAAAAACGTCAATCGAATTTAATCAATCATAAGATGGATAAGATTACTATTTCTTAAGGTACTGAGAGTAGAGTATAAAATGCTTTACAAAATGCTATGCACACAGTAACAACCATAAAAAAAATGAAATTTTTTTCAGCATATAAATAAGAAAACGGATATGATATCAAGATAAACAACTACCTTAAAGGGAAATTTTCGCGGTTTTGGGTGGAGCAGAAAAGGCAGGAAAGGCAGAAAAGAGGAGATTTTCCCAGTCATCCGCCAAAATAAGTTTTCGCTAAAATTCAAAAATATGCCATTTGGCAGGAAAGTTCCCTTGAATGAAATTCGTTTGGTAGAGTAAAAGCTCGTCTTCTCGCCGTAGAGAGCCAAACGTACTGTTCAATTAATTTCAGTCAAACAAAAACAATAAATAGAGTACAATTCTTCTAATTTCAATCCCTGGGAAAATGATGTGCTAAGCGAAAAATTAGTTCCCTTAAGAATTCCAAGAATATGTTATTTTATAAATTGTAAATTTTAAAATAAAAAAGGTGGTTCTTATTTTCTTTTTCTCGATGCTCTCAAGCAACACACTCTCCCTGAACAGCTCATAATGGTAACAATTGGTAACATTGGTGGCGGCATTCTAAATAAAGAATGAAAATTAAAGTTGAAACTGTGGAAGATCCGTGGTACGGTAGATTTTGTTAAGACCGTCGCTCAAAAGCTAAACTGCCGAAGTTACGGTAACAAGTAATGCACACTAATTGATGGAAAGCACAAAAATAAATCTAGATTTCAACTCAGATCTAGATGAGATAATTGTTTCATACATACAACAATATAACTTACGCTGTCTCAGGCTCTCAGGCACTTCTTGAGTTTAGTGAAAACAGTCCGTAATGATTGTGATATTAACGAATCGTCTCGGCTTCGGTTGATCCATTTTTCCTGAATAAAAAGAAAGTAAAAACATTATTTGAACTTTAACTTATTATTTACTTTAAAGGTATACTAATTTAGACTTAAGATCATATAAAGATCAGATGTGTACTTCTTTGTTCTTTATTTATCGATGATGTTCCTATGTGTGATGCTTGTGATCATTTTTAATAATTGAGCAAAGTCCGCCATATCGTATTATTCCCGACTAACTCTATCGCTGGATAGCCTGTAGCCGACGATCATACCTTTTATTGCGCAGTGATCAAATAAAAAGTTTAGCTGATCGCATTTTTTTTCGTGACCCTGTCTAAACGGCATTTTAGAGCGTGCGAAAATCCCTTGCGCCGGGAGCACCGGAATTTTCCGGTGTTAAAACGGCGTTTTTTTAGCTGCACCGGAAAACACCGGAGATTTCTGGAGCGCCCGGAGGGTCCTAAAATTATGGCTTACTAACTATGGCTTAGGGCACACACACAGACTGACTACTGACAGAAGGGAAGGGGGAGCAGACAGATATTTTCTTTTTAAAAAAGGAAAGTTTTAGACAAAGACACAAACTGAATAATTGAAGATATTAGCTTGTGTGAAATGTGTTAACACTTACCTTTCCTTTCAAAAAAGCCAGGATTTCATCCATATTTTTAACGTCTACCGGTACCACTTTGAAAAGGAACTACGCATGTTGAATGTGCCACTACAATGTTTTCATCGTTGAGGTTTATCTCTGGTCTCACTAAATTTGAAAAATTACAACGCAAATTAACCGCGTGAAGCTGAACACATCCGCCGGTGGCTGCAGCATAACTTGAGCTTAACTTAGCATAACTTGTCCTTATAAGGACAAAATGACTGATTCTGATTGGCTGATTGCTGGCTCTGGCTAGCTCTTGGGTAGCTCTGGCTGGCTCTGGGTGACTCTGGTTGGCTCTGGGTGACTCTGGCTGGCTCTGGCTGGCTCTGGGTGACTCAGGTGGCTCTGGTTCATTCTGGCTAATTCCGGTGAATAGTAAGACCGTTTCTTCAATCGTTGGAAACAAAATTGACCCATGGAAAAAAAATTTCATCAATGCAGTTCTTTGAAATGGAGCAAAATATTTCCAACCCGGTTCAATTGTGTGGGGTATTCAGTGCTATTAATTACATCACTTTTGTTTTCGACCCCTTGCATTTGCCACCAATCGCAAGTGAAAAATACCTCGTTCATTTGCCAGGATGTGCCTGACTGAAAGTGTCCATAACCTGCTGGGGACAAATATATTTTGTATTTGTAACCATGTTTAAACTATTTTTTAGAAACTGATAAAATTACTTGCTCCACAAGCACCGGAAGAGCTCCAGAACTTTCCGGAGAGAAAAATAGTGTTTGTTTAGCTGCTCCGGATGAAAACTCTGGAAGTTTCCGGAGCGCCAGGAGGGTCCTGCCCAATCTGATCTATCAGGGTTAACACAGTACCCTAGGCTAGTGTTACTAACTGTAGCTACAGTGTTTTTGGACCTAACCTCCTGGGTTGTGTGCTCCTACTTAAGTATGAAAAATCAGTTTGGAATTTTAGAGATTTAATTTGAATCCTTTTTAAAAACTGGAATCCTACGAATACGGTCTTAACTGACAAAAACAAAAAATATTGGTAAGAACTAGAGTACAAAAAAGACTGAAGTTTCAATTTCAAATTCAATTTTTTTACCAATCATCAGATCATGGAATCTGGTCTGCATGCTTTACTGTCATTGCTGTCTTGACTGAAGTTTGTCAGTCAAGGACACCTTCAAATTAGCCTATCATAGGCTATTTAGACTATTTTATATAGGCTATTTAGCCGAAAATCGATAAAAACCTCGATTTCTGACGAAATATAAATAGTCGCGTCTATTTTTTAACATTACTTCATTGCCGAAAGCCAAAAGAATCTTTTTCACTTAAACTGATTTAATTTCTACGTCAGATGGCCGTAATGTAGAGTTTTTTGATTCAATAATTATCGAATAAAAAAAGCAAAGTGGAAACAAGAGAAATAGAGACAAAGTATTGAGTTCTGAAATATTTATTGTCGAAACGAGTTGAATGTAAAATGAAAATGTAATTTAAGTTTTTGCGTTGCTGCGTGGCTGCGTCTTGATGTAGGATTTGGGGTGACGTTGGGGATGTACCATGCAATACAAATGATAACTTAAACGCCTAGGGCTGCGGGACAGCCACTGAGAAAGCCGCGGACGGCCTGAGGTGCGTAGCCGGAAGCTGTGAGCGACCTCGTAGCGGGTACTGCGTAGCAGTGTAGTGTCCTTAGCTTAATACCGTTGGGACTACGGTATGTCGTGACCTTAAAGTCCCGGAAGGACTTGTCGTGTGTGTGCCCGAAGGGCAGTGTGTACTTGATCTAAACTAGCCGCTAACTATAAGTGTAAGGGGTTACGAAGTAACCCACACCCCCCTGATGATACATGGCACATCCCAAACTAGGCGGTCCCTGGACTAAACATCCTCCGCGTATGAAAATGAGGTAAAACCTTGGGACCAAAAGCGCCTTGACATCGTTGATTGGCCGTCGTCGTTGGCCGGTCGACGTCACCTAAAAAACGAAAGAAAAAAAAAAACGAAAGAAGCAAGAAGTAAGAGCTGGTGCTTATCCTTATTTTGGGCAAGTAAGGGCGGGTGGGAAATTCCAAAACATTATGATTTTAAAAGAATGTGTTTCGATTTTCGGTCACGGTTTATAGGCTACAATTCAAGATGGCCACCAAGCGGGCGTATGTTTGATGCGTAAGGGCGTAAGAGCAGTGATGGGCGTAGCGTTAGTCGCTTCCTCGAAATTAACATGAGCTAATGCTTAGCTCCAATTAATTTCTACGTCAGATGGCCGTAATGTAGAGTTTTTTGATTCAATAATTATCGAATAAAAAAAGCAAAGTGGAAACAAGAGAAATAGAGACAAAGTATTGAGTTCTGAAATATTTATTGTCGAAACGAGTTGAATGTAAAATGAAAATGTAATTTAAGTTTTTGCGTTGCTGCGTGGCTGCGTCTTGATGTAGGATTTGGGTGACGTTGGGGATGTACCATGCAATATAAATGATAACTTAAACGCCTAGGGCTGCGGGACAGCCACTGAGAAAGCCGCGGACGGCCTGAGGTGCGTAGCCGAAGCTGTGAGCGACCTCGTAGCGGGTACTGCGTAGCAGTGTAGTGTCCTTAGCTTAATACCGTTGGGACTACGGTATGTCGTGACCTTAAAGTCCCGGAAGGACTTGTCGTGTGTGTGCCCGAAGGGCAGTGTGTACTTGATCTAAACTAGCCGCTAACTATAAGTGTAAGGGGTTACGAAGTAACCCACACCCCCAAAACCACCGCCAAATCTAACATAGGATTGCCATTACGCATAGAACGTTTATGATCGCTATGGGTCCCGAGACAGGTCTTAGGAGTAGATACGATGATTAGGGTCGTTGCCTAAACCAGAGGTAACGCCAAGGGTGATTAAAAAGAACGCATGATGCTGTAAGACGGCACGAAAAATTGAAAACTTGAGTCGCGGGACGGCATGATAAACTGAATTTTGAGTCACGGGACGGGATGAAAATTGAAGAGCTAAGCCGCGGGACGGCATAGTAAAATTGGCAAATTAAGCCGCGGAACGGCATGAAGATTGAAGAGCTAAGCCGCAGGAAGGCATAGTAAAATTGGCAAATTAAGCCGCGGGACGGCTAGACTAGAGTCAACTTCTGGCTGAACTTTTCTTTTTGATGATTTTTGATGACGCTGAGTCCAGTGAAGTAGACTAGGAGCATTTGGCGAGGTCGCCATTTTGAAAAGAATGTTTAAAATCCAAATAACAAAAAAAAACTACTTGGAGTTGAAAGATATAATCAAAAATGAGAAACAAACATCAATAACCGATTTGAAAACCCTTATTCTCAAATAAAAACATTGCTTCATACAGTCCGCCTAAGCAAAAGCATATTACCATATACTACCGGGCCACTTAATCGCGCCATCCAGTCTATCAAAAAGCTTTAAGTGGACCCCGGGCTACGGGACGGCATGAAAATTAAAGAACTAAGCCGCGGGACGGCATAATAAAATTTGCAAATTAAGCTGCGGGACGGCATGAGAATTGAAGAGCTAAGCCGCGGGACGGCATAATGATAAAGTTGGCAAGTTGAGCTGCAGGACATCACAATAAAATTAAAATTTTTGGCATGGAGATTGAAAAGATAACCCGCGGGACGGCATGATAAAGTTGAAAATCTAAGTTGTGGGGCGGCATGAAAATTTTAAAACTTGAGCTGCGAGACGATGTGGTGAAAATGAAAGTTCAAGCCACAGGGTAGCATGATAAAACTGTCAAATGCTAACCGCACTGGCTTAACTTCAGTATCTTTGAAATCATTCGTAGGCCCAATTGTAAACTTAATGGCTTAAGAAAAATTATAGCATTTTGGGTTTTAGCCTCGTTTAGGCTAAAAACCTGTCCCCAGGCCCCAAAAACCAAAATTTTGAAAAAATGAAAAAATAATTCCCAGGGATTTGCCCAAGAATCAAGTGTGCACAATTTCAACCCAATCGGACCAATCTGAGTCTCCAACCTGCCCCAAAGTTTTAGCCTCGTTTTGGCGAAAAACTTGTCCCCAGGCCCCAAAATTCAAAATCTTGAAAAAATGAAAGAACTCCCCCAGGGATTTGCCCAAGGATCAAGTGTGCAAAATTTCAACCCAATCGGACCAATCTTGAAGTCTCCAACCTGCCCCAAAGTTTTAGTTTCGTTTTGGCGAAAACTTGTCCCCAGGCCCCAAAAATCAAAATCTTGGAAAAATGAAAAAACTCCCCCAGGGATTTAGCCAAGGATCAAGTGTGCAAAATTTCGACCCAATCGGACCAATTTTGAAGTCTCCAACCTGCCCCAAAGTTTTAGCCCCGTTTTTGCGAAAAAATTCGTCCCCAGGCCCCAAAAATCAAAATCTTGAAAAAATGAAAAAACTCCCCAGGGATTTACCCAAGGACCAATTGTGCAAAATTTCAACCCAATTTTAACCGCGGGACGGCATGAAGTTGAAAATTTGAGCTGTGGGACAGCATGACGAAAATGAAAAGTTTTGTGGTAATCAAGTTTATTCATGAATTAGACTCTCGCATAAAAAGGATAGCGACAAAATGTAATATGCCTCTAAACTGACTATGAGCACAGTAATTATCCCCCAATGGACAGTTTTCACTAGTTAGATTGGAAGTGCTTACAACACCAGCTCAGCTTCAGCATCTTCATAGTCTCCCAGAGGCCAATTGTAAACCCACATGCTAATTAAGACTGAGGAATTACCCAAGGAGCAAATGTGCAAAATTCCAGTCAAATCGACTCACTCTAAAGTATCCTGTAAACTAAGTAAACTGAGTAATGGTGTTATATATTGGCGTTATGGGGTGTGACAACACCCTTGAATCATATCACATTGAAAATGAAGAAAAACTAACCCAGGGATTCACCCAAGGACCATGATTGCAAATTTTTGCCTTTCAAACACTTCAGAGATCCCCAGTATGTCCAAATTTCGACTTAGTTCTCAGCCTTTAATTGGTGACCCTAAAACTAAATTGCAAAACTGAAAAGTGGGGAAACGCCCCAGTGAATTCACCCGAAGCGCAATTTGCTCGAAATTGAAGCGATTCAGAAATTCGAGGTCTCCTCCAGCCTGCCCACTTTTTGTACCAAGTTTAGGACAAAAACCAGTAACCCCATCCCTAAATTCTAAGGTATGAAGCGCGCCAGGGATACACTCAAGAACTTGTGTGCAAAATTCACACCAATCAACCTCTAGGGGGAATAACAAAACACTCCTAGGATTCCAAGGAACAAGCATGCAAAATATTAACTACTTCTAGTATTGACCAGGAATGCCAGAACCTATGAATACGTCCGCCCATCTAAATTCAATAAAATGAGAGGAATGCCCCAAGGACTTATACCCAAGGGACTTAAATGTACAAAACTTTAGCAAAATCAGCCACCCCCCCCCCCAAAAAAAAAAAAGAAGAAGAAGAATGCCCCAAGGACTCACTCAAGGAACTACATGTACAAGACTTTAGCAAAATCAGCCAACTCCCAAGAAGAATGGAGAATGCTCCAAGGACTCACCCAAGGAACTTAAATGTACAAACTTTAACAAAATCAGCCGACCCCCAGGTCCTGAGCATGCATCCAGGTGACGACCGACATCTGCACATGCACCCACGTACACCCACACACTGACAGACACACTTTAATTATAAATAGCTCAACTGAAGTTGAGAAAGTCTAAATAAAAAATGGGATAGTTGAACCATGTTGAAACTAGTGCAGGGAATCCAGCTAGGGTGAGGCATAATAATGGTCAGTGTGCTATTAGAGATGCATGTGGGAATGCTGGACACGTATAGATGGGACAACAAACTCTAAAAAGGAAACGACTCACCCAGCAAACTTGGAGTTGTTGATGGAATCTAGGTCACAACAGGGCAGGACTGGCAGGAAGCACTCCGCTGATTGGTTTGTGGAGGTTGACAGGCAAGCCAAGGCTACGTTACGGCCACAAATGGATTGGGAACGGTCTCGAAAGGTCACCACATTTCGCTGATTCTCAAATCAACCAGGTCGAATGTAAACACACAAGAAAGGGGAGTTGCAATGTTCAGTATCCCAAAATTTGATTGATACCATGCACGACAGAATGCCAAATAATTTACACAAAGATGGTTCCAACTACGACAGGATCAACGAGTTACAACAGCTTGATTAAATTTACAGAATAAAATTTCCAAGAATCCACATGACTTCACTCATCAAATTCCAAAACATTATGATTTTAAAAGAATGTGTTTCGATTTTCGGTCACGGTTTATAGGCTACAATTCAAGATGGCCACCAAGCGGGCGTATGTTTGATGCGTAAGGGCGTAAGAGCAGTGATGGGCGTAGCGTTAGTCGCTTCCTCGAAATTAACATGAGCTAATGCTTAGCTCCAAATAACATTCAATTTTGGAAACAGAAATATGAATAAATTTACTATCCATCGGCTAACTAACCGATTATAGGCTAATTTTCTGATAATGAAGTGCCGTGTACAAAAACACATGTTTGTTAAAAAAAAATTTTTTTTTCAAAAAGCCTGATTTTCTTACCCTGCGCATGCGCACGCATGCGCAGTACCAAAAAGTGGAATATTTCCTAAACCAAAATTGACCCAAAGTCAAAATTTGTCATGAACATTTCTCTGACAATGAGAAACCATGTATTCCTTAGAGAAGACGCGACTATTTATATTTCGTCAGAAATCGAGGTTTTTATCGATTTTCGGCTAAATAGCCTATATAAAATAGTCTAAATAGCCTATGATAGGCTAATCAGCCTATGATAGGCTAATTTGAAGGTGTTCTTGACTGTTTGTGTGAGTGCATTTTGTCCAGAATGGTTGCTTCGTCTAGGTCCGCAAATTCACATACCCTCCTCCGCAGATTTTGTTTACCAGCGGAGTTCTTCAAAATTTATTTCTATCACGTGATAATACGGCCAACTGAGTAGTTAGCCGATCAGACCACGTGGTTAAAAACGTTCAAGATGATTCCAGTTTGCTGGAACTTTAAAACGGAAAGTTGTAAAAGCCAGATGTCAAGCGTAGTGTAATAATTTTTAGAGAAGAAATATCATCATATCACAACTTGAAGAATGAAATAATAATGAGAAACCAAAAAAGACTGTGAATTGGTACTTTAAAAGATCATGAACGTTGTGAGGTTAAGGTTATAACAGAGAAACACCATAAATGACCTTGATTCCTTCAAGTTCAAAGCAGGATACAAAACCCAATCAACATCATCATCCATGTTGTTGCTTTTACATCTTTTTTTTGCTTTTCTAACAATATTTGAAGTTAACTGTTCAATTGCTGACAATGATGGTAAGATGATTAATCAGTTTGAAGTTTTTATAGTCTTCCTTAATCACAGAATTATTTTTAGCGTGTTATTTTTTCTGGTTGTTAAGAAAGTGATCGAATACTCACAATATTTTGAAATTTTGGTACTCGACATTCGATAGGACCCTGCCGACGCACCGGACTTAACGAACACCGGACACACGAAAGTCCGGTGTAATATGAGAATTTTTTTACCACCGGACAATCTCTACACCAGACTCAAGGAAGTCGGATGTCCGGTGTCGGAGAAGGATTTTTTCCACGACCGGACATGACCAGTCCAGTGCGTCTGGTGTTTCTTAATTTTTTGTTTCATAAATGTCCGGCGTCCAAAATACCCTGTATGCAACACCGGACTGACACCGGACTTATTGCGTCCGATGTAGCAAAAAGATACTTTTGGCCACCGGACAAATACACCGGGCAGTCCGGTCTGTGGCAGACCTCATTCGTTTTTTAATCGATAAGTGTTTGTTCGATTACTTCGATCATTATCGATTACTTCGATAATCGAATTTATCGATTAGTACCGTCTGGTGAAATTGATAGAAAGGTCAAAAATATTTTTCTTCTTTGCTTTGTAGTGTCAGAGAGGAATAACCAGGCGGTGTCAATCAAACAACTTCGAACAAAAATCGCAATCGAACCAATCGAACGTAATTGAACGCGATCGAATAATTGCAATTCGATTGTCGAACGTAATCGAATCTCAATCGAACGGCCGATTCCTGGGTAATATTCAATTGCGTTCGAGTAAGGTTAGATTGGTTCGATTGATTGTTGACTATGTTCGATTGATTCGATTGATTGTCAATTACATTGGATTAATCTTTGATTTCGTTCGTTTCGATTATGTACGATGAGTTTGATTGCGATTAAATTAAATTGGATCACTCTGTTAATTAGAGCTTCTTAGCGTGGGCGGCCGAGCGTTTAAGTACCATACTAAAGCGAATAAAATCTAATACAATTGAATCAATCGAACGTAATCGAATACAATCGAATGTAATCGAAGCAATCGAACAGCAAATCCTGGGTAATATTCGATTGCGATTCGATTGTGTTCGACAATCGAATTGCAATTATTCGATTGCGTTCAATTGCGTTCGATTGATTCGGCGTTCGATTCGTTCGATTGACACCGTCTGGGAATAATCCTTATTTCGATCCGCAGCCCTGTGAATCCAGGTCGGCATTCGGCAATGCCGACCTGCAAGCCGACGTAACTTGAGCTGAAGTCGGCTTTTATTTGCCGACGTAATTTACACTCTAGGTCCGGCGTACAGACAAAAGAAATGTTTTGGGTCGGCAAAGCCGACCTAAAGGGGAAAAATATTATTTGTTACTCTTAGGTTCCAAATTAAAGGGGGGGGGGGTTCGAATAAACGGGGGGGGGGGGGGTTGGAAATTTTCTAGATTTTAATAAACGGGGGGACCTAATTGCCGGGGGGTTGGAAATTGTACTTCTGAAACCCAAAAATAAGGTAAAAATAGGCTAAAATCAGGCTTTTTAGAGCAAAATAAGGGGCCTTCTCTTTGACAGCTGAAAATATTCTTAGAGATTAATAAACGGGGGGGGTCCCAATAAGGTCCGGGGGTTGGAAAATTTTCGAAAAATTAACAAGCGGGGGGCCCGTTTATTTGGAACCTAAGAGTAGGTTAATCTAAAATTGTGTTATCATGATAATTGAGCCTCATTCCATTCTCTTTATAAAACATAAAACTTATTAACACAATTATAGAGCAGCTTAATTTGTTAGTTCGTCTTTGCCGACCTAAACAAGCTACTTAGGACGGCTTTGCCGACCTAAAATGACCTCTAGGTTGGCAAAATTTTGCGTGCCGATATGATTTTGTCTGAATTCACAGGGCTGGATCAGTGATTCAAACTTTCATATTATTCCTGTCTCTAAAGAAGGGTGTCGGAATTAGATGAGGGATGTCGATATTAGCCCAACTTACAATATGGGGCAAATGTCTAGAGATCAAAGCAAATATTTCTATTCCCGGACAAACAAAGCCTGGCGGCCGGAAAGTGAACACAGACACATGCAGGCAGACAGAATAGGAATATAGTGAAATTGAGGTATTTGCAATGTTAGCTTTTTTAGGCTTATGCAAATAAATGGATAGAAATTGAGGTCAATGTGACCGCGCAATCCTTTAAGCAGGTTAGCTCTAAAGCTCTAAAACAGGATTTAATAACATGAAAACCAGAATAAGATTCTTAAATGGGAATCAAAACTATAAAGTGCACTTATACAAACATCAATATGTCAGATCTAACAAAATTAATAACGACACTGTCATCATTGACAATAAAACAAACGATTTTCTGTCAAGAGCCTTGTAAACATTCCAACAACTTTCATCGAAATGATCTATCGCTGCTATGTCAACCATTTTTAGCGAAGTCCGAGGATTGAGCCGAACGCAGAACGCCCGCAAACTCCAGCGCTGGTGAAAAACTTCAATCTGTCAATCATTTTCTCAAGCGAAGAGTACGCAAAGCGATTCTAGCTTTACGATAGTGCCACGGATCATCAGTGGATAGTATTAAATTATCATTATCCCTTTATTTTCATTCCTAGAACTTTTCCAAAAAAAAGGAAAAATAGAAAAGTTTTATTTTTTTGTATTTTTTACTGCTCTATTCACATACTGAATTTGAAAGATCTTCAATGTGGCGTTTTTTTGCAAACTTCAAAAAACTAAATTTGTCCCGCTTTTGCAGAACTTTAGCGTACGTACTTGCGTGCAGCATAGGGTACAAAGTCCAAATATGTGTTTCCCGTAATTTTTGTATGAAGAGTTAGGTCTATTAAGACTGTTAAGTACATGCATGTTCAGTCTGGCCGGAGTATATAAGTCTGAAAAGTAATGTAATCCCTGGACACACACAACAAAGAAATTCTCAGTGTCCAGAGGCGTCAGCAGAGTCGTTAGCTGGTAGATGACCCAAGGTTTTGATTTTGAACTTCAAAAAGTCCTGAGCATGACTAGAATTTATGTCTGCATATGTTGCAAAATTCAAGTTGTCACCAGCAATCCTGTTGTTTTTTTTTAACTGAAGTCTCAAATTGTGCGGATATTTAAATTTATAGACCAAAATAAACTCAGGATGCATTACCATTAATGATGTAATTTTATGAAATGCGCGGGAAAACAATCAAAATTTTTTACTACAGTATACTTCCAATGAATACTAAGAATAAAATGTGTCATTCCTTCCTTATATATACTTTAAGAGAAAAATGAAATAAAAGAAGCTGTCTTTGATATAGTATTTTATTTTAAACGTTTTGATTTTAACAGAACAACATCATCAGTCATTCAAATAATTTGTGGAAGAAAATGATAGGAAAATGATAAATTTCTTTGATAAACAACAATTGAGACAAAAATCAAACTTTAAAAGCAAAAATTGAAAAAATTGTATAATAGCAATGGTTTATTAGGTATTATTCAATGGCTGTTTTTGCCTACAGGGTTATAATAATAAATAATGAATGATGGCGACACGACTGTATCAAATTCCTAAAGTCAATCAATCGAGTCAATTTGTAATTTTGATTTTTAAATTTGAGTTTCGATAAGCACAACACCAATCATTTTACTCTGATTGTAGAAGAATAGATACTTCTTAAATTAGGCTATATTCATGCCTGATTTTATTAGCACAGGAAATCATTTTAGTATTGCAACTATCATATAATAATAACAATAATCATATGAAAGTATTGTGGAAATAAAGTATTAATTAAGATACAAAAAGTCTCAATTCGGAAGAAAGATTTCACACATTTACATAAACAATCAAACACTTCATAAGTTTTGAAAAGATCCCTAAACTTTGACATCAGTTTCTCTCTTGACAAACAATGGTTTCAGAAAATTATCTTGAACAGGTCAGATTTTCAGAATTCCTTTTGATATACTGAATGTTTGATAGGGGCTCCAGGAACTGTAGAACTTGTTGTTTGTTTGTGATATTGAATATTATGTTATTATGTTTAGGCTGCAAAGTGTTGGTTTGCAAGCTTTTAACGTCAGTTTGCCGAGAGGATCCAAACTGTCCTAACGAAAAAGGTAATATAGTTTGTTTACCTAAAAGGATTAACATTTTTTACCACTTAATAGTTTCTATTCATTGATATTGCTCCCACAGACAAAACCATCTCTCCCTTTGGCTACTCATTTTGATATTTGATAAAGATCTTTTTTTATTAAAATGAACATTCAATGATTGTAATTGATATGAAACTTCCTGTATGCCTTTATATTTTAATTAACAATGATACTGCCCACATTTATCTCTGGTATGTGTGTTTTGTGGAGGGTTTTATTATACAAAAATTACACATTATGACGTATATTATCAATATTTTTTTGAAACATCCCTCTTATTTTATCAGCTTAGACAGGTGCATTATAAAAATTGTAAAGAAAATGAAAGCTAAAGATAGCATGAATAATAGAGAGAGAGAGGGAAAAAGAAAACTGTTTCATCGAAACAAAAAAGGCAGTCCCAAATATAACCTTCTATACAAAGCTATGAGTATTGTGAAACACTCCTTGAAACTAACCACTAGTTAATTTCCTCCTCACACTTTTGTATCCTGCCGAGATTGTGTGATAAAGAAAAATTCGAAACAAAAGAACTGTTTTCTCTTTTGTGTTTGCAACAATGTAACAATAAGAAAAAAACAACCTGCTAATTCTTTTCATCAACACTAGAAATCTTATTTCATACAATGATATATTCACATTGTACCCTCTTCCTATATTTTTTTTGTTTCAATCTCCACTACAAATTTGCATTATTTACCAAAGTATCAGCTTTAAATTGCATTTATTAGCTTTTAAAGGTTTTTTACACCTGCTTGAGACTTCTTCCCATTAATTAGGCACAGCCAAATAAAAAAAGTTGATATGATTAAAAAAACTATCCGATTCTTTTCATTTAAATCCCCATGACTTTTATTAGTTTTTCTTGATATTCCTATTCTTATCCTGCAATGCATCCCTGGTACTAAAATATCAACAGAATAATATAGCCTTTCTATAGAATTTCGTAGAATGTTCAATTTTCTTGGAGGAATTGAAATCAAAACTATAATATTGATGAAATTTATTTCCGTACAATTATTATTTATTGTAAATGCAAAATTATGCATTTTCTACTTTTAGTTTTCTTCCTATCGTGTTTACAAAAGCATGTTACAAGAGGGCAACAAGGTTTGTTTATTTTTTTATCGCCCTTTCTCCTTCATTTTTATGAATTTTTAAGCCAATGGCAGTCGTTTCAAGACTCACAATCCCCTGATGAGGGTGTTGCCATTTAAAGCGAGGTATTGGGCTTGAACAAAATCATCATAGTGTGCTTTATAATTTTGTCTCTGGTGTCCTTTTCAGTTTTTTTCAAATGAATTAAAATAATTTGCATGTGGCATCACTTTTCCCTGATTTGCAATTTTACTCCAGTATTTGATTAAAAAATATTTGGAGCAATTAACATTTGTTCACCACGAAATATTACTTTAAGTCTGCTAATGAGCTGACATAACTTGTTCATTTTGTTTTAGATTGTTTATTTTCGCCATCACAAAACGAGGAAAACGCTTCATATCAAACAGTACCCTCATATCAGTTGAGAGACTCTTCAGAAGTTAATCACCGCAAAGAATCACAATACCAAAATCTTTATTCAAGAGATTTTACTGATAATAGTGATAATGGTAAAGATAATTTGAAAAGAGGCACCGATACCATAGACCAGGAAACTGAACAAAAAAGAAAAGAAGTACTGCGTGTTTATGACTTATACAAGAAACATTCACTTAAAGAAAGCTTGTATTCATTGAAACACAAAGTTGATGGATTGATATCAAATCAAGATACATATTATCAAACCAACACTGAGAACACTGATTCAGACTCTTCAGTTAGAGTTCAGACTCTTCAAAAAGCAATAAAATTGCTTAAAGATAGCATTAAAACACACTCTAATCAAGATCAACAAGTTGGAAAAACTGATAAAAAAGATACAGTCAGTACAAACCAACACAAATCCATAGATACCCATAATAACGAAGACAAAAAGAAAGATTCAAAGAAAGAAGTAATAGAAACAAAGAAAACATCGAAAGCACCTGGAAGAGAAGAAGTAGCTGTTCCTGTTTATACTCAACTAGACAAAAAGTCAACAGGTTTGTCCAATTCCAGGCTGCAGGTTTTTTGTTCGTAGGAATTATAAATGAAAAAGGCTAACATCAATTCCACTCTTCAGTTTGAATTACTACTTAACTAAAACACTTTTGTCAAAGTACCCAAGAATAACTTACTGGCATTATTTTTGCTTAAATAGAGGCTAAAGAATTTACCTGTAAGTGATGTTAATTTTTGACTGTTTTCCTCAAGTATATCAAAGCATGTCAAGAAACCTTTCAGATTTATTAAATCTAAACTCTTGATGTGTTGAGGTTTCACTGCTAATAATTTAATTTGGGTTATGGTTTCGGGCTCTGTAATAAGGTCACTAAAGTCTGTCCAGATATAATTGGCAGTGGAAACAAGAATGTCTGTAACTTTTAATAACCAAATACAATTCAGAAATTTTTTTTAGCTTGTTTTAGAGAATCAAAAGCGCTTTATTTGAATGTATTTATGGTTGAAAAATTCGCGATTTTTAGCGGTTAAATTTGCGATTGCAAAAATTGAGCTTTTTTTCTACTCATGCTATACCTTTCATTTTTACACCAGTGGTAGTTCAACCTTAGGTTAAGAAGTTTGTTAAATTTCAAGGCAAACAGAAAAGTCCTTCGGAAGATATGGGACCCGAAATACCCCTTGGTAGCACTTTTCAGTGAAATATCAAATCTCCAATTTATTACTAAAAACGGGGGTAGTGATAATATTGATAAAACAGTTTTTCGATCATAACACATTTTACGATCTCTTTAATGACCTCATAACCAAGCTGTGTTTAGTGTTTTGGGAATTAGCAAAGTTCTTTAATGACTTAAAAATAACAAAGGCAATATAAGTTCATGCTTATCTTTTCAATAAAAACAATTATACTGTGATTTCACTTCGTTTCGAAATAATCAATGGCTGCGTTTAGACCAGCCTGGCATTTGTAATCACTTGCAGTATTCTTTTGAATTCTATTGTTCCGCGCAATTGTTCGGTTTGTCAAATGCCTAATGATGCCATCGTGTTGGCATTTCGTTGGCATTTGAAATGCCATTTTAAGCAAAGGAATCCCCTTTTCTTGCATTTCAAATCAAACAAAGGAACCAAAACAAAGAGAAAAAATGACATTTTTGATTTTTTAAAGTATTTGCACGTTTTTTATTCAGTTCTTTCTATAGATTGTAAAATTTGCAAGATTTGCCATAGGCTAGCCCTACGGCAAAAAGTTTCAGTCTTAATGACTGCAGTTTTTGAGAAATTCCATGCTTTTCATTGTTTGATCTGTTAAAGGTGAACTTGAGGGAATCACCTTTTCAGTAATGACTCTAAAAAGACGATTCCTTAAATGCCATGACAGAAAATACAATGGAAAAGCTATTACAATCGACTCCCTCGTGAGCAAATGCCAAATTACAAATACCAGTTGGTCTAAACGCAGCCAACGATACCAATAATATCAATGCACCAACACTTAACATTTTCCAACTTTTAATTGCACTGTTCAAAAATAAAAACATAACCCCCGTTTTTAGTAATATGTTGGAGATTTGATATTTCACAGAAAAGTGCTACCAAGGGGTATTTCGGGTCCCATATCTTCCGAAGGACTTTTCTGTTTGCTTTGAAATTTGACAACCTTCTTTACCTAAGGCTGATTTACCACTGGTGTAAAAATGAAAGTTATAGCATGAGTAGAAAAAAAGCACAATTTTTACATTCGCAAATTTAACCGCTAAAAGTCGCGAATTTTTCAACCAAAAATACATTCAAATATAGCGCTCTTGATTCTCTAAAACAAGCAAAAAAAAATTCTATAATTATATTTGACTATCAAAAGTTACAGGCATTCTTGTTTCCACTGCCAATTATATTTGGACAGACTTTAAATGTTGTATTTCTTACTTCAGAAGACAAGTCAACTCAACAGTTGGTTATAGAATTAGCCAATCAGTAAGTTTTTCATATAATGCTTTTTCAAATAAATTTTGATATTTTTTTATATTTTGAAGCTAGTATGGATTTTACAAGTGCTGCTTTTAGTTTGTTTCTCATTCAAGATTCAGAGGAGGTTTATCTCAGAACACTTTCAATTTTTCTCACGATCAAAACTCTACATGGACAGGGCTTTTTCTAAGCACGTTTTTATGTCCGTATACCGGCCAAGATACTCAATCTAAGATGAGTTTTTTATTAAACTCAGTCCAAAATATAAAAGATATTTTCTAGATATTTTCTTCGGCCTCTGCTCAAAGTGCTTAGAAATATCCCTGATGGATATTGTTATATCAATTCTCAATTTGGGTCTCAATATTATTTTATATACCTCAAAGTACTATTTATTAGAAAAATTATGAAATTTATCTCTGGCTCTTATACTTTTCTATAAAGTCACATTTAGAACTATGCATCAATGATTGTATTATTATTACTTGTATAGAGCAAAGAAAGAGGAAGCTGGAACATTGGCAGACATCTTAAAACGATCATTTGCTGACTCGGATAGTACATTCTCATTGCAACAGTAAGTGTTGTTTTTTGTCTGGAACCCTGCATTTGTAATCAACATTAACCATATTCATGATAGATATGCACCATTGCAATGTCTTTTGACATCACATCACGAATTCAATAGTTGATTGGTTGTAAGTGACGTAAAATCAGTCAATACGTCACTTTTAACCAATCTCAGCTTTTCAGTCCGTCAAAGACATTGCAATGGTGCATACCATGAATTCTTGGTATGTGCATGGATGTATTGCTTTCAAACTAATGTTGGATACTTTCCTTGGTCTAGTAAAGGAATTTTCTTCCACTTAGACTTTCTATTTTTTCCCTATGAAATTGGAAAGTGTTAACAAATTTATATCTCCTTCATCATTTTTTTAGACAAAAGTAAAACCACAACCGTCTAAATCATAAAATGTTTACACTCAAATACAAAAAAAGATTTCCCTTGCATGTTTTCTTCATTAAAAGTAAACACTTGAAAAAAAAAGCTTTTTTTTGCACTGTGTCTTAGTAGGAAATGGAAAAAAATCAGAATTAAAGAATATTGAGATTGAATTTTCTTTCTCTTTTCTTTCATTTCTTACTTCCTTTATTTAGTCTTTTACTAACTAACAACATCTTCAATATTTTTCCTTCTTCATCTCGTTTTCATTCAAAATGAATGAGTGTTTAAAATTTCAATAGAAAAAAGAAAATCTTGAAAAAATCTCTTATTCTTTTTCAAAGTTATCTTCTGAGTATAGCTTCTAAAAATCTGATATGAATTGCTAAAAAACATTTCAAAATTGTGGAAATCTGGTTTGATATTGTATTTCAGATTTTTAGAGAAAATATAGTCGAACAAAATAATCATATGGAGGGTAGACGTTATTATTAAGTAGAAATAACTATTTTTGAAATTTAAATTCAAAAGCCTTTGCCTTTTTGCTTATATGATCATGTAACTGAGACAGCTTTCTCAAATCTTAGAAAGCTGCTTGTCTGTCAGATGGTTTGGGAAAAGATGAATTCAAAACCTTTAACTTTCCAATTCCATCTGTTTGGGAACAACGTTTCAAATTATTGTTTGGTGTATTTGACAATTTTAGCATCAATGATAACAAAGTCACCTATCAATTGGTATCCAGAGAACTTTCAGCTGATTCTGTTGCAACCAAATTAAATAGTGGTAAATAAATAGTTGTTTCTGTTCAGTCATTATATTTGGCTATTCTATTCTTAAGAACTTTTAAGATTCTTGATTCTGGAGGCAAAGGAGCTTAAGTAACCCTTCCTCCCTTTGAGCTCTAATATTTTTATATGGAAATAGTTTTCAGTATTCCCACTTTCGGACTTAATCTACCATTCTATCTGTAATGCAGTTTAAATATTTCGTCAAATTTTACATGGTCTGCAAGTTCCCTTTAATGAAAGTTTTTAAATACCACAGATCTTGCAGGTTTTCGATTATGATAAACAGATATTTAAGTTTTGGGACTAGTTGAGCAATAAATGCATGATTTTTAATATGATTGTTTTATCATAGATAATAAATTTGTGAAAGATGTAGAAGACCAAAGTGGTCTTCGGATTGTCAGGGCATCCACTACACCAAATAAGGTAAATTTTTTGTCCTTCTTTTTTGCAAAGCTTATAACCCTCTTGGAGATTATTTTTCACAGTAACTTGATTGAAGTTACTTCAGCCCAAAACACAGGTTTTATTATCCCCAAAAAATTGCTGTCTCTGGCAGTAATATTTCTGTTTACTCCTGATAATTTAAGATTGCTATTTAAGATTATAAAGCTATAAAACATACTACTCCAGTATGTGTTTGTGTCTTAACTTAAACATGCCCCTTATCAAGAAATATTATTGTTTTCTCAGAACTCAAGTGGAAGTGAACCATCAGTTCTTGAGGAGACAGAGCGGTCAGTGTTGAAAGGTCATATCACCATCTTTGCTGCAGTTGTTGGTACCTGTACACTTGCATTGGTGGTTGCGGCTGTTGCTGTTTGTTTGATCAAAAGGTTAGCTATGATAGGTTGTAATTCATGATATTCATCACTTCAACGTCCTCTGACATTAAATGAAATACCCACCAAATGATTGGTTACAATTGACTTGTTTTACCTCACTTACAACATAGTCCTTATAAAAAACAACTTTTTCCTTTCTTATTATCAAAAGATAGAAATCGATTTTTCTCATTTTAAAATCACGTTACCAAATATTCCTCTTGGGATTGGTTTTAAGATTTAATCACATGATCAAAAAGTGAGCAAAACAAACTAATTTCTCAACGCTAGTTCAAGTAAGAAAGAATACTATTGACAGCATTCTTCAAAAAATAAAGGACAATTTTTTCACAAGCTCATGCTTTAGATTATTGTTCAAGGTCTTTAAGGAGGTCATCGACCCTTAGAGACCCTTTTTGAAACACACTGTTCTGCAAAGTTATTTAAAGTTTTTTTGGTTCAAATTGATAGTATATACTGTAAATAAAAAATTCCGACAATTTTTTTCAAAATGGCACCCCGTTGCTAGGGGCTACGGCCCCGGCAACCCGGAAAAATAGAAACTTTGCGACATTTTTTCTCAAGTTAGCTTTAGAATTAGAAGTTGAAACTTGGCAGGATTGTTACTTGGATGAAACTCTATGAAATGAATGAAAAATTTTTTTCTGCATAGCAACGGTTGCTATGGAAACTAGAAAATCATGTTTTCCCTAGTTACCATGGCAACGGTTGCTAAGGGAAAAAATTTTTCATCCATTTCATAGACTTTCATCCAAGGAGCAATCCTGCCAAGTTTCAACTTTTAACTCCCAACCTATCTTGAGAAAAAATGTCGCACACCGCCAATTTTCACCAAATTCGACATTTGAGAAACATGCGGTAAAGTTTAGAAATCACTGTTCCAATAAGGAAAATAGCTTTATACGTAGTTTCTTTTGCTATTTTAGTTGATTTACAAATACTTTAAATCATTTCAATAGATAATTTGGTTAAACTGACTCAACTGGGACATTTTGGCCGATTTAGCAATCTGAGGTGCATCCTCAAAATAGCCTGCAGTTGCGCAAGAATTCCGCAAAACAGTTTAAAAGGGTACAAGGAGCAAAAATTTTTGCTTTGTTCACTTCAATAATGATTTGAATCTATCCAAGAGAAAAAAGACCAAAAAGTCACTGTATTTGTCCAAATGCTGCCTTGAAATTCCCAGTGTTTTGTGTAAGCTACGTCCACATATAATTTTGTACTTTCACTTTCACTTTTAAACAGTTTTTCGAAATGAACCGAATGAACCGAAATGAACCAAAATGATCCAAAATCGTAGCAAATCATCCTCATCAAACTTCAAATACATATGCAAACATATCTCATACATGCTTACTCACTATAAATGGGTGTTTAAAATAATCTCATAAGAATGATGGTGATGAAAATACAAAAAACAAAGAAAATTATTTACGTACCTTGTGCTTATCTTTGGAGGTTATTATAAACTCAATTCAGAATAAATCTCATATAATATTGAGAAGCATGGTTCCTTGGAGTATTAAAGACCTCTTTTAAGTAAAAATGAGCTTTAAAATGCCACTCAAAACAGGAAATAAACACATAGAAACACATAAAGCACAGAGGTTACTCTCAGTCAACCCACCTCTCAAATGATTTCAAGGGCGGTGAATATTTACAATGTTTATAACTCGATCGCGGTACGCGTAAGCGACTTTTGAACTTAGCATAAAGAATCTTTGCGACTTTAAGACGTCCCGTAAAAAATTTCAAGCAGCTTGAAGCGCTAGAAGCAGAATTATAGCTGTTTTATCTCTGGGCGGAAATACGGGCGCAAACGGGCGGAGACCAATTTCTGTCTAGGTAAGCATCTTTATAACTAAAATTTTTAACCTTCTTCTTCTTTTTATGACCTGAAACTTTGGGAAGTTGTTGTGAATAGGTTATATTCCTTAAGTCCGACGTAGTACTTGAAAGTGAGATTTCGGGTCCACGCCATGAAATTTTGAAAGTGGGGGCAATGATAAAGTCTATAGAGGAGGCACAAGCAAAAATTTCTACTTTGCAAAAAAGTGGAGAAGCCATGGCCCCCAGCCCCCCCGGTGACGCAGGCCCTGGACTTGTGATGATGGAATCCATCCAGGCTAGTTAATCATGGCTTACTGTTAGACACAGTAGTTTTAAGTGACCCCAGAAAACCCCCAGATGTTCTTGAAAATTTATGTGACCCTTACTTCAGTAAATCAAGTACTAGTAGCCACTTAACTTTTAGACCCCCCTCCTCAGGCAAGTTGTATTCTCATTTAGGGAATATATCGAACATTATGTTATACTAGAATATCGAAAATATATAAAGTATTTTAACGTGAAAGATGAAGGCGAGGAACGGATGACCACCCACAGATTAAAAGTGAAAAACAAAAATGTCTTTTTAGTAACAAAAACAATTAACAAGATGTCAGGATATAAGTGAACTTTGAAAAAAAGGACTAAAAAAGAAAAGAAAAAATATATCGATGGAATAAAAAACCTACTAGGGAAATGGTGAGTTTTCCAAAAGATAAGAGCTCAGAATGATAATGATATGAAACTTAATAGATATTTATCACTTCCTAGTATTTTCTAAATAACAAGATCTCGGAGTACAATTTCTATTATAAACGTGTACTTAAAACATAAGTTAGAACCCCCTTTTTACTCAAAGACGTTATTTAGATGTTAATCTTGCATAGATAGGTCTCCCCAAGTATAAAAAGAGCTTTATATATTTTGCAAGTTAATGAAATCAGATACGTATTATGTGATGCAGTTTATTTGTTAAGCTCTTTTTATTAAAACGTTGCACACAAGGGAAAAAGCATGTTTTGATCAGTTATGTTCAATTAATATCATGCTTCATAACAAGTGTATGCTTTTCTACAGTATGATGTTATCTTTTGTAGAACTAAAACTAGTTGTCTGTTTGTTTCATGGAAAATTTATATTTGTATGTTTTTCTGTGCAAGGTTTTTCATTATTTTATTATTAGAATGTTGAAAGGTGCCGACATTTTTTGTAATGTAAACTATGTTTGATTTTATTCCACTTTCTTCTGTTACAGGCGAAATAAAGAAGACGGGTTATTCGCTTTCAAAAAACAAGAAGCTGTCCAGGACTATCAGGTAAGACAAACGTTGAGAAACATTTCATATATTTTCTTACGTTTTCAGCTTGTTTCCTTATTCATAAGACTAGCAGAAGGCGTTGGGCTAATATTCTGCTTCATACTTGAAAAAAATCTAGCTAAACAATACCTTTTCGACTGTAGCCGCCAATTACCACGCGGGCATTTTTTTGTCCGTTTTACCACCCTAAAACCGTCCCAGTCTTTTTTTCGCACCTAAAGACAATAGAAAAAAAGTGTAAAAAAGGATTGGATTGAGTTCAAGGGAGGGGTAATTAAATAATAAAGTGGCACGCGCTTGACCACGCGACTACAGTTGAAAAGGTGTATTTAAAAAAAGTTAAATATCATGGCGTTCTAATTCTACAGGCCTTTAGACCGAGAGACTGTTTTGATTTATTAGAAGATATGATTTCCCAAGACCGATAGACATTTTTGGCCGTTTGTGAATTACATTGTTTCTTCTACCAAACAGTATTCGAGTTCACTCAGCAATTATGTTTTTTAAAGTTCTCATAACCAATTACCCAGGATAATTATGTTTGCCAAATTAGATTTGTATAGAAGTAGAACAACATATTGTTAGAAGAATTAATGTTAATTTTGCCACTTATTTAGTTTCCATAGCGACACTATTTCCACTTAGTATAAACTGCACTTTGGAATTGTACATTATATAATTTGTTATAAGCCAAAGAAAAGTTTGTATGCAGTGTTCTAAATTTGCAGAAGAAACTCTCAGATTGATATTTTCTTTAATATTTCCTCTTTCATGTTCGTCTCATTTTTATGTGTCTTCAGTACTGCTTACTTAGATCTTGTTTCACTTTCTCAAAAAGGCAAGGAATTAGGCCAGCTTATCTTTGAAGAACGACAAAAATCTTTAAAATATTGAAAAAGCATGACCAAAATATATAATGATCAAAGAAAAGGACTCAAAGTAATGCCTTTTTCATCGAGGGTTTAATTGTCATTTCTATTCAAAATCTGAGAATTTCTTTTTAATTTGATGCCTTTTTCTATACTTTTTGGATTTCGTAGAATCCACACATTTTGTGTTTGAATTAGCCTCTTTTTAACCTCTCACATATTAGGAGTTGTGTCGGACTCAGATGTCCGTAGCGAACGCGCGGAGTGACGACGAAGACGAGGATAACGAGCAGGACAAATCGAACACGATGAGACATAATTGGTATGATGAACAGTTTCCATACAATATGGACATTGGTACTGGTCATGTGATCCTGGTAAGTTTGTCCTTGTTGAAAATGTGCTACACGTTTTTTTTATAAGAACAAACTATATAAGAACATAAGGCTTCGATGGCCAAAATGTTAAGAATATTTTTAGGCTTTACAGACTATAGAACATCGAATTTCATAGGAAAATGGGCAAAAATACTCACAAAATGGTCAATATAAGAACATGTTAAGAACATTTTTAGGCTTTAAAACTAAAAAAAGTTAAGAACATCCGAAGGCTTCAAAAATTTTGGATATTCTCATTAAAAAAAACGTGTATCAATTATGGAGGATTTGTTCTTTAGACCCAAGACTACTTAAACGTAAACTCAAATGCTATGAATCTTAACTTAAATTTAGTATAAGGCAATTCAAAGAATCGATCAATCTTAACACAATAGGCCTACAGGGTTGCTACGTCTGCCAGAAATGTCTGGAATTGGCATACATGTCTGGAGAAAATAGTCCTGAATGAAACCTAGTAAACTTTCCGGAAATAGAAAACTTTTATCCTGGTATTTGAAATTCTCGCTTGACTCGCAACCAAATCTTTAAGTCATGTTCATTCTGAAATTTCTCAGTCTGTTCTATTCATCAATTTCAAATGACATTAAGGAAAAACTGAAAACCTGAAATTTTATCCATTAGGAAGTCCTGGAAAATATTGGGTTTTTTGTCAAAATATCTATAAAAAAATCTAGAAAAACATGGCTTTTTAGACTAAAAGTCTGAAATTATGAACTTGGCAAACCTGTAAAGGGCTACATACACTACACAATATATTGCCAGGCAATATATTGATGATATATTGCTGAATGTCGACAATATATTGAAAAGGTGTCCGCAATATATTGTCAGCTCCATTTGCAATATTCCAACAATAAAGGGGGATTGTTTACAGAAAGAAAATTCCTTTTTATAATAGAGTACCAGTTGTTTACTTCGTACATTACGGTCCGCAAACCATATTGTCGAATATTGTTCGTCAATATATTGTGTAGTCTAAGTAGCCCTGACCTAGGTCAGCCGGCTTAATTTTAGATTTTGAGCAAATCTCATCAATTAAAGTATTGTACTACAAGTGCTCTTATTACACAGACAATATTCACTTTATGCATAATTTATACCGTTCACTTTTTCGTTTCAGGACTACATGGAGGACCATCTACGTAACGAAAATCGCTTGAACAAAGAATGGGAGGTAAAAAGATGACTTTCAGAAAGCCAAACTTTTTTCATGACTTACAATAATCATTGATTTGATGCGTATCGTGTATAAAATTCCCATCCGAGACTGATTTCAATTTCTTTTAAAAGGTTCAGAAATCCAATGATTGGGCTTTTCCAGGAAAAAAATTGAATATGAGGGGTGGAGGATATAACGTATTTTGGAACTTTACCCCCGGACAAAAATTTGGAAGAGCCCATTGCAATACCTCTAGCCATTAAAATTTTTAATTCAAATTTAAAAATCTCTCCCATTAAAACTAACTAATCGAGCTAATCAAGTTTCGTAACTCTCGTACAGGAATTTTATACGCAAAACGCATCCCCTACTACAGTAAATCAAAACATATCAGAGCCATGCGTGCAGCCAAATTTGAAATTGTAACTCGAATGAGTATTGTATATTAAAAGCCTTATGAATTTTTATGACCATTTTCATATCTTTACTCGTTAACTTTTTTATTCGTCTTAGGCACTTTGCAGTTATAAAGCGGACGACGCAGAGACGACGGTTGGAAGTGATTCTAAAAACACGACAAAAAACAGATACCGTAATGTTCTGCCATGTAAGATAACGAGTTCATATAAAGGCACTGACAGCGCTTCCGGAGGCCTTTACCAACCCCAATTAGTCATTCCGTGATTAAAAATACTCTCATACATTCTAAATTTTAATCACTTTCTTGAACCACAAAAACACAAACTATTATGTATTTAAAATAATCTGAACTATATGGCATAAGCTTAAAAAAACAAAATTGTCACTGCTCAGTAAAAAACTAGCGATCAAAATAACATAATATATACCGAATTTTCCTCGTAGACGATCGAACAAGAGTTAAGCTGCGTGAAGTTTTGAACGTGTTCCATTGTGACTACATCAATGCTAACTATATTGTAAGTAATCATCTTGGGAATAACGAGTCAGATCTCTATTTAGTTCTTGTTTTGCTAATTTGATAATTATACAATTGAAAAGATAATTCATGGTATTGATTTTTGAGCAAAATTGTTACCAAAAATTTTTGAAACTGTAAGAAAAATAATAACTTTTTATCCTTTGATGCTAGTAACTTCATTTTTGATGTAAAGAAACCTCGAAGACTCCTGGTTTCAGACATAAAATCATTTTTTAACACACGTTTATTGTATCGAAAGTTAGAATTAGAAGGAAGCTCGTTGGAGTCGAAAAACCCTGTTTTATTTTTGCTGATTAATGCAGTCTATACATTTAATAATTTATCAATGAATCAGTGTTATAATATTTACCTTTCTTTCAGACGGACGTGGATCCCAACCACCCAGACTACATTGCCACACAAGGACCTCTTGATAACACTGTCGCTGATTTTTGGCAGGTAAAAACTGAACAAGAATACTTTCGTGAATCTGTCGTGTGGAGAAATCTAAGGGAGACTTCTTACCATTCTGCCCAGTTTAGATAGTCATGAAGAGGGTGGCTAAAGGATCTGATTCGGATGACTTTTTTTTCTGTTAAACTGTTGGCCAAAGAGCCAGATAACAATACGCCCTTTTCGTAGCGTTATAAAGTGAGAAGGGTCGTACAGGACATTTTCTTCAAATTTTCTATTTGAATGGGGTTATTATTTCTCTGTTGCTTCAATAACACCTTTTAACACCTTTCTTTTCTCCAGATGATTTGGGAACAAGGAGTTGTTGTGATTGTCAACTTAACAAAATTGTCTGATATGGGATTAGTAAGTTGACATTTTATCACCGATTGACAGGAGACTAGATGTCTGTTTCATATCAGGCACACATTTTATATCAGGCACACGTGATTTCATATACCTTTATTTTAATCTCTTGTATTCACGATTTTAACTTATGAAGTTCTTCCGTCCCAAAGTTAGAATTCAGTTAGAATTTGGAGAGGGTGAGCTAATTTCTCTGTGAACACTGAAAAATGCAAGTCTAGTAATTTTTATCATTTTATTTTTCAGCCTCAATGTCATCGATACTGGCCTGAGAATGGAAGCGAAATTTTTCACATCTACGAAGTAAGATTATCTGTTTCCTATTTTCATTGAAAGCTCAATTTCAGTTTTTCAATACAATGACGCTGGTGCTATTCACGCCGATTCGAACCACAAATGAGATTCTCATTTAATCAAATTACAGATAAGTTTAATTTAAACAAAGTACTTTCTGAGGCTTTTTCCATGACTGGGATTAGAGAATAACTTCTAATAAGTGAGTATACTATATACTGTATACTATGTTTAGTAGTAAGCCATTGATTTCAAGATATTCTCCAAGATTTTATAAAATTTCTTTCTTTTTGTCGAATTAGGTTCATCTGATATCAGAACACATTTGGTGCGATGACTATCTCGTGCGAAGTTTGTACCTCAAAAATCTACAGGTATGTATAGTTGCAGCTCGCTACTGTGACACGGTAGCAATATTTTTTGTTTTCCTTTTTAATTTTGCGTCTCTTTAAATTTTTAATGCTTTACTTTATTTTTGTTGTTCCTTTTTTTACCAGACTGGAGAAACAAGGACCATAACACAGTTCCATTACTTGACATGGCCAGATCTTAGCATACCAGATTCTGCCAAACCACTGCTTGAATTCAGAAGGTATTTTAGCTAACTTCTTGTATTTTCTTTGTAAAATGATCTGTCTGTCATTTTTATTCAAACTAAGATTTCACAAACATTTATCTATAACAGCAGTACTTGAAAGCCATTTTTGTTCAAAATTATTTTTCTCAATTCCTCGTTACCTTAACGATAAAAATGGTTGTAAAATTTTGCTTTTTTGAGAGTAGATACAAAGGCTTTTGTTTGTCACACTTGATTCATCTATTTTGCTTTTTAACAATTTCCAGGAAAGTGAACAAATGCTACCGAGGTCAAGCATGTCCAATCATTGTACACTGCAACAATGGCGTTGGTCGTACAGGCACATACATTTTGCTAGACATGGTGTTGAACAAAATGGTGAAAGGTGCCAAAGAAATTGACATTGCTGCCACATTAGAACATCTCCGTGATCAACGACCGGACATGGTTAAAACAAAGGTGAGTATGCCTGAAAGATTATTCTACCCTTTTCTGTCGAACTAAAGCCAACATGCTATAATCTACTACATACTACCAATTTTATACCTATTGATTTTTCATAACTATCTCTCAAGGACATTTTTTAAAGGAAACCTGATATTTTTTTCTCACGATGATTTTCTAAGGAAAAAAATTGGTATAAGAATGTAATGAGATGAAGGGAAAAGGCTCTCTACTTTATCCTGACTTTACCATATAATGGAAATTAAGGTGTACCATCAAGGTCGTAATATTTGATAGATTAGGGAAATTCCCACGAAATCTTATAACCTGAAAAGATTTAGAAGCGCTCTAACTTAGGTTGGAAGGACAAAGTTTCAATTCTGAGTTTTAGGGCTTAAGACTTAGGGACTTAGGATCTGAGTATCTAAAAGTTTAAAAATGGTGCAATAAGGCTCAGAATATAGCCTGGAAGTCTATATGAACCCCTCTCAAATGGAAATATTCAATTACATTTAACAAATAGTCCAAAAGCGACTTTCTTTCCCGAACTTCCAATTTCGAAAAAACGAAAATTCTCAATAGGTATTTCGACGCAGATTGTAGGATCTGGAATAAACATAGTATCCACAATCTTTACTCTTCTTTTCATTTTCAGGGTCAATTTGAATTCTCTCTGACAGCCATGGCTGAAGAAGTTTCAGCTATCTTAAGTGCAGCTCCAAAATAATGAATGATGACGTCATCACAAAAACCATAGAATGGGAACGGATTGTGTTGTTTTGTATTACGTCTTGTTTTATTAGAATTTGCTGCAAAGCATGTGTCATAACATACTAAGTATGTCTTACAAACTGACCTATATTAGCCCTGGGCTTGTTTGTTCCGATGTTTGATCCAAAAGAATCTTGATGTGAGGGTGAGGGTTATTTTCAGATATAACTTAGTCAATGTGGTTACATTATATCAGTTTTCCACCAAAAGTGATGTTAGAGGACTTGGTACTAAGGGTCAAAGTTGTTGCGTTGACGCACTCACAAATACATATATTTGTCTGTACTTGACCTTGGCCAGCTCAAACCCAATCCCCTTTTAGAACACTGCTTGTTGACTTTATTAACCAAAAGAGCTTTGAGAGTATTTTCAAGTTGGTACTCCGTCAATATTATGCAATTGCTAAAAAACATCTCAAATATACCCTGGGTTAAATATAGGTTAGTAGTTTTAACATCGTCTGTTTTTTTTTAAGTATCAGTAAAGGACTTTTTTTGTCAATCCAAAGATAAGCCAGTGAAACCTCTTTAGTTCAAATCTAATGGACTTATATGCTCCTCATAAAGGGTGAAAGAGCTCATGTACTCAGGCTAACCATGCTGTATTTTCCCTTTTCCCTTATAGCAAGTGTAGGGGGATAAAATAAATTGTTTTCTTTTTTCTATCCATTTTTCGCTATTTTATTTTATTTTATTTTTTGGTGACGTTTTTTTTACTAAAATTATTATTTTTATTTAAAAGGGCATGTTTAGTTTTGTATATTAATAAATATTAAGAATTTAGAAAATTAAATATATTACCATTATTTTTTTTGGAAATTAATTACATTATTTTTATCATATTTTTTACGTTATATACTGAGCATTTTTTTCTTTCAAAATTATGATAGTAGAGGCTAGTAGCGATTAATTCAACAAAAAGTAATTAGTCGAACAATCTCTTCCTAAAACAAAATCCATTCTCTCGCTGGCTAGTATAAACTTTCTCTATTTTTCTTTCTCTTACATTTGTTTTTATAATGGCATTATTACTGTACCATTTTTCATAGCTGTAGTAAACAAATTATTATTTTATATAGTTTTAAATACTAAAAAATTCCACTTCAAATATTGTGGAGGTAACCGGGATGTAGATTTTTCTCTCTTTTTTGCGATGGGGTTTTTTTTTTCATTTTCGTTATTTTCTTATCTCCCTAATATATTTACCATACTTCTATTAAATCATTCTTGTCATCAATTAACTTTATCACTCGTATCACTCTCAATTCTGGCATAATTATAAGGCTTTCCTTAAATCACATTCATTCCCAAAGGTGATTGATAGCAAGGGATTACTTTGGATATAAAGTATTATGTAAAGAAATAATAGAAAAGTATAATATGACATTACTAACTCATTTTGTTTTTATTGATTTACCGTTACTCATCATGAGAGTTATAGCTTCCTTATTTAACTCTGAACCTGATGAAAGAGCCACCCTATCATCTGCTCCTGAAAACAATGAAGTATAAGCCCAAAGGGCTAGAAGCGAATCTCCTTGGTAGGATTTAAAGCCAACAAATCCTACCAAAGTTGTGCGACCTAGTGCGGCCTGCCTGGTTTTTACGCAAATGCCATATTGAAACTAAACTTTACCGCTAAATTTCGAAAAAATATCACTCAAAAACAAAGCAATCGCTAGATTCAAACCGTCGTCAAAAATACGGCGCATATTTAAAGGCTTCGCTTTTTCTTGCCTGAGAAAGGTTATAGATTCGCTTCTAGCCTTTCGGGCTTATACTTCATTGACTGAAAAGGTTCTAGACCGAAATCATTTCTTCTTCTTTAAGAGAGTATAATTTGAATATTAGCCCAAGAAAACATTTTTAATCACAATTTTCTAGACTTGAAATCATTTGATAGAATTTGCAAGTTTACATTGTATCATGACTATTTGAGACAACTAACAGCATGTCTGATATCTATATGATTATTCTTATTATTCTAAAAAAAGACTTTCTAAAGCCTTGTGATGACACTGCTAAAAATTCATTTGGGAATCTTGACTCTTTAATTATACAAATATATTAAGTTTACTAATACATAATTATCATAATTTGGTAAATGTCTCCATGTAATGATTTGATTTCCTCCAAGTCATTTTCATGACATTGCCATAGATTCAATGCACTCTGTTCGATTTTTAGGTGATATAGGTAGTTGATAGTTGATATGTCATTGTTATCTCTTGTCATGATATCAATTTTTTTAATTTTAAACAGTTGATAAAAATTGATAAACAAAACAAACAAAAATGATATGACATTTACATGAAGAAGCGATTGGAATTGGAAAACTGTTTTTTGTAAGTGCAAATTGTTTTGTTGGTTGAATATCTCCTAATCTTTGTATGTAAGTTGCTTATTGTTTGTATGTAAGTGCTTATTGACTCTTCTCTGTGTTGCTGTACACAACAACCTCCGAATTGATTTTCATTTTAAGCTACTGTCATGGTGGATTTATGATCTACCATTTTATAACTATTGTTATAGTAACCAACTCTATAGCCATCTTATTGAGCATTTAAATATATGATGCTTAGTGAATGAATTTAAAACACTTCTATGTTTGGGCTGGCAGAGTGAAGAGCTTGCGAAGCTTAACGATCTTATCGAGGAAGAATGTAGACGTATTGGTTTAGTGCGGGAACGAGGAACTTTGCCCATGAGTCGTTCGAGAGATGGCCTTTGTATTGAGCTATAAGGAAGCTACATGCATCTCTCGACATTCTAAGTCGATCGATCGTTTTGAATGTTCTTTAACATCTTATCTTCTGCATAAACTTCAATTCGCACAAAATGTCAATTTTCTTCAAGATAAAAAATTTAATCATATCATATCATATACCATAACCAATTTTTCTAATGTTTCATATCAACGATGCTCAAAAATTGTCAGATTTGGCTTAAATTCGGCACACTTATTCCTTTGATGAATATCTGGGGGTCTACCATTGGGCCTATAAATAATTTGAAGCTACTGATGTTGAGCCCAGTGCGTTGTGCACGTTCGACTATGTAAATCCCCGAAATAAATTCCGTCAAATTGAAAGAAAACTGGAAAATTTGCTCATTCGCCAAAATTTCAATTTCTTCTCTCAATCTTTTCTCAAGGTATGTCCGTGGTACTGAGAAAATAATGACGACGATGTCGGGATATATTTGGGTGGAATGACCCTTTGCGACTTGCTATTTTATAACTTAAAGTATTCTGTAAACATGTTCTTTTCTAGTAGTGACGTCACTTGCCACTTTCATTTTAGATCAAGAACAAAAATATGGCAGCGAAACATGGGACCGATCAAATCTACATCGGTGAAGCTTACCTTAAGTCTGAAGAAGCAATAACAAAAGGTTTTACTATTGAAGATGTGAACGCGAGAAGAGATATCGTTTTAGATGTGGCACATTTTGAACCTAAATTGACCTGTTTTGATGACAATAAGCATCCTAAAACTTTCATAGAGGATATGGTTTATCGTTTGGATAGTTACGTCTGGCGTGACCCTGATCTAGAAACTAGCCAAATGGCTTTAAGTCACACAAAATCCCTTATCGAGCTTCTATTCGGATATGTACGTGCTAATTGGGTATATGGAAGTTATATAAAGGATGATGTTGACTTGATTGAAACTGGCAGCTATTTTTCAAATTTGAGGGTTGGTCTACCTTTTGAGTTCGACTTCATGTTTGATATAACGGATATTTTATCACCAGCCTACGAAATCGTTCAAGTTGAAGATGACAAAGAGCGGAATTTCATCAGCGAGAGGCCGGAATTGCGTGAAAACATTTACTATTGTATCAGATTAAAGGACGACTGTGCATTCACAAAATGTTCTACTATCGGCATGTTATTTCATGTTGAGGAGTTTTGCGAATCACTACACAAAGCCTTTGAAGATGCAATAAAGTTTTGTAAATATGAAGGATGGGATATATTTGATTGGTCATCGCCCAAAACCTCCCCAGCATTTTCATTCTCCATGTTTTATGATGAAACTGGCATTTTAGTTGATCTAGTACCTTGTTTCAGAATCGAAGCAACAGATGTATACAATCTGCCGAAAATTAATTCAAGATTGAACACATTCTTCACTGAGAACCAATGGGGTTCAAGTACCTCTCATGATGATGACAAAGGCTCTGCTTATGATACTCAACCCCTTTACTTAATTTGCTGTGATGTTGATTTTAAACAGAGTTCGGGGTTCAATCGTTATGCCGAAATCTATAAGGGATGCACATTCAGATTGTCCTTATCATTATTCGAAAAGCATTTCTATCGCCGTTTAGATTCAAACATATCGTCTGCTTTACGCGTTTTTAAATATCTTTTCCAGACTTTTCCGTCAACGCTTGGCGATTGTAATGGTGTTTGGGATAAAGAAAAGAACACCAAATTGAAAAAAAAATTTGATAAACAAGCAAAGGCTGATTTGAAGAAGCATAAAAACAGAATACGGAACAATAAATATGGAGACGAACAAGATCCAATGGTTACATTCGGATGCAAATCATCAATACCTAGTTATTTCTTCACCAACTTCTTTTTGAAGCTTCTTTCAACTGGAGAATTTATTCAGCTATGGAAAGGTTACGGTCCCGGTGATATTTTTCTACAGCTTTTCTCGTATCTTTTAAAACTGTTAGAAACGATACCTTCAGACCTGTTTCAGTACACAGAACATTCGCCCACCGTTTATCACCATGTTGCAGTGGGTAGTTGGTTTTTCGAAGATAGATCATTTGCAAGCAAAGAAGTCTCCTTGACCGATGATCAAATATTTGGTCTTCGATCCTGGTTGCATGCTATCGTATTTGTTTTATCTGATCCGAGTAGTACGTCTGAAATATACGCCAATTTTCCCTTACGTTGTATATTACCTCGAGTTGAATGTTTGAGTTGCAAGAAACATTATTTCATCTTGAACGACGATATTCCACATTTAAATATCGAGGAAGATGAAATATATCGATGTCACATTCATAGATTAGCTGCCTCCTCAATTCCAATTGGTTTTAATCATGTGGATTGGGATGATGTTTGGCCTGGCTTGTCTAAATATTGTTCAAACTGAAAACAAATTTCTCGGAATATGAAAAACGAAAAAGAATTTCTCGGAATATGAGAGCTGAGTATGCCGGCCATTCTGTAGCAATATTCAATCTTTCGAATATTTAGTTCAATCCAATCCTTAATGCCGATATTTAGTTCAATCCAATCCCCATATTTAGTTCAATCCCTATATTTCGTTCAATCCAATCCCAATATTTTATTCAATCCCTATATTTCGTTTTCCAATCCCGATATTTATTCAACAATTTCCCATATGTCATTCAATCTTTTTTTTTCAATCTTTTTTTTATTCAAGCTTTTTTTTTATTCAATCTTTTTTTTTATTCAATTTTTTTTTTCAATTCACTTTTTTTATTCAATCTTACTGGGCACGAGTACGCCTGCACTGTTGTTTAACATTGCTCTCCGCCACCTTTTTGGCACAAAATGGTAGCTCGTATGATAGTATATAAAAGAATGGATGGTCAGGATGGTTTAGAACTTCTTTATCAAATCTTTGCAAGGCATATTAACTCACTCCAGAATGTTCTAATGATGAGGAGGAGCGTTGTATTCAAGCATCGTTTGACGAGCTTTAAGATATTAAGATAAATTAATATTTATAATATATTCTTTATTTAAATCTAACATAGAGAGCTCCGACTTTTACGTCTTACATCACTTCAAACCAGTAAACTTTAGGAGATAATAATTACGCTCGTTTTTGAAGAAAAAAAAAGATTGAATGAAACAAAAAAAACGATTGAAAAAACAGATTGAAAAAAAAGATTGAATTTGCATATCGGGGATTGGATTGAATGAAATATGGGATTGGATTGGATAAAATACAGGGATTGGATTGGGGATAACTAAATGGGGATTGGATTGAATGAATATACATTGGGATGTATTGCATGATCTGGATGAATAATATGGATTGACTAATAGGGGCTTGGATTGAACTAACTATCGGCAGAAGTGATTGAACTAAATATCGGCATTAAGGATGGATTACTAAATTCGAAGATTGAATTGCACAGAATGGCCCGGCTAAGCTGAGCCGCTGAAAAATTCGATACATGCTTGTTAAATAACTGAAATTTAAAGTATGTGAAGCAACGCGTTGTTTTTTCTGGAAATGGTATAATGTATGATTTTAAGATGCAAAGGTTATTCTTTTGTGGTATTTTAGCTTTAAGTATTTTCAAGTTAGATTTTTGTCTATTACCTAATATTTTGGAGTCGTTTTTCATTTTTATAAATTGAGCAGATGAGCTTGAAGTAATAAATTAAAGGATCATTGATAAACTGTCAACCACGATTAGAGATGTAATTGTGTAATTTGTTACTTCAAGCTCATCTAGTCGGTATGATTCTTTTGTTTTGAAAGAAAGGGTCTTGGATATTTTATATAGTTCGGCTGTTCGTTATTGAAATCTAATAGCTGTTTTTCCAAGGGTTGTTGACATTTAGAATTTGATGTAGCTCCCGTTGTTGGCAAATCAAACAGCTCTTGGGTAATTTCCGATGGATTCTATGGTAAACTATAGTCGTTTAATCTATATTCTTCCGTCTCATTGAAAGGTATAACAAAAAAAGGAAGCACTGAAAAAGAACAATATTAAAATGCAGAGGAAGATACAATTGGAACACGTGAACCCATTCTTGACATGCGCAGTATGTAAAGGATATTTGGTCGATGCAACGACCATTGTTGAATGTCTTCATTCTTGTAAGTGTACAGTTCTCTGTTGAATCATCAATCATCAAAATTTTCAACCTTGTTTCCTGGTATATTATCGGCTTTTTTATGATTACTGATAAAGCCCTAGTGAGCACCTCACCACAAACTGGGATTTTTCATTTTTCCACTCTGATAATTTTCGAAAATAGAAGCCTGATTGTTTTGAGAACTCCCCCCTCTAAGAGGAGAACTCGCATCAGCCTACACCATGGTATTCACTTGCACCCATTAGTAATAGCGCAATAAAGCCTGGGATACTCGAGAAGGAGGCTACAAAATGCTTCTATTGTTGTATTTTTTTTTTTACTTTAATCTTAGTGACGTGATATCCGAACTAAAACTTAAAATCAACCCATTGTATCAAGAGACTGTATGCCAGTTAATTGCAAGTTTTAGGACTAAGAAGGAAGACTAAACTTTTCAAGATATCGGGATTTTGAAACCCACAAGAACCTGATAGAAAAAGGAACCTTGAATTCTTTTTTCTCCAATTTTTTTTTAGTTTGTCGTGGATGTATCATACGACATTTAGAAAATTCATACAATTGTCCAAAGTGCAGTACAGAAATTCATAAAACCAAACCCTTCGAATACATAAGGTATATGTATTTCTGTTTATGTCTGTCCTTCTTTCTTTTCCAGAAACTTTAAAAATGGTCGAATTTGACCTGAAATTTAGCTCTTTTAGTGAATATCCTTTAATCTTTTTAGCCTTGCAGGGTTACACAATTGCTTTAATTCGACCTTCGAATAGTTGGCAAAGTACTGAAGTTGAGAAGTTATTGATGGCTTTATTTACGACAACCACAATGTTATAACCACACATTCTATAATTGCGCAACATAGATACAGAGGAGTTTCTTTAACTCGAACCTCTTTATTTCGAATGTCTCTTCAACTCGAACAAGTTTTCTCGTCACTTTAGTTAGCAATACCTTATAAACCTTACTCAATAACTCAGCTCTTAACTTAAACCAAATTTGTGTTCCCCATGCAGGTTCGAGTTATGTAGACTCCGCTGTATTAAACTCTGATACAAAAGCGTGGGTAGATTAGACTGGCATTGTAACGTACCATGGCACTCATAAGGTTCGGCCTCGCGTGAGTACTGCTCTCCCAGTGTCGTTCGAGTGTCATGGTTTACGCCATGGCTTGGCAACTCGCGTCTGTCATGTTGCAGTGTCTGTCAGCGATGTGATTCCTACTCCTTTGGGAGTAGGACCCATCCCGAATATATTCGGAGGGCATATATCTATCACTGTATATTGATGTTTTTCGATCGGGCTTTAGATCAGACCCTTCATTACAAGAAATCGTTTACAAGTTAGTTCCTGAACTTTATCAAAGTAAGTACTTAATTAACCATTCCAAGTCCTGATCAAATGGCAACGAACTAGAAATAAAAGTGATGGTAAATTTTCGGCCTCGTCCAGGCTTTAATGGCCAAAATATTAAGAACAGCTAAGAATATTTTAAGGCTTTGTGAACTTTATATTCACCCAATTTCTTAGAAAGTTGCAGGAAAATACTCACAATGGTGAAAATATGTTAAGAACATTTTTTAGGATTAAAACTCAAAGGTAAGAACATCTGAAGGCTTCAAAAATTTTAGATGTTTCTATAAAAAAAAACGTGTAAAATAAAAGAGAAACTACGTCACAGTAACTCACTTAAAAAACTTGGAGCGCTAAAAGCGAATTCGGAATCAATTTTTTTGCATATCACTCTCTACTTAGATGAAGAAACACGAAAGGAACATTGGAAAAAGCAGGAGAAAAAAGGTATGGTCTATGACTTAATGCTCTGACTAGATCGTAGTACTAATACTTTTTTCTTAAAAGCTCCACGCAGATGTCTTATTGTAATGACCCTCTTTCAGAGTAATTGTGTGGGGGTGGTCGGGTGTGGGTGGATTCCCACGGAAATGTACACTCTCTCTAATTTGATCTTAAAGGGACCAAAAGAAATTTCTTCGAATTAGAGAAAGGTTCGAAGTACGTAAATTGTTTCAATACGACTTTCTAACTGATTTGTTAATATTTTAGTTCGTATCTACCGGGTGCACTAAAAAAAAGTATACAGGTTTGTCGAGATATTGTGAGCTTTAGGAATAAAATGTTTTATTCATTCTTTTTTCATCGTATAGAGGATGCTCTAACTTGAATTTTGAGCTATCATACATTAGGTTTGAAAAAGTAGTGCGAAAGTTAGTTTAAAAAAACTGACTTTTCTCTTGACACTTACCTTCTTTACACATAAAAATACCAAAAAATGCAACTATGTTCATCAAAAATCATTACAGAATTTAAAAATATGGTAAAGCAAGCTATTCCCATGAGGGATAATATTTTTGGAAAACCTGACAAAAAGTTTTGGAAATCTCCAAGAGAGGTTTGGATGTTATGCGTGTGCTATGTGAGAAAACTTTTTTAAAAATATATCACCATTCCTCGACTAGTTGCTCAAAGAACTTGGATCTGCATTGAGTTTGCTCGTGTTGGAAATGT